>NC_064620.1:616960280-617294967 GCF_023898315.1 Schistocerca nitens | reverse complement strand
TAAATTCTTACTATTTCTTCACTAATCCAAGTCGTTTGAGAAGTTTATTTGCCTACCTTGTTATTATTCCCTATTATTTTACCTACCTCAGTAGCCCACCTACGCCTATCAAGTTCAATGTACAAACAAAAAAACAGCAGAACGCAACTGGGGACCGAATACAAATTCTTCGCTCCGCAGGCAGATGCCTCGGTCGCCACACCAGCGGCGCTTTTGCTGTACAGTTTTATCGATTACGTAAGCGGCAGTAGAAAAATATGCATTTATGGACCCCACTTATGCTAGTGAAAAGTGCTTAGTTTTCAATTGTGTATCGATCCCGTTAATTCCGAATCGACGGATTGTCTAGCCAAAGTACCTTAGAGCCTTTCGTTCTAAGTTGTACACAAGCGACCTGCCAAATATTAGCCGAATCAGTTGGCCTTCCGCTTGTGAGCGGAAGTGGCGTGCGATGGATGCGCCCTCCACACGTCAGCCAGCAAGCACTGCACGCTGGGCAGCGCTCCAGCAGCGCACGAATCAGGGACTCCTGCTGCCAAGTCTTCAGCAACGGCTGCAGCGTAAGCGGGCGGAATTTCCCATTCGTTCACACTTCCCTCCCGAGTCTCCCCCACGCAAGTGTGGGCGTCAGCTGGCTGCGAACTTTTGCCACAGCCTGAACGAAGCGAAAGCCATTTCAGTGGTCTAGTTTCAGAACACAGCTGTTGGTCGACAATATACTACAGACGTCTATGTTCATATACAGAGTCTTTCTCGTGTTTTCTATTTATCTACTTTTCTTTAAAGAACAAAAAAGAGCAGCAACGTTTGTTTAATATTCCTTTAGTTTAGTGTTAAAACTGAAGATGGCCGAAGCCGATAATCGTCACTACCGAATAGGGGCAAATGCTTATTGATGTAGCCATCCCTCTGGCCCTCGCCGTCTGTACCATTTGGTTGTAGCTGCTGCAGCTTATTACACTGATTACGCTTTCTAATCTGGATCGTCTGGAAATGTCTCTCGGTTTAATACTCAGGTTTTTATGTATCTGTTATGACGATTTAGGTGTCCAGTTAATTTAGTCGTCATTCTCTCTATCATCTCAATGTTCTGTTCTCCTTAAATTCTTTTACAATTTGTTCATTACATTTTTTTTTTTTTCAGCTGAGAATGATTTTGCAGCACTTCTCCATATCCGCTTCTCTGGTACTTCCAACACTTTCTTTTCTTGTTTTTCCGGAGACCGCCCACCACAGCCGTAGCTTAAAATGCAAAAAAATAAAATAATATCTTGATGACATTCTGTATTGTTTCTGTATTAAGGTGGCTATTTGTTGGCAAAATTACTCTTATTTCTGAAGGCTTGTTAAGTAGCTGTCATTTTTCTTTCAATATTTGTTACAGTTCTGTAAAATGTTGTCTCTATCTCTATAAACAGAAGGAAATATACTGTCTGACTGACTGATCATCGCCCAGCCTAATTCGCCAAGGACAGTAACTTAAAATTTGGAGACGGTATTGACCTTATGTTACAGACAGTTTAAGAAAGAATTTTTCGAAATTCCGCTCCATTGAAAGGTTTTTTGAAAACGTGTCGCTATTAAGGCGATTTTTAAGGTACAACTACGCAACTGGTACTATTTGGTTTCTCTGTCAGCATTAATGAAATACTTGTTTCAGTATTAATCCCTATGGGGATGGCATAGTGGGTGAATTCTGTTTAATAAATCATTATAAAAGAACTACTAAAGCACATTTAAAGCTATATGTATGAAAACTGGTATTTGACTTCTTGGTTAGAAAAATAAAAAAACGTTTCGGCAGTTTTGGAAATTCAATCCCAGTAGAGTGAGATAGACGATGAAAATTTTTATGAAAATATTTCGATACATTAAAATACTTTAGGGTTAAAGGAGACCACTCACCGAAGAACAAAAGCGTTGACTCGTCAATAGGCACACACAAAAGAAGGATAACTTAGTAGCTTTCAGAGTGATCCTTTTACTATATAGAATACGCAAGCGCGCGCGTGCGCTGACACACACACACACACACACACACACACACGTGTGCCCTTACATGGCCGCAGCTAGACTAATTTGTGTGTGTGTGTTTAGGTACTCTGGTTCGTCAGAGTATAAGTCAACAAGCTGGGAATTTTACTTTCTTCTGTGTTTGCCTATTGGCAACTCAGTGCGTCTGCTTTTCGGTGAGTGATCACCTCTAATCCTAAAGTATCTGTACGCCACAGGAACTTTCCAACTACATCGTTATATTAAAACATTTTTAAAGCTGAATGCATGAAAATTCGTGTTTCACTTCTTGGTCAGAAATAACGAAAGGATTAATTAAAACCTCTGTTTGCAACTACCAGCATCGCTTTTTGGTCATAAGTACATCCGAAAAAGACCAAGCCTCTGGCCTTAATTAGCGTGAAGTGTTCCAATATTATATAAATATAAAAATTCCATTAAAGAAAACAAAAAAGCGGACCATACACTCTACACGAGCGAAGTAGCGGGCTCTGAGCTAGTTAATTGTAAATCAAAAATATTGTTGCGATGGAATTGCTTGGAATCTGAAATCGAAGTATATTGCTTTGAGTTCCGTAGTGCAAGTCAATTTAACAATACCCTAATATATCAGTATGATCAAATCCTGTCATAAAGTGTACAATCAACAATGCTGAAACTTTAATAACGTAAGTAATTTTTGACAACATTTCTCGAGGAGAACAGTGACCTGGCCGAATGTGCTTTAAAACTGAACACAAACAGCTCCGACCGCAAAAATATTTACTTTGTAGCAGCCGGTTTCGCTCAGTTTTTGACCACTCCTCAGACCCTCATACCGTGATGGCAGGTGATGGTGGTGCATGGACGGGTGTTACAACTCCACGAACGTTAACTACTGAACTCCATTTTCAGTCTTTATGCCTTTCGGTGAATGTATGATGTTCTATTCCTAATGATTCTAATAAAATAACAGCAAGCAATCTTACGTCGTTTCAGCGCAGTTATTTTGTGGCGAATGTGAAATGAACTGGCAGCAGTTCCTTAGTTTGAAGCACTTGCAATCAAATCAGAGCTTCTTTACGTATTTATAAGCAGAGAGCAGTCCGCATTGCTGTTAGTGCGACTCAGTGAGTGGAGATTGAAAGGGTAGCTGTCGATTGGATTTGTAACTGAAATTCAAGTTAAATAATGGTTTAACCTTCCATTGTGTTTCAAACAGTAACACACAAATTGTGAATGGATCACTTAGACCCACTGTCAAAAAAATGTTTTATTCTTAGGTGGTACTTCAAAATATGTTTTGTAGATGGTTTTTTATGTAGAAAAACGGACGTTGGAAGTTATCAACACTTATTGAAGGTAATTATTGCAAAATACAAAATTATTTTTAAAATTTTGTTTGAAAAATAGACTTCTTACGTGGTACTTCAAAATACTTTTTTACAGAAAAACACACATTAGAGTTTAAATTTCAACATTTGTTGCAGACAAAAATTATTATAAAATTTAAATTAAATTACAAAATTAGACTTTGAGGAACTATATCAAACTCAATTTGTATGCCTGTCGCATTAACTTATGCAATTCATGTAGTAAATCTTTGAATACCCTTGGCACAGGAGTAGTTGGCATCTATTACACTTTATGTTTTTCTTTCGGTATTTAGTCGGTCCACACTCTTTGTACCGGCTCCTCTTCTGTTCTTTTGCTCCTTAACTCATACCTGCAATATTCTCCAACCTTTATCTGATCTTGTTAGAAAGATTTTTGGTCATTCTTTCCTCTCGCATTGGTTTTGTTAGTTCATATCCAAGTTCTCTTAGAAATAGCCGCCTTCTGTACAATTTATTTTGATTGTACTCTGGATTGATATGTACGTACAACACACAGGCATTTATTACAGTAATACCTAGGACGTTATAGAACAAACAAACAGTTCATTGTTTGGGACACCTTTTGCAGGAATAAGTGCTGGCGAGTTTATCTGTTGTGTCAGAGCCTCCTTTCGTTTTGTTGTGATATACTATTACTTCAGGCTTCTTACGCTTTTGTGAAGGCAGGTTACAGTCGTGGCGCATTGTAAAGAGTAATACAACTGGCCTTTTTTTTAAGATGTTTGAAAGTACTGGTCTGCCATTGTTTAGCTGCATTTCCTTTGGAATCTCAGCTTAGTTCTTTCTAAGAGTTCCTACTAACGATTTTTCTTGAGACGTTCTTTGGCCAGGATGTAGTACGTAAAAAAATTATCGGTGGCAATGTTTCGCCCAGTCTTCTCAATATTTTCAACAAGCTTCAAAACAACATTTCTGTCTTGATTGTTTCTAGCAGTCCATTTTCTGGCTTTCCTGTAAACACTTCTGCCGCGCAAACGGATGCTGTTTTGACATCATATAACAACCATAATTTTATCCCATATTTCTCCCTGGGATTTGAAGGTATATACTGTCGGAAGGGCCACCTCCCTCTGAATGGATCCAGTTGTTCGTCCACTTTGACATCTTAGTAAGAAACGAACATTTTAGCCAACTGATCCAGAAACATTTCAAAGAGTGTCCTGATAGCAGCCAGTTTATAATGACGTCGCCAAGCTGGTCGATCTTCTTTGTTGTCAAATGTGAGAAATCTGGTGATTGTATGGAAACGAAAAAGTGATGTCGTTGCACGAAAAACTAGCCGACCATTCATGTTGTCCCATATCTCTTCAAGATATTCTCCAACAGATCTATACACACCAGCTATTATTATAAGTCCCAAATAAGCCTTCAGTTCCTGACTTTCAGTAGGAGTGAAAGTCAGATTTTTTACTTACGATATCCCTGTCATTTCTTTGTAAGTTTCATTCAAAATCATTAACAACATCTCTTCAGTTATGAACAGCGAAAATGACGATACTTTCGTTTCGTCAATCCGTTGAAGAGCAAACCTCGTAGGCCCTGGAGCATGACGGAGAATGTTTGCAGCCCTAAGATAAAAAAGTAAAATAAAGAAATTAAACTAAACTAGAATTAAATACAGGTTGTTTATAATTAAAGTTAAACTTTCAGACCGCTATAAAAATAACACCAGTGGTCGGAATGACGCCAAATTGCAACGGAATATTATCGGAGAAGGGGGAAAAAGTATGGCAGAAGAAAAATAGTTACAAAATGTAGCAATAGATGGCGCTGTAAGCATCACAATTTAACAGTGGTCGACTACTAATGACGAAAGAGTCACTCAAAAAGATGAACGTTTGACGTTAAACGAGCTGTACTACTCAGTATGCGTGGGTGTACAGGTGTGATACTGTTAGTTATGTAAACCTAAACACCATGGGAAGGTCATATCATATAGGATGGGAAAAATTGGTTTTTAATTGTCCTGAGGCCAAAAAGCGCATAAAAAGCATCAATTACATCGGTTTTTAACTGTCCTGAGGCCAAAAACCGCATACAAAGCATCGAACAAAATCAAAACTGGTCATTAATTTCCATGTAACTGGCGCAAAACATGTTTAATATGCTAACCACCGTTTTCTGCAACAAGTTGAAATTGAGAAACAGCATATTCCACAACTGATCGAAGTGTTTCTGAGGTCACGTTTAGAATGTGTTGCGCAACGCGTTCCTTCAGTGCAGCTAAGTTTGCTGTCGGAACACTGAACACAACGTCTTTCAGATAGCCCCACAACCAGAAGTCACACGGACTAAGATCAGGTGACAGGGACGGCCAGGATGTAGGGAAATGGTGGCTGATAATTCTAGCATTTGCAAAATGGCGCTTCAACAGTAGCTTAACTGGATTTGAAATGTGCGGAGGTGAGCCATCTCGCATAAAAGTGATCCCATCCACACATCCACGCTGTCGGAGAGCTGGAATGACGGGGTTGCGCAAAAGACACTCATAGCTCCTACCAGTGACGGTATAGGCAACAGCACCGGCAGCACCTGTCTCCTAGGAAAAATATGGCCCTATGATAAATGCCGTAAACCTGCACCTCACAGTGACCTCTTCAGGATGAAGTGATACTGGTTGATTTGTTTGCGTGTGGATTTTCCGTTTCCCATATTCGACAATTATGTGTATTGACGTATCCTGTCGGATGCAAGTGGGCTTCGTCTCTCCACAAAATCTTCCACGGCCTATGTCTGTCCACTTGCTTGTGAGAAAGAAATTTTAAGGTCTCTCTTGCAGGCACGCCCGATAACATTCCGTTGCAATTTGACGTCTTTCTGACCAGTGGTGTTATTTCTACAGCGTTTTGAAAGTTTAATTATAATCACCCTGTACAATGCAACAAAATTAATTACAAATAAGTAGAATAAAATCTAAGCCTGGCAATAAGCAAAAAGTAAAAATATACTGCGTACAAGCCCGAAGGAACTATGGATGATAGATGTTTTCATCTTTCTTAAAAATTAGCACAATGACGAGCTAAAGGGATAATCCTAGAAAGCCTGTCCTAGCGCCGCGTTCCCCACCAAAACAATACCTATGGCTAGACCGAGTTTCGAAATCGTGACTGCAACCGTGGCACCCCAGCGCACTTGTCACTAGACAATAATGCAGTGCAATATTAATAATAATAATAGCATACCCATAACAGTTACGTATAACATATTATCACGTAGACGAAGGTGAAAGTAGATGAATGACGAGCACTAACTTCAAGTAATGAAGGGTTATTCAGCACTTGCACATACAAGAGCGCGGAGCGAACTGCCTCCGGCCAGAACACATACGGTTATTATACAGCTACACAACATTCGAGTACAACGATTCTTGCCATTTGTGGATACTTGTAGAATGTACTTGAATCGAATATATAAATTAAAATTTTTCAGTTCACATGAGTTTTGAACTGACGACGATGCATCCCAAGAGCTAGCATCATAACCCCTACACTACGGCGACTGCACTTTTTTTTTTTTTTTTCATGGGAGGTGAGGGAGGGCGGGGGAAGGCAGAGCGATCAGGGGTCGTAACCCGAGGCCTGGTCACAGTGTCCCCCTCGTCCGTCAAGGAAGCAAGGAATCAGGGATGGGAAGGGGAAATCTTTTGTGGGAATTATTATTTATTTATTTATTTTTATTTACTGTTTTAATACATTCTTAATGTGGTTTTACTTTATACCACAACAAAAATAAATCTAGCACCGCATCGTGCTCTGAGAAAAAGAAAACAATATCTCGGCACGTTCCTATACCGAGGTAATGTATATGGGGAAAACTAAAAGCCCGCATCTCGTGGTCGTGCGGTAGCGTTCTCGCTTCCCACGCCCGGGTTCCCGGGTTCGATTCCCGGCGGGGTCAGGGATTTTCTCTGCCTCGTGATGGCTGGGTGTTGTGTGCTGTCCTTAGGTTGGTTAGGTTTAAGTAGTTCTAAGTTCTAGGGGACTGATGACCATAGATGTTAAGTCCCATAGTGCTCAGAGCCAGTTGAACCAGTTGAAAACGAAAAAAAAGTGCTTCATACAGGATGCAGAAGGGTGTGTCGCTACTCTCCTTACGCTTCATCATCCTGGTACGTCTTCACGTATATCATGTTATTCCACCGAGAATCGAACTTAGTCTTGTCAGCTCACTCATGGGTGTCTTCTCCTACATGTTGATGATCCAGCTGCGTGGAGGGTCGCGTAGGGCACTCCCTAAGTAATTAGAAAAATACTGTCTCTATTTTGGGTTCCGTACGATCTTGCAATGACGTTCTTGTAGGTAGTTCCAAAAGTCGTGAAATAAGTAGTATACCGCATGCGCACGGATCCGCGTGACAGCGTTGGTCTTGGCGCGCGGGAAATACTGTTGATCCGGAAATAGTAGAAACCGAGGTGTAATGTGTTCCGGAGTCACTCGTAGAAAATACGACAAAATTTGTCGCACCAAGCGCCATACGTCTGCTGCCGCGCCACATCTGAGACGGTGTTCGTCCGTGTCTGGTATCTCGCAGTCTACGCAGAGAGGCGATTCCGCCATGTTTATCTTGTGGAGTCGTGATCGGGTGATCTGTTTACCATTGACTGTGATGTACCATGTGGAGCGGACGGCTGTGTCCAGTGGAACCGTGTGAATCGTCTTCCACACCACCTTCCAATTAACCTGAGGGTGGTACTGCGATACGGACTTAGCTGTGTTCAATATAAAAGTTCCCGAAGTAGTAGAAGGGTGGGGGTATGTCTTGCGTCGTCAGTGGGGGCATAAGGGAGGACGGAGCTAAGGACTCCAACAGCAAACCTGCCAAACTTTCCGGGTGGTGGCGCCACAGCTTGATGTGTGAGCTGACATACAGGGCCACAGCTCTGTCGTGGACATGGACTAGACCAAGACCTCCCCTTTCTGGGGGAAGGGTCAGTGACTCATAACTGACTTCGAAGAGCATGCCTGTACTGACGTAGGCTCCGAATGCCGCTAATAGACGTCGAGCCATCAGTAACGGTATTGGAAGAACACGCGCTATGTGTGGAAGGCGCGAGGCGAGGTAAACATTGACGAAGTGTGTCCTTTGTAGAATGTCGAGGGTCCGCAGACGAAGGTCGAAGATCTGGACCCGAATTTGTTGTAATAAGCGGCGGTAGTTAAGAGCCGCAGTGCGCCGTATGTCGTCGTGAAACTCTATTCCGAGACATTTGATAGTGCCACGAAGCTGTAGGGGTTCGACACACGCTGGGGTCAACCGGTCTCCTATGGCCATGGCGACCGATTTGGCGACGTTGAGACAGCTGCCGGAAGCCACACCATACGTGGTAATCCATTCTAGCGCTCTGTTGACATCGTCGCGATTGCGGAACACCAGAACCAGGTCGTCTGCATATGCTGTACAGCGAAATGTGACGTCACGTAGGGTAAGACCGGTGAGGCGTTGACGGAGGCCACAGAGGAGCGGTTCCAGTGCCAGAGCATATAGTAACGTTGACGCACGGAGCTGAAGATCGGGAGGGACTGCGAGAGACGCCCGTTAACGAGCACTTTGGAAGTCGCCCCTCGGAGGAGGCGCATCACGACGTCTGTGAATTGCTGTGGGTGCTGCATGTGCTGCAGAACGGACGTTAGGTACGCGTGATCCACTCGATCAAAAGCTTGGCTAAAATCTAGTGATGCCAGCGCTCCCGGGATGCGGCGTGCCCTGGCTAGGGCTATTAAGTCACGGTATCGACACTGTGCTGTGTGGATGTTGTTGATACCCGCTAGGGAAGTCTGATCTGGCGAGATGACGTAATGTAGGGTCGGTCGTAGACGGTTTGCTAATAGTCTGGTGAATATCTTCATGTCGCAGTTGACGAGTGTTAGCGGGCGGTAATCTTGTATTCGAGCCCCACCTTTAGGTTTGTGAACCGGTATAATTATTCCTTCCACGAAGGTCGCTGGGAGCGGCACCGCGGGGGACATAAGCTCCCGACAGATGTCTGTTAACTTGGGAGCCAGTAAATACTGGAAAGTTCTATAAAACTCCACAGGGAGTCCGTCGGGG
This sequence comes from Schistocerca nitens, assembly GCF_023898315.1. Taxonomy (NCBI): domain Eukaryota; kingdom Metazoa; phylum Arthropoda; class Insecta; order Orthoptera; family Acrididae; genus Schistocerca; species Schistocerca nitens. The sequence continues at coordinate 617,285,529 of NC_064620.1, read as the reverse complement.
CCAGGAGACTTATTCGCCGCTCCTTTACCGATGGCGTCGATAACTTCGTCTTCCGTAATGTCGTTCAATAATTCAGTTTGTAAATCCTGTGGGACAATGCCGTAAACCAGTTGTGAGACTGCTATCACCGTCGTCGGGTCGGAACATTGAGCAGAATAAAGTCGTGCGTAATGGTCGAAGAAGGCTGCAGCAATATTGCGTTGTGTGCTGTGATGACGGCCGTCCTCAGTGGTGACGGCATGTATCAGCGCCCGTCTTCGCAGTGTACGTTCTCGGATGACGTGGTACATGGTGGGTCGTTCCGTTGCGAGTCTGTCTTGTGTTCGCGCTCGGACGATCGTCCCTTCGAGGTGTCGGCGCATATGGGCTACGATCTGTGCTTTCGCACGCTGAACTGTCAACTGTCGTTCCGGTGTGGGTGGCAAGGAGGAGCATTCGCGAAGGACGGTGAAATAAAAATCGAGGGTCTGCCGCCTCCAAGCAGCAGTCTCACGACCATACGTAATAAAGGTTCGCCGTAGGGCCGGCTTGGCGCAGGTTAACCACCAACTAATCGACGTAGGATACGTTGGGAGGCGGCGGACGCACAAACTCCACGTGTCTTCGATGGCGCGTCGACAATCCGGAGAAGCGAGATGAGCAAGGTTTAATTTCCAGGGACGTCGGCTGCGCCACACCCGTTGGCGACGAAGGGTGACGGCACATATATAGGCCTCGTCATCAGAAAAGGCTACTGGCCACACCTCCGCGTCACTCACCGTTGCCGCGAGAGAACGGGAGACGTAAATCCTATCGATGCGACTAGACGAGTGACTCGTGAATTGGGTGTATCCCGGTCTATTTCCTCGGACATGTTCCCATGTATCTACCAGCTGGAGATCGCCGATGAGTGTCCCACGTTCTGGGCACGGTGAATGGCGTGGCAGCTGATCTTTAGGTGCTTGGGTGCAATTGAAATCGCCCCCTAATATCAAGTCATCGTGCCTGCCGTGAAAAAGCTGTGCTATTCCTTCTGCGAAGAAGAGCAATCGGTCACGACGGCGATTCATTCCGGAAGGGGCGTACACATTGATAAACCGGACGCCTTGCACCGTTACGGCCATTCCTCTAGCGTCGGGGAGATATTGGACTTTGTCCGCCTCGAGGCCCTCTCTGAGGAGAATTGCGACTCCACTGTTAGTTGGCGAGGCGTGGGACACATGAGCCGTATAACCATACATACCCGGGAAATCGGCGACGAAGACTTCTTGGAGAAAGACAATGTCAACGTCTGCTGCATTGAGCATGTCTTGGAGCAGCGACAACTTCGTACGTGTCCGAATGGTGTTAATGTTGATGGTCGTTAAGCGATAGGTCTGTTCATCGTCTCCTGCGGTGGGGGCCGCCGTCAGTGTCGCCGTAAAAGGTGGTGCCTGTGATCTGCTGGCCGTGTCCGCGCCGTCATCTGTTGCTACTCGGGAGGGGCCGAGGTGTGGGAGGAGAGAACTCTCTCCCCGTCCACCCAGGGGGCGTAGAATCGTCTTCAATGTCATCCGCCCAAGGTCCGTAAGTTAACGGTGGCTGCGGTAGAACACTTGTGGGCTGAGTGACTGAGGGTGAATCCGCAGTTGTTTACGGTTGTGAACCAACGGCGGGCGCTGTGCTGGCCATCCGTTTGCCCGAGAGAGCGGAATCGGGTTTGTCAAAATCAGACAAAGTGACAGGTGAGGGCGATCTCGTGTCATCCATTTTCCTCGTCGTTTCGTCGGCCGTCCGGTCGTCAACTGGAGAAGACGTCCGCTGGAGGCAATCGTCTGAGGGTGTGCGACGTCGCTTTTTATGTTTTCTCGGTGACCTTTGTTTGCGGACGTGGGTTTCTGTGTCCGAAAGAGTTTGTGGTTCCCGTATAGCATCCCCCTCAGGTATAAAGGCAGAGGTCGGTACAACCCTAGCGTCGAGTTCCATTCTCTCGTCCGAATCTTCATGTGGAGTCGATGGGCGGCGTTCTTCAACCTCTGCAGACGCCGTAATGGTGTTGGTCAATCCAGGACCGGCGACAGGTGCGCATTCTAACGCTTCCTGTCTTCCGGGGAGGTTGTCGTCTGTCATGACGGTCGATCGTGTCACCTCTGCGTAATTGAGGGGGAGGGCCGTGAGCGTAGGAGGTGGTGTCGTGTCATGCAATGGAAGTTGTGTTACCCGACGTTGAATACACGCCGAGCGCACATGACCCTCCTGGCCGCAACCAGAACAAGTAAGAGGTTGTCCGTCGTACATTACTATTGCTCGACAGCCACCTATGACTAAGTAGGACAGCACGTGTTTCTTTAATTCAATTTTCACTTGTCGGACGCCGTTGAGGACCTGGTACGTCTCGAAGGTGTTCCATTTTTCGGCCACGTGGCTAATTACCGTCCCATAAGGGCGGAAAGCTGAGGTAAGGACGTCCGGTGGCACTTCGAAAGGGAGTTCGAAGACTCTTAGTGTGCGTAATCCTAGTCCAGCATGGTCAACAGTAACCTCTCCGATGTGACCCTCGGAGTGTTTGAACTTGAGAGTGTTCGCGCATCTGTTCACAACTGCGTGACATAACTCGTCATCGACCATCTTGACGTAAACGACGCTACTTGTGATGGATAGGTGGATACCGATGATGTGCTGTGTTGGTATTTGAAGTTCGTCACGGATGAATCGTTCGACTTCAAAGGCTCGTGGTCGTGCGTAGTCGGGCTGGAAGCTGATCTTGATGGTAGCTTTTCTGTACGAATGAACCATGGCGACTCAGTGTTAACGGACGCGAGTATTAGCTGCGGCGAGGAAGTAAACAAACTACGCGCGCTCGCGACTCTGCGGGCGGGACGTAAACAAGACGTCCTCGCCGCTCACCGACCGAAAGCAGACTGCACACTAGTCGTCTCCTTCTGCAACATTGCTCCCTCCTTAAGAGAACGACGTCTCGGTGTTACGTCATTCTAGTTCGGGAACGAGTCGTCTGTCCTGGATACCCCGACTCCCGATGACTGATGTTCACCCTGGCGGTGATCTTCTTAGAACTTCTGCCGCTACGTTCTTCGTTGCCTTTCCCCTTGTTTCCCCTCGCTGGAGCTTCGAATTTAGCCTGGGTTGCAGGATCCTTATAGGGCTTTATTCGAAAGACGTGGACCGTATCTCTGATCTTCCGTCGTCTTGTGTCGGGGTCGAAACCTTCAACTTCATAAGTAACATCAGACAACTGTCTTACAACCTTATAAGGTCCAGAGTAGCGCCTGAGGAGCTTCTCAGAGAGACCAACCTTCCGAACAGGAGTGAAGATCCAGACGAGGTCACCAGGCTGGTAGACAACAGGGCGGTGGCTCGCGTCATACCTTCGGCAATCGTTTTCTTGAGACTGCAGCGTGCGGAGTCGAGCTAACTGCCGAGCTTCCTCAGCTCTGGTTAACACCTGGCCGATGTAGTCGTCGTCCACGTCATCAGGATGTAACGGAAACACAGTGTCCATCGTCGTCGTCGCATCACGCCCATGCACCAGGAAAAATAGCGTAAATCCTGTGTTGTTTTGTTTGGCGGTGTTTTGTTTTAGGCAAACGTCACGAAAGGTAGCACCTCATCCCAGTCGCTCTGCTCTACATTGACGAACATTGATAGCATGTCGGCTAAGGTCTTATGAAGGCGTTCAGTAGCCCGTTAGTTTGCGGATGGTAGGCAGTCGTCATGTGATGAGTAATGTTGCACCGATGGTTTATCTCTGTCACAAGATTCGATTGAAAAACTTTCCCTCGATCCATAATTAACGACCTTTTGGCACCATGTTTCAATACAATATCTTCCACGATGAATTTGGCTACCTTGGATGTTTTCACGGCTTTTGTAATGGCATAGCGTGTCAGATAATCAGTGTAAACAATAATCCATCTATTGCCACTAGCAGACATTGGAAATCGTCCGAGGAGGTCAATCCCAACACGCTGGAAAGGCGTTTCGGCTGGTAAAATTGGTATGAGTCGACCAGGTGGTTTCTGAGGAATTGCTTTTCTCCAATGGCACTCTCGACAGTGCGACACATAGTGACGGACACTCTTAAATAAACCAGAAAAATCTCTTGCGGATCCTGTCGTAGGTCTTAATAAATCCTAAATGTCCGGCCTCGGGCGTGTCATGGAATTTCTGTAGAACATCTAAGCGCATGTGTTTCGGAATCACTGGTAGCCACCTCTTTCCAAACGGATCAAAGTTTTTCTTGGAAAGTAATCAATTAACTACCTTAAATTGTTCTTTCACATCCCCTGACCAATTTAAAGCAAGCATAATTTGAGATATCTTGGCGTCCTCTTTCTGCTCAGCAGACAGATCCTGGAGTACAGCGAGACAGTCACTATCTTCATCAAAGTCTTGATGGTCTTGCACGGGGTTTCTTGAGAGACAGTCGGCATCTCGGTGTTGTCTTCCACTTTTGTACACTATGGTAATGTCATAATCTTCAAGATGTAGTGTCCACTCGGCTTGTCATCCTGTTGGATCCTAAAGACCTGTCGACCAACAAAGCGAATTTTGGTCTGTAACAAACGTGAATGGCCTTCCATAGAGATACTGTCGAAATTTGCACATGGCCCAGATCACAGAAAGACATTATCTTTCTGTAGTTGAGTAGCTTCTCTCGGCTTTTGTAAGTGTCCTAGAAGCATAGGCTATAACCTTCTCTTTTCCATCAGAAATTTGCACCAGAACAGCACCGATCCCATACCCACTGGCATCTGTTTGTCGTTCTGTAGGTGCTCTCTCGTCATACAGACCAAGTACAGGGTCAGACGTCAGAACTTTTCGCAGCACATAGAAAGAATCTTGTTGAGCACTACCCCAGATAAATGTAGCATCAGGTTTTAACAACTCTTGGAGTGGCCTGGCTTTGATACAAACGCCTTTGGTAAAACGATGGTAATAAGAACATAATCCGAGGAAGCTTCTCACATGTGTAAACTTTTAGGAATAGGAAATTCCGTTATAGCGCTCACCTTTTCTGGGTCTGGCCGCACACCTTCGTTTGACACAAGGTGCCCAAGTGTTTTGAATTCTTTTGCTCCAGAGAGACACTTTCTTGGAATAAGTTTCGTTCTAGCTTGTTGGAGACACTTAAGAACAGCCCTCAGTCTTTTTATGTGTTCATCAAATGTCTCTGAGAACACTATAATGTCATCTAAATAACACAGACACATCGCCCACTTCAGGTGCCTTAGAAGATTATCCATCATTCGTTCAAACGTTGCTGGTGCATTACACAGACCAAAGGGCACTACCTTAAACTCATACAGGCCCTCACGGGTGATGAATGCAGTTTTCTCACAATCAGCCTCATCTACTTTGATTTGCCAGTGTCCCGAGTACATGTTCATGGCTGAGAAAAAGTTAGCTCCCTTCAGACAATCCAGTGTATCGTCAATTCGTGGAAGAGGGTAAACGTCCTTTTTAGTTATCTTATTAAGCTTCCTCTAATCAACACAAAAGCGCCAACTGCCATCCTTCTTCCTGACGAGGACCACTGGTGACGACCATGAGCTCTGTGAAGGCTGAATGATGTCATTCTTCATCATTTTCTCTACCTCGTCGCGCATTATTCGACGTTCCGTTGCTGACACAGAGTATGCTCTTTGGTTTATTGGTTGATGGTCTCCGGTGCTAATCCGGTGCTTCACCGTCGATTTGTCTAATTTGCTCTTTTCCTGTGGATTGAAGCATTCAGAGAACTGTTGAAGAATGGCAAGTAGCTTCTTCTGTTGTTCCTTAGTGAGATCTGGTGATAGTCGAGGTAGAGCGCTATTTTCACCCACAGACTCGGCATGGGAGGTTTCTGTGACGCTCAGCTGCTCTGCAATTAACGGCTCAGCTGTTGCTACGCTCATGCTTCTTGGGAGGATCTGCGGTTCTCGGCGGCAGTTAACTGTCCACAAGTCACCGAATCCGTTCTTAAACGCGACGACAGAGGCTGGGATGACCAAGTTATTCTTCAGTGGTATGCTTCTCTTACATTCCACTGCAAGATCCATGGGTTGATGCATGGCATGACACATGACGGTTAGCTTTCTAGCGCTGACTGCAGGAATGATCACTTCATCCAGCACACATAGTCTCCACACACGTGGATGCGCATCTTCCCGTCCAAAGTATATCATCTCGTCTAGCATAATGGTCCAGCGACCACAAGCTATAATTGCTTGAGAATCTTTCAAAAAGTCCCATCCGAGAATGACGTCATGACTACACTCTTGTAAGACGATGGATTCTAAGGGCTGCGTATGACCACTTATACTTACACGAATGACACATCTTCCTGTAGGTTTTACATATTTCCCATTAGCCACCTTCAACAGAGATGTTTTGCTGTCGACGAATACGGTTTTCTGCAACTGGCGACGGTACTTCTCTGAAATGACTGAATATGATGCTCCAGAGTCCACAAGCGCTTTGGCTGGTCGGCAATACATGAGGATATCGATGTAGTTTCCTATCAATCTATCATGTTTGTAGTGATCGACGGCGGAGGATTTTTCTCTTCCGCGGCCTCAGCTCCAATGAAGGTCGGACTCTTTAGTCTTCCATGTTTCGGCGGTTAGGTGATCGACTGGAGCTTCTAAACGGCGATGGAGACCTTGATCGGCGTTTTGGGGAGCGTCCTCTCCAGCGGCTAGCTTGCGGCGATGGTGGGTCCTGCACCCACATCTTCTTGTTCATCTTCGTCGTCCCGGAGTTCTGGGCACCACATGTCCCGATCGTCCGCATTGGAAACACACTGGTTGGTTATCCTGGGTCCTCCATTCATCAGTCTTCCTTGGTGCCCAAACAGGTTCCTAATGCGACACTGTAGGAACGTAACTGGGTCTCGACTTTTTTACCGTTTTAAACGGAAATGAAGGAAGAAAGATTTTACCCAATCTCTGTTCCACTTCCTCCCTTATGACCTCTTGAAGCGTCTCGGGTTTCTGCTCGCCGTGCAACCCAAGTGTCTTCTGAACTTCCTCTCTCACTATCTGACGAAAAACACTTGTGAAATAAGTTTCTTCCTCCATCTCAGACATCTATACGACGTTTGGAATCCGTTCAAACTTCTTGCGTGTAATTCGTTTTTGATGCATTGTCTCGATATACTGGCACCATTTTATTAAGTCGTCTGCTGTCGAAACCTCCTTCAGGAGTAGGGCTCGATACATGTCCTCAGCAACACCCTTCATGAGATGTGCAACCTTATCTTCCTCCTTCATTCGAGGATCCATTATTTTATACGGCTCAAAGACGTCTTGAATGTAGGATGCTTTCGTTTCTCATGGACGCTTTAGTTTATCTTCAGCCTTGCACTTCTGTCGTTGTGCGTCGCCGAAATACTTGCTCAGTTCCACCTTGAATACTTCCCAGCTTGTGAACTTATCCTCGTTGTTCTCATACCATTGTTTGGCAGTGCCCGCCAAGTAGAAGAGTACGTTAGCCAAACACACGGTGTCATCCCATTTGTTACATTTGGCTATACGCTCAGATACCTTCAACAACTTGTTTGGGTCTTGGCCATCTTCACCAGAGAACCGGGAAGGATGTCTCATGTGGTGTCACACAGTTGCTGTCATACTGACGTCCTCTACTTCTGTCCTCCGACAGATTGCGATCTGTTGAATATGGCTCGGACTCGGGTTTCTCGCCACGTAAACGGCGGCTCTGTCGTGGCCTGAGGGGAGCCACTTTGTCGTCGATAATGTGCGCTATCACAAGTTCCAATACCCAGCGCCTCCACCAGAATAATGTCACGTAGAGGAAGGTGTAAGTAGATGAATGACGAACACTAACTTCACGTAACGAAGGTTTATTCAGCACTTGCACATACAAGAAGAGCGCGGAGCGAACTGCCTCCGGCCAGAACACATGTTGTTGTTGTTGTGGTCTTCAGTCCTGAGACTGGTTTGATGCAGATCTCCATGCTACTCTATCCTGTGCAAGCTCCTTCATCTCCCAGTACCTACTGCAGCCTACATCCTTCTGAATCTGCTTAGTGTATCCATCTCTTGGTCTCCCTCTACGATTTTTACCCTCCACGCTGCCCTCCAATACTAAATTTGTGATCCCTTGATGCCTCAGAACATGTCCTACCAACCCATCCGTTCTTCGAGTTAAGTTGTGCCACAAACTTCTCTTCTCCCCAATCCTATTCAAAACCTCCTCATTAGTTACGTGATCTACCCACCTAATCTTCAACATTCTTCTGTAGCACCACATTTCGAAAGCTTCTATTCTCTTCTTGTCCAAACTATTTATCGTCAATATTTCACTTCCATACATGGCTACACTCCATACGAATACTTTCAGAAAGGACTTCCTGACACTTAAATCTATATTCGATGTTAACAAATTTCTCTTCTTCAGAAACGCTTTCCTTGCCATTGCCAGTCTACATTTTATATCCTCTCTACTTCGACCATCATCAGTTATTTTGCTCCCCAAATAGCAAAACTCCTTTACTACTTTAAGTGTCTCATTTCCTAATCTAATTCCCTCAGCATCACCCGATTTAATTCGACTGCAGTCCATTATCCTCGTTTTGCTTTTGTTGATGTTCATCTTATATCCTCCTTTCGAGACACTGTCAATTCCGTTCAACTGCTCTTCCAAGTCCTTTGCCGTCTCTGATAGAATTACAATGACATCGGCGAACCTCAAAGTTTTTATTTTTTCTCCTTGGATTTTAATACCTACTCCAAATTTTTCTTTTGTTTCCTTTACTGCTTGCTCAATATACAGATTGAATGACATCGGGGAGAGGCTACAACCCTGTCTCACTCCCTTCCCAACCACTGCTTCCCTTTCATGTCCCTCGACTCTTATAACTGCCATCTGGTTTCTGTACAAATTGTAAATAGCCTTTCGCTCCCTGTATTTTACCCCTGACACCTTTAAAATTTGAAAGAGAGTATTCCAGTCAACATTGTCAAAAGCTTTCTCTAAGTCTACAAATGCTAGAAACGTAGGTTTGCCTTTCCTTAATCTTTCTTCTAAGATAAGTCGTAGGGTCAGTATTGCTTCACGTGTTCCAACATTTCTGCGGAATCCAACTGATCTTCGCTGAGGTCGGCCTCTACCAGTTTTTCCATTCGTCTGTACAGAATTCGCGTTAGTATTTTGTAGCTTTCACTTATTAAAGTGATAGTTCGGTCATTTTCACATCTGTCAACACCTGCTTTCTTTGGGATTGGAATTATTATATTCTTCTTGAAGTCTGAGGGTATTTCGCCTGTCTCATACATCTTGCTCACCGGATGGTAGAGTTTTGTCAGGACTGGCTCTCCCAAGGCCGTCAATAGTTCTAATGGAATGTTGTCTACTCCCGGGCCTTGTTTCGACTCAGGTCTTTCAGTACTCTGTCAAAGTCTTCACGCAGTATCCTATCTCCCATTTCATCTTCATCTACATCCTCTTCCATTTCCATAATATACATACGGTATGTATATAGCCACAGGACTTTCCAGTACAATGATTCTTGCCATTTGTGGATACTTCTAGAATGTACTTGAAACGAATATAGAAATTAAAATATTTCAGTTCGCCTGAGCTTTGAACTCACGGCTCTCCATCCCACAATCTTTTATCACAACCCGTACACTATGGGCAATGCACTACTCGTATTCTTCTGCGACTGTGTGTATGATGCTCACTTTGCTCTTGATTGCTAGAGGACTTTTACACTACTCTGCATCACAATGCGACGTTTATACATGTCCAGTTACATTACTTTCTTTATATAACGATACTCCGCCTTCATCTCCTTGAATAACATCATCCTCTTCACTTCCAGCCGATAAGTTACCATTATCATTTGAACCATCAAGAAAATCTTAAAAGCCAAAATCATTGACAGGATCATTACTTAGAGAAGGTAAAGCCATTTTGACACACAAAATGAGACTAATGATGTAGTTATTGTACCTATTCTTACAACAGTGTGAAATGTCTATGAAACGTTGTAGAGCATGCGACAACTATCGCGTTTTTGTCAGATAAAATTTTGTTACAATTCAAATGACAATTTCTGCCTGCTTCTAAACGACCCAGTCACAATAAGTACGTCAAAGCTGTGTGTTTCCCGAATTATTTTAGATTTTGAAATAAAAATTGAGGATAAGATAAATTATTACATATCTGACGGTTACCTAAGGTCCAGTTACAGTATAAATATTAATCGCGGTTTTGTGCCAGTTTTAGTAAACTAACTGGGTCAGTTGGACCTATTCACAATAGGAAGGTTGATCAAGAGAGCAACTACCCTGCTACCCAGTTATCCCCACGACTTGGAAAGATATTGATCGCAGTACATGGAATACTGAGCGTCAGATTATTCAAGTTAACTAACTGAAACGTGCTTTAATATAAATCCGTATATATTCTTCGTTAGTTTATATGAGTGTTCCATATCATTTGCAACAGGAATCTTTATCAAGCTCGTCCACAGGCGGACGTGAAATCCGTTATTCACGAAAGTGTTACAATAGTCGCCGCAACAGTGAATGATTATTGTGGATAAAGCAACCTGTATGCCTTTACATATTCACGACTCACGATTCTTTCTCACTCATCGAAATTTTGATACATCTAGTGGAAGTGCCCCCTGTCAGAGAGTGCATAGCGCTGCTGCATTCGATTCAGTGTAGCACAATGCCTGGCGCTTCGCTCGCGCTCACCGTTTAACATCACATAATTTAAAATTGTTTTCAAATTTTAATTAAATATAGAGTCTAATTCTTTCTTTTTAATCACAAAACGAGGTCAGCGAAAGGGGACAGCTTATCTTGAAAATACTAGCCAAAAGCTATAGACCCCAAAGAACTTCCTATAGAAAGTGGGTGCCACAACCTGGGCGGTGAAGCATCCACTCTACACACTGCGGCTTTGATTCTAATATACCCAGTGGCTGATTACTGTGCTTCAGTAAGGCAATACAGTGATCATACAAGGAATATAGACATCCAGCTGAATGAATCAATGAGAATTAGTAGCAGCACAGTGAAGTCCCTTGGCTACATAGAATCAGTAACATTGCACCGCGTTAATTGCGTCACCTAGAGGCAGCCAATCGAGAATGCACACCCCGACAACCCTCAGACCTTCCAGTTCTTACAGCATTAAATGATCCTCCTCCAGACCGCCTGATATCACTCACTCCACTATGGTATAGTGGAAGAAACAACCAGAAGTTTGACGTGTGTGTAAGAGATGGAATGTTAGAACGATGAAACGTCAAGGTGTTCTAGTTCCATCTGCCAGCCCAGCACGACGTGATCTCAAGAGATGTGTGTGGACAAGACTGAACAGGATAAGAACCGGTCACACCAGGTGCAACGCTATGGTGCAACTCTCCAGCATACGATTGTGGAGCCCAAGAACAAACTATATTGGCAGAAACTGACCTCTGAGAAGGAATCTAGGACCAGTCGGTGATTTTATTAATGCTACTCCTTCTGCTGTCAACTGGCTTCATTCACTAGATGTTGAAGTCTGAGTACATGATTAATTAACAGTTGTAACTTTGTAGTTTAAACGTGCTCCTTGTTGGTGATAAATTATTAGTTTTCAGAAGGATTTAGTTACAAGTTTAGGCTTGAAGCTAATATTTTTCTCTTATGTCTTAACTGTGTAACTGGAAACTATACGTATATCTTAATATTTGCTGTTGCATTTCTGTGCTTGTCTGTTACTTCCCAAGTAGCAAAATTGATTCACTTGAATTGGGGTAAGGTTGTTATCGATGAGCTCGCTCCATCGATGTGGCGCCTCAATTTCTCTACCGATATTGACAATAGACACACGCCATTAAGAGTACCCAGTGTTGCCTAAGACTCGCCTTCTTACTGGTGAGTTGTTCCAAGAAGTCACAAAGCAACAGAGAAAGAAGGTAAGATTTGCACTATGTTCTTGTAATTGAATAGCGTTAATGATTGAAACGTCGTTGTGGTATGGTAATAGTGATTTAATTTTTGTAACCAGTACGAGCAGTTCACACCATTTTGTCACATTCACAAATTAAGTTACGTGCTGTGGACGGAGAGCAGGTGTTTTTAAGTGATGTGGTGCGGTGCTAGTTGCGATGAACCAGCCTCTCCGAATTTCCTCTAATCCTTGGCCTGAGTAGGGCACTATGAAGAAACCATAAGTAACACTTTGCATTTCATGTTTTCTCAGAGTTCGTAAGTGTTTTGTTAATAGGGGAAACTTTTTTTTACCTGTGAAGGCGGGATCTCTACTTTTAGCCTTCTTGGTTTCGAATACATGTTATTTGGTTTCAGACACCAACAAAAAACACTCCAAAATAAAAAAATGAAATGTATCGACTCTTATTTAACAGCTGTTATACTACAGGTAAATCATGAAAACTGGCTGGCCCAGTGTGGGAAACCAGTAACGTTGATGGGGCCAATGAGACATGTTATTATTTTTCAAATATTTCATCAACAGTGAATATCTATGACTTCTGTGTCTGCTATAGTGAAATGCAGAAGGTAATACTGAAGCTACACAAAAAATAAAATATTTATTAGAATATCTGAGAATTTTATCACACATTTTATATACGTGGCCCCGTCGATAGCAAAGTAGCCCTAGTATTTTATTCCCTATCTTAATGTTTGCCTGAGGTTGTTTGTTCGATTTATCTACCGGCATTACTTTAGTCTATTTTCTGGTTTGTGTAAGGCTCCAGACAAAATTTTTAATATGCGGTTCATGTCCTTCACAGAATCTGCTGAGACTCGTATACCATCAGCAAATCGAATACAATATATCTGCAAACAGTAGTTAGTAAAACGTGATATAGGTTGTTTTGTTTCCTAAATTGTGAAATACACTCCTGGAAATGGAAAAAAGAACACATTGACACCGGTGTGTCAGACCCACCATACTTGCTCCGGACACTGCGAGAGGGCTGTACAAGCAATGATCACACGCACGGCACAGCGGACACACCAGGAACCGCGGTGTTGGCCGTCGAATGGCGCTAGCTGCGCAGCATTTGTGCACCGCCGCCGTCAGTGTCAGCCAGTTTGCCGTGGCATACGGAGCTCCATCGCAGTCTTTAACACTGGTAGCATGCCGCGACAGCGTGGACGTGAACCGTATGTGCAGTTGACGGACTTTGAGCGAGGGCGTATAGTGGGCATGCGGGAGGCCGGGTGGACGTACCGCCGAATTGCTCAACACGTGGGGCGTGAGGTCTCCACAGTACATCGATGTTGTCGCCAGTGGTCGGCGGAAGGTGCACGTGCCCGTCGACCTGGGACCGGACCGCAGCGACGCACGGATGCACGCCAAGACCGTAGGATCCTACGCAGTGCCGTAGGGGACCGCACCGCCACTTCCCAGCAAATTAGGGACACTGTTGCTCCTGGGGTATCGGCGAGGACCATTCGCAACCGTCTCCATGAAGCTGGGCTTCGGTCCCGCACACCATTAGGCCGTCTTCCGCTCACGCCCCAACATCGTGCAGCCCGCCTCCAGTGGTGTCGCGACAGGCGTGAATGGAGGGACGAATGGAGACGTGTCGTCTTCAGCGATGAGAGTCGCTTCTGCCTTGGTGCCAATGATGGTCGTATGCGTGTTTGGCGCCGTGCAGGTGAGCGCCACAATCAGGACTGCATACGACCGAGGCACACAGGGCCAACACCCGGCATCATGGTGTGGGGAGCGATCTCCTACACTGGCCGTACATCACTGGTGATCGTCGAGGGGACACTGAATAGTGCACGGTACATCCAAACCGTCATCGAACCCATCGTTCTACCATTCCTAGACCGGCAAGGGAACTTGCTGTTCCAACAGGACAATGCACGTCCGCATGTATCCCGTGCCACCCAACGTGCTCTAGAAGGTGTAAGTCAACTACCCTGGACAGCAAGATCACCGGATCTGTCCCCCATTGAGCATGTTTGGGACTGGATGAAGCGTCGTCTCACGCGGTCTGCACGTCCAGCACGAACGCTGGTCCAACTGAGGCGCCAGGTGGAAATGGCATGGCAAGCCGTTCCACAGGACTACATCCAGCATCTCTACGATCGTCTCCATGGGAGAATAGCAGCCTGCATTGCTGCGAAAGGTGGATATACGCTGTACTAGCGCCGACATTTTGCATGCTCTGTTGCCTGTGTTTATGTGCCTGTGGTTCTGTCAGTGTGATCATGTGATGTATCTGACCCCAGGAATGTGTCAATAAAGTTTCCCCTTCCTGGGACAATGAATTCACGGTGTTCGTATCTCAATTTCCAGGAGTGTATATGAGTGTTCTATTTTACGAGTCGTCAGTGTTCTGGCTGGTTTGATGCGGCCCGCCATGAATTCGCCTCCTGTGCCAACCTCTCCATCTCAGAGTAGCACTTGCAACCTAGGTCTTCGATTATCTGCTGGGTGTATCCCAATCTCTGCCTGTCTCTGTAGTTTTTAGCCCCTATAGCTCCCTCTAGTAGCATGGAATTTATTCCCTAATGTCTTAACAGGTCCTATCGTCGTGTCCCTTCTTCTTGTCAGTGTTTTCCATACGTTCCTTACCTTATCGCTCCACCTAATTTTCCACATTGCGGTACCACATCTCTTCTGTTCCGGTTTCCCCACAGTCCATGTCTCAGTGCCATCCAAAGCTATGCTCCAAACGTACATTCTCAGAAATTCTTCCTCTAAGTATTGTATTGTATTGTGCGATAACCGGGGACCTAGAAACGTCGGAGAGACTCCGTCCCCGCTGCAGCCGCAGTGGTCCACAACCCCACGACGACTACCGCAGTCCACTTCACCCCTCCGCCGCCCCACACCGAATCCAGGGTTATTGTGCGGTTCGGCCCCCGGTGGACCCCCCGGGGAACGTCTCACATCAGACGAGTGTAACCCCTATGTTTGCGTAGTAGAGTAATGGTGGAGTACGCGTACGCGGACAACTTGTTTGCGCATGGAAAAAAAAAAAAAGAAGTTCAAATGGCTCTGAGCACTATGGGACTTAACACCTGAGGTCATCAGTCCCCTTGAACTTAGAACTACTTAAACCTAACTAACCTAAGGACATCACACACATCCATGCCCAAGGCAGGATTCGAACCTGCGACCGTAGCGGTCACGCGGTTCCAGGCTGAAGCGGCTAGAACCGCTTGGCCACACCGGCATAGCGTAACTGAGGCGGAATAAGGGGAACCAGCCGGCATTCGCCGAGGCAGATGGAAAACCGCCTAATAACCATCCACAGACTGACCGGTTCACCGGACGTCGACACAAATCCGCCGGGCGGATTCGTGCCGGGGACCAGGCGGTCCTTACCGCCCGGAAAGCCGTGCGTTACACCGCACGGCCTACCGGGTGGGGCGGGCTTCCGCTAAGTAAGACGTGTGTTTGCTAGTAGTGGACTTCTCGTGGCCAGTGCCTTGTACTGCGGCTAAATGGCGCGCCCGTCCACTTTTCCTTCTCGGTTGATTTCTTTCCTTATTTTTTTCCCGTGTTTCCTTCGTGCACCAGAGAGCGAGCACAGGCCCGGATGTAGGGGTGGGGGGTGGGGGGGGGCCTCTTATACGACGTTGGCTCCGTGCAGTAGAGACGCCACCCGCTTCCGAACTGCCGGCACTTCCTAGCTGCATCCGTTCACCTGCCTGTTCTTGAAATTTTTTGCGCAAAACGACTGCCAGAAGATGCGGTAACATTCGCACTAACAAGGGAATCTCCCCATCGCACCCCCCCCCCCCCCTCAGATTTAGTTATAAGTTGGCACAGTGGATAGACCTTGAAAAGTTGAAGTTGTGTGGAACTATGAAAAAAATAAGCAAAATACACAAACTGAGTAGTTCATGCGCAAGATAGGCAACATCAAGGATAGCGTGAACTCAGGAACGCCGTGGTCCCGTGGTTAGCGTGAGCAGCTGCGGGACGAGAGGTTCTTGGTTCAACTTTCCCTCGAGTGAAAAGTTTAATTTTTTATTTTCAGACGATTATTATCTGACAAACTCTTATGTTTTCATCTCTTTTTTGGGAGTGATTGTCACATCCACAAGAAAACCTAAATCGGGCAAGGTAGAAGAATCTTTTTTCCCATTCGCCAAGTGTGCAAGTTAGGTGGGTCGGCAACATACTCCTGTCATGTGACGCACATGTCGTCACCAGTGTCGTATAGAATATATCAGACGTGTTTTCCTGTGGCGGAATCGGTTGACCTATGACCTTGCAAGCAAATGTTTTCGGTTCCCATTGGAGAGGCACGTCCTTTCGTCTACTAATCGCTCGGTTTTGCGGTGCTGTCGCAAAACACAGACACTAAACTTATTACAGTGAACAGAGACGTCAATGAACGAACGGACAGATCATAACTTTGCGAAAATAAAAAAAAGTAAACTTTTCACTCGAGAGAAGACTTGAACCAAGGACCTTTCGTACCACAGCTGCTCACGCTAATCACGGGACCACGGCGCTCCTGGCTTCACACTCTCCTTGATGTTGCATATCTTGCGCATGGACTACTCACTTTGTATATTTTGCTTATTTTTTCATAGTTCCACACAACTTCTTCCTGTTTTCTCGATTGATCTTTGTTCCGTTTTTCAAGGCCTATCCTCTGTGCCAACTTATAACTAAATCTGAGGGGGGTGCGATGGAGAGGTTCCCTGTAGCGGGTCCCTACACTGGAGAACGCGTAAAATCACAACGAAGAGAAAAAGAAACGTAGTTCTCTGTGACAAGCGTCTGCTATTTCTACATTAATCATTGACCTCTCTCCACATTAATACGCGAAAGGACGGAAATAATAATAATAATGGCGTGTGACGAGGGCCTCCCGTCGGGTAGACCGCTCGCCTGGTGCACGTCTTTCGATTTGACGCCAGTCCCTGAGCGGAGAAAATCTCCGACCCAGCCCGGAATCGAACTCGGACCATCAGGATTGACATTCTGTCGCGCTGACTACTCAGCTACCGAGGGCGGACAGCACGAAAATTATACATTTTAAATGGCCGCTACTTATGTATGCTAACTGGATATAACATTGTTGTTGTGTTCCGCAGTACGAAGTCTGGTTTGATGCAGTTCTGGCCGCTGCTCTATCCTGTGCAGACCTCTTCATCCCTGTGTAGCTACTGCAACTTACAACAGCTCGGGTCTGCTCAGTCTATTGGAGTTTGGACTCCCTCTGCATTGTTTACCCCAACACACTTGCCTCCATTACCACACTGACAATTTCTTTGTGCCTCAAGGTGTGTTCTACCGAGCAATCTCATCTTTCAAACAGGTCATGCCATTAATTTCCTTTTTCTCCAACTCACTGCTTCTCGTTAGTTACTCCCTCTACCTATCTGATCTTCAGTATTCTTCTCTAACAAAAAATTATAGAATCTTCAATTCACTTCCATGAAGACTGTAATCCGGACGAATACGTTCACAAAAGACGTCTTCATTTCGTTGCCAAATAGATTGGTTGGTTTGTTGGTTGATTTGGGGAGGGGACCAAACATCGAGGTCATCGCTCCCATCAGATTAGGCAAGGATGGGGAAGGGAAGCGGCCGTGCCCTTTCAAAGGAACCATCCCGGCATTTTCCGGAAACGAATTACGGAAAACACGGAAAACCTAAATCAAGACGTCCGGACGGTGGTATGAACCGTCGTCTTCCTGAATGCGAGCCGAAATAGAAAAACCCTTTTACCCTTTAGCGTCTCATTTACCAATATCATTCCCTCCTCGTCACCTGATTTAATTCGACTACATACTGTTATCCTTCTTCTCGTGTTGCTCTTCAAGTTACACCCTCTTTCTGAAGACATTATCCATTCCGTTTAAATGCTCTTCTAGACTCGTCTGGAAGAATTACAGCGTGTAACATACGCACAAACACTAATTAAACTTTTTTTCTACGTCCAGAGACACAGAGTGCGAGGAGAGATAGGCAGCATTTATGTAATCAGTGCTCGGATTCCTCATTTTTCAGTCGATGTTCAATTTTCTCAGTCTCCTTCAGCTTCCTCTGGCGTAGACTTCGAAGCGAACTGTATGAGACTTGTCATTGCCCTGTACGACTATTTTATTGTGCATGAATTTAGAATGAGTATATACACTTAGACCAGTTCAAAATGGTTCAAATGGCCCTGAGCACTACGTGACTTAACTTCTAAGGTCATCAGTCCTCTAGAACTTAGAACTACTTAAACCTAACTAACCTAAGGACATCACGCAGATCCATGCCCAAGGCAGGATTCGTACCTGCGACCGTAGCGGTCGCGCGGTTCCAGACTGAAGCGGCTAGAACCGCTCGGCCTCTCCAGCCGGCACTTAGACCAGGAGCACATGCACTGATGTATAGGGCGGGGCAAAGCGGCCTGGACGAGTGGATACGATTGGACATGAATCTGCGGCAGCATTAACGGAAGAGGAAAAGACCTACAGCTTGGATATTAATAACCGCTTCAGCGGTATCTTGGTCCTTTATTACTATACCACTACCATTTTCGTTGCGTCAAACCCACATCTTCAGGTGACATGTGATTAAAACATTAGAACGGAAAAGCTCGGAATCTTATTTCCCATTATTCGTTGTCCGTCAATACAAAAAACCGCTAAAAGATTGTACATCATTGATTAAAAACTGCCAAATTCCAATATAGTGGATGGGTCTAAAACAAATCGGATCACAGTGATCGCTTCTCCGATGTATATGGAACCGCGTACAGGGGACCTACAGCTATTTTCAACAGGATGGAAGAACTGCCTACCCAACTGGCCGAGCCTTGGAGCATATTTATACAATCTTCAAGCCTGACAGAGCTGTTATCAGAGATCAGCCTGGTAGCGGCCCTAGCTGGCCACCCGTGTCGCCTGATATGTCAGGGTGCGACTGCTTTGCGTGGGGAGCACTCCAACTCTCAGGTACAGTAAATCGTAACAACCCTCATAGTCTTCTAGAGCTGCAGCAGAACATTTCGGATGAGATTGCAGTAATTCTAGCAGTCCAGTTCCGATGTCGTTCACAAACTTGCTGACCAGGGCCCAAAACTGCGAAGAGATGAATGGTGGTCACTGTCAACACCTGCTACAGCCACGTTAGTACTGTATTCCCTTTCCTCAGCTATGTTTCTTTGTACCCTGGAACTCTGTTCTCCGGTCCACTTTTATTTGCCGCACCATGTGCGAAGCCTATTCTGTAGCCCGTCACATCTGAGAAACTATTAAAAAGTGAGAGAAACTATATTTCTTGTCAATTAATTTCTTGCCGTTAAATTCATGAATGCATTCACCACTAATCCGTTTCAAGCGTTCGAGATTCAATCCTGTGCATACCAAAATTTGTTGTCTACGCATTAATACCGATGTGTGAAGTGTGCACCTAGAAAGATAAAGTGTAAAAATACGTATCTCCATGAAGCCAGTTGTACCTGCCACGCTTTGTTTGGTACTGTCTTCTTAAATGCAAAAGAAGGAAAAGAGAAAGCTCACGTTTCTAATGTGTGTGGGAGTTGGATATACGCTCTCACCTCCTTCTCTCCCCTGTCTCAGGCCAACTCTCTCTTTCTCCCTTCCCTTGACCATCTCCTCCCTTTCTCTGTCCATCTTGTCCTCTCTTTCCATCTCCTCCTGCCCCCTCTCACTGTCCATCTCCTCTTTCCTGTTTTCCCTCCCACCCCTCTGTCCTTCTAGTCCTCTTCTCTCTGACCTTGAGCATTGTTTATTTTTATTTCAAATTCAGATTCTGTTCAAATGTTCAAATGTGTGTGAAATCTTATGGGACTTAACTGCTAAGGTCATCAGTCCCTAAGCTTACACACTACTTAACCTAAATTATCCTAAGGACAAACACACACACACACCCGTGCCCGAGGGAGGAGTCGAACCTCCGCCGGAACCAGCCGCACAGTCCATCACTGGAGCGCCTCAGACCGCTCGGCTAATCCCGCGCGGCTTAGATTCTGAAGTAGTATTCCTGTCACTAACCAATTAGCTAACACGTTTATTGCATATAATAAAAAGTATATTGTCTACATGTGTCTAAACGTTTATCACAGTAACGTGAGAAAATTTGAAGTCAATCGTAAAAAATGGTTCAAATGGCTCTGAGCACTATGGGACTTAACATCTTAGGTCATCAGTCCCCTAGGACTTAGAACTAGTTAAACCTAACTAACCTAAGGACATCACACACATCCATGCCCGAAGCAGGATTCGAACCTGCGACCGGAGCAGTCGCGCGGCTCCGGACTGCGCGCCTAGAACCAGTAAATCGTAAAACTACATTTTGAGATTCTGAAGTAGTATTCCTGTCACTAACCAATTAGCTAACACGTTTATTGCATATAATAAAAAGTATATTGTCTACATGTGTCTAAACGTTTATCACAGTAACGTGAGAAAATTTGAAGTAAATCGTAAAACTACATTTTGAGATTTTTTACGAACAAAGTTTTCCCATTGTAAAGTATATTAGACACACACAGGGTGTTCATTTGTAATACTGTACATCGGATAAAAAAAAGCTTATAACTCCAATTTGTATATCTCGGGGGAGTGGGGGGGGGGAGGGACATCCAATGATACCACACTCGACCGCCCCCCCCCCCCCCAATCCGATCCCATGCATGGGTGGCAGGGGTAACTTTGAAATCTTCAATGAGAAAACCCTTTTTTACTGCAGATTACGATTCTACGGCAAAATCTACATACCCTTTGTCTGAAGCGTTTTCTTCGTTTCGCCACAGATGGCTCTGTAATCGGAGGATTAGAAATGGGCAAGCAATCATAATTTATGATATACCAATCAATGGCCCTCGAATATCCAATGCTCTCCAGTTCCATGCTGTGTGGGGTAGGACAGGCCAGGATTTCATAACTTGAAGTTCGAAACGTTGTATTCCTGCGACACGTCGGTCAGGGGACTACTCGACGCTCCACTGTGACCGTGGCTCGAGGTGATCCTGCTCTAGTTTTCCAATTGCGTAATGCGCTGGGTAACCGGCATGCTGAAACCACATACGTTGCCGCACGTCCAGGACAACATTCTGCAAAGGTACCAGTAATTCCTATTCCAAAAACGTTCGCTATTTGCGTCCATTCAAAGAGCCGTCGACAAAATACGGACAAATGAGTTTGTTCACTATGAAACCACACCATACCTTACCAGACCAAGGACGTTGATGGTCAATTTGCTGTAACCAGTGGAGATTCTCTACACTCTAGTAATGCATCTAACGCTGATTCATGGTTTGTAAACGCAGATTCATCGGAAAATAGTAGCTCGTCAAAGTACGTGGGGGTCGTTTGGATTTGTTGAAGTGCTCATTCGCAAAACACTACCCAGCTATGAAAATCGGCACCATGAAGTTCTTGATGCGCTTTGTACACTACCATCAGACATAAAGGAGTTCACTAACCTGCAAAAGAACGAACGAGAGTGAGCTTCATTTGGAAAACGCTCGGCATACAAGGAAACCGCAGCATCAAGATTTCTCCTACATTATCCGTAAATCAGGATTTCAATTTTTTCTTTCGCGGTTGCAACATTCATCGTCAACTTGCACGCGTTTTCTTCAAATGGTAGCTAGGAGGGCAATTAATAAACACTGCGCACATACTGAAATGTTTAGAGCCGCTATCTAGTCTACGTTTGCACGACACGTGTACTCCACTCGCTGCGTACTGCCTGTTACGACACTTCGTAGTTCGCTACATGATCACGGTGGCGCATCGAGCAGACCGCTCTTCGATACGTCGGAGCACTACAACGTTGTGAATGGTGTTTCGAAATAGAAGTTGTGAAGTAGTGGCCTGTTCTACCCTTGCAGCATGGAAGTGGCGTCCCACGTGCCAGTGGATATTCAAGGTTTTATGTCGTCTCGTTGTCCCTGTAGGCTTGTACCAAGGGAGAAGGAGAGGATGTTGTTTGATGGCCGGTATCTTCTTTCTGTATCACTGACTGTATGCATGTATTAACTGGCTTCTTTATTCCTAATAAAAGAAAATTACTGAACTCTAGATCAGTGATCGCAAACTTTTTGAGCCCCGGGCGGATTTAAAAGCCCGGAAATAATTGTGATCGCACTATACACATATTTTTGAGGAATATTTTACGGTAATCAATACAGGAAATAAATACTGTGATAAAATAACAATTAAGTCATTTTATTTTGAATTTCGCGTCCAGACTATAGAAAATACAACTTGTATTAATAAAAAACATACATTATCCTAATATGAACAAATAACTTTTGGTATAAAAATGTGAGAGGTTCATGAAGCACGATTGTCACCCAAATGTGACGGCCGAGCGCCGTGTCGCCTCCTACCCTGCCAGGGCGGGAGGCAAGACAAACTATTCAGTGAGACGTATCGAAATTATGCAATAAAACTAACGATTAATTCTAATTATGGGGAAAAGTAATAAAGCAATACAAATGAATCGTATATTACGTCTACTCTTTCTAGTGTTTATGAGAAACATGAGCCTGATGTCTCCTCGCGATTTCTTCGATCTTTGGAGATAAATTTGAAAGACAAACTCTAATTTTTTCGTCAATACATTGAAGTAGATATAGCTGCCTGTTCTTCTTCTTCTTCTGTTAATGTTAAGCCGCAATCACCTGAAATTTCCATGAATGGGTTTCAAATCCAATCGTACTGTTCATTGTTGAGGAAAATGGAAATGCCGTGTGGCCAGGGCCTCCCGTCGGGTAGACCGTTCGCCTGGTGCAAGTCTTTCGAGTTGACGGCACTTCGGCGGGGATGAAATGATGATGAAAGACACACAATACCCAGTCATCACGAGGCAAAGAAAATCCCTGGCCCCGCCGGAATCGAACCCAGGACCCCTTGCGCGGGAAGCGAGAACGCTACCGCAAAACTACGAGCTACAGAGGGAGGGAACATATGAAAGTTTCTCTTCTAAACTTATTAAAGGATCTACTGCTATTGGAAGTATTTCATTTATGCACGTGCTCCTTACCAACGGGATCATTTCCAAGTTACCTTAGCTTTTCTTTTCCATATTTGTAGTTTTCTGTGAAACGCTTTAAATTTGTCGGTGGATGTGAGAATATGTTCTTCTTTCCCTAGCACGCTAGTGTGCAAAATATTGAACTGCTGAAATGTATCGGCGTAATATTACACCCTGGCAAGCCAAAATTCACTCCGAATAGAGGTTGCAAATATGTAAATGTGTCATTTCTTCGACAAACACGACAAGTTCCCCCTCGACAACCACCGGACCTCTGTGAGTAAAAGCAACCGCCTGTGTTCTGACTCCATGTCGATACAAAGGTTTTCGAATAAACTGATTATGACAGATCTTGTTATAATACAATTTGCCAACTGAACAACACGTTCTAAGATTTCCCGACTCAGCAGCATTCGTGGCAGAACAACTAAGAGAAAATCTGGAATACATTTCACATAAATTTCCTCAGCATGTTATAGTCTTAGGTGGAGATTTCAATTTACCAGATGTAGACTGGGACATTCAGATGTTTAGGGCGGGTGGTAGGGACAGAGCATCGAGTGACATTATACTGAGTGCACTATCCGAAAATTACCTCGAGCAATTAAACAGAGAACCGACTCGTGGAGATAACATCTTGGACCTACTGATAACAAACAGACCCGAACTTTTCGACTCTGTATGCGCAGAACAGGGAATCAGTGATCATAAGGCCGTTGCAGCATCCCTGAATATGGAAGTAAATAGGAATATAAAAAAAGGGAGGAAGGTTTATCTGTTTAGCAAGAGTAATAGAAGGCAGATTTCAAACTACCTAACAGATCAAAACGAAAATTTCTGTTCCGACACTGACAATGTTGAGTGTTTATGGAAAAAGTTAAAGGTAATCGTAAAATGCGTTTTAGGCAGGTACTTGCCGAGTAAAACTGTGAGGGACGGGAAAAACCCACCGTGATTCAACAACAAAGTTAGGAAACTACTGCGAAAACAAAGAGAGCTTCACTGCAAATTTAAACGCAGCCAAAACCTCTCAGACAAACAGAGGCTAAACGATGTCAAAGTTAGCATAAGGAGGAATATGCGTGAAGCGTTCAGTGATTTCGAAAGTAAAATTCTATGTACCGACTTGACAGAAAATCCTAGGACGTTCTGGTCTTACGTTAAACCAGTAAGTGGATCAAAACAGCATATCCAGACACTCTGGGATGATAATGGCATTGAAACAGAGGATGACACGCGTAAAGCTGAAATACTAAACACCTTTTTCCAAAGCTGTTTCACAGAGGAAGACCGCACTGCAGTTCCTTCTCTAAATCCTCGCACGAACGAAAAAATGGCTGACTTCGAAATAAGTGTCTAAGGAAACAGAGGAAAGTCCACTGGAACCGACGGGATACCAATTCGATTCTGCAAAGAGTACGCGAAAGAACTTGCCCCCATTCTAACAGCCGTGTACCGAAAGTCTCTAGAGGAACGGAAGGTTCCAAATGATTGGAAAAGGGAACAGGTAGTTCCAGTTTTCAAGAACGGTCGTCGAGATGATGCGAAAAACTATAGGCCTATATCTCTGACATCGATCTGTTGTAGAATTTTAGAACATGGTTTTTGCTCATGTATCATGTCATTTCTGGAAACCCAGAATCTACTCTGTAGCCATCAACATGGATTCCGGAAACAGCGATCGTGTGAGACCCAACTCACTTTATTTGTTCACGAGACCCAGAAAATATTATATGTGGTGTCACCGCCAGACACCACACTTGCTAGGTGGTAGTCTTTGTTGTGTCTAGACAAGACAGCCTAGACACAATGAGAGGAAGCCGAAAGGCACGCGCTTAAACTCACGCAGGCTGGCGTGAGGTCTGAAACAGGATACGTAATGAATGCTATAAAGAAAAGTACGTAGCTTCTGGAATACTTAACTTTAATCCACATTTGTAGAACATCTCTCGTTACGGTACATGCTTCATAATATTAATTATCAATTGAATACGGCGCCTTGCTAGGTCGTAGCAAATGTAGCTGAAGGCTATGCTAACTATCGTCTCGGCAAATGAGAGCGTATTCGTCAGTGAACTGTGGCTATCAACGTCGGCTGTACAACTGGGGCGAGTGCCAGGACGTCTCTCTAGACCTGCCGTGTGGTGGCGCTCGGTCTGCTATCACTGACAGTGGCGACACGCAGGTCCGACGTATACTACTAGACCGCGGCCGATTTAAAGGCTACCACCTAGCAACTGTGGTGTCTGGCGGTGACACCACATTCCTCCCCCGCAAATCGGCGAACGGTGGTGTTATATGGCTTCCGCCCGCCGTGGGGAGGACCCCATGTTGACGTATGCGACGAGGTGGGGAGCCTAACAACAGGCGAGGCTGTGCCACCCGCACCCTGCCATTCGATCCTAGGGGAGCTAGGAAACGCCTGAAAACCTAGTCCAGCGTGCACGCCAACATCCGGTGTATGCGGCCGTAGAGAGACAGGAGGGGCCGAAGGGTCGACCTCCATCGCGTCGGGGTACCCGACGGGCGTAGACGACATGTGGTCCGGAGCGGGCAAGAGTTCCATGTCGAAGGACAGCTGGTCACGGGAAGCGATCGGTGGCGCGTGACCCTGGGAGGCGCCCGGCGGGTGCAGCGAAGCGTCCACTGCGGGCGGCGGCGGCGGGAGAACAAGCGGCGGCGGCGGCGGCGGCGGCGGCGGCGCGTCGCCACAGGGCAAAATGGAAGGCAGCGTCGGTAACACCTGGGGATGAGGCGAGCCAGTAGATGGGTCCCCAGGGCGCTGACCGGACGGCACCGTCGCTGAAAGCAGACGGGGAGCGGCAGAACCCGTGCGACGACAGAGGCGCAGCTGATTGAGATGCCGACGCACCTCACCAGAGGCACCCAAAACCAGATAAATAGCGCGGCCGAGGCAGCGAAGAATGCGCCCTGCGAGCCAACGCCGTGAATCTCGATAGTTGCGATAGTATACAACGTTGCCTGGAGCAAAAGGAGGTGGCTGCTGCTGCACAGGAACCTGATGCGGCGGATGCATCAAAGACATCAAGGTTCGATGAGAACGACCGTGCAATAACTCAGCCGGCGAGCGACCATCTCGGGGCTGAGAGCGATACGAGGACAAAAAGAGCAATAATGCGTCCTCCCGAGAATGCGACTCTTTCAACTTCAACATCTGTGACTTGAACGTCCGGACCAATCGTTCAGCGGCACCGTTTGACTGAGGCGAAAACGGCGCGGATGTCAGATGTTGAATACCATTGGCCTTGCAGAATGATTGAAATTCTGCAGACAAGAATAGTGGGCCATTGTCGGAATCAATAGTCTGTGGAAGACCTGCAATACAAAAGATAGCAGATAACGCTTGGATGGTGGCAGAAGACGTCGTAGAAGACATCCTGACAACAAAAGGAAAATTACTGAAAGAATCGACCACAACCAACCATCGAGCATTCCAAATTGGACCAGCAAAATCTATGTGCAAGCGTTGCCAAGGGGAAGTGGCTTTCGGCCATGCAAAGAATTTCCGCGGTGGTGCGGATTGTTGTTCGACCCACGCCATGCAAGAAGAGCACATAGTCGTAATCGCAGCATCGATTACGAACCAAGTACAGTGCTGACGAGCAAGCTGTTTCGTTCGCACTATACCCCAATGTCCTTGGTGAAGAAGCCGTAAGACAGAGGACTGTAACGAACTTGGGACCACGACCCAGCACTGATCATTATCAGAACGCAACAGCAAAAAACCACGTCGTACAAAAAGTCTCCCCTTGTGAGCAAAAAATCGGCGAAACAACGGATCCTCGATCCGTGACTTTGACAAGGGCCATTGTGTAGCAACAAAACGCAAAACGGTAGCAAGAACAGGGTCAGCAGCTGTGGCTGCAGCT
Source organism: Schistocerca nitens (assembly GCF_023898315.1). Lineage (NCBI taxonomy): Eukaryota > Metazoa > Arthropoda > Insecta > Orthoptera > Acrididae > Schistocerca > Schistocerca nitens. Next base: position 617,258,710 of record NC_064620.1, on the reverse strand, counting down.
ACACGACGAAAATCAATCGGAAACGATTCGACCACGTCATCGGTTTCCGAATCAATGAACATGCAAGCAAGTTCGGAAGAATCGAATGCTCTATCCTCAGCAACAGGCAAACGGGACAACGCATCAGCGTTTCCGTGCTTAGCAGTGGACCGATACAAGATATCGTAGCGGTACTTCGAAAGGAAAGTTGACCAGCGAATGAATTTCTGCACTGTACGTGGAGGTACAGGCTTGTTCGGATGAAAAAGCGATGTCAAAGGTTTGTGGTCTGTGATGATGGTAAAGTGACGACCATACAAGAAATCATGAAACTTTGTAACACCAAATACGAGAGCCAAAGCTTCTTTCTCTATCTGTCAATAATTACTTTGCGCAGACGAGAGCAATTTGGACGCAAAGGCAATAGGGCGATCATGCGATCCATCCTTGTGCGCAAGCACAGTACCGATCCCGAAATCCGATGCATCTACCATCAACAAAAGGGGTTTCTGGGGATCGAATGGCGTAAGGCAAGTATTTGAAAGCAACGCCGATTTCAACTGGCGAAAGGCGCGTTCGCATTCCGTCGTCCAGACGAACGGAACACCTTTACGGCGTAAGCGATGAAGCGGAGCTGAAATGGAAGAGGCATCGCGCACATAGCGATTATAGTAATTTATTTTACCCAGCACACTCTGTAGCTGCTTCAAATTCTGCGGCGAAGGCAAGTCTTGTATGGCACGGTGGTGCTCTGGACTCGGTTGTATGCCTTGTGCATTGATTACATGTCCCAAATATGGTAAGTCACGAGCAAAAAACACACATTAGTCCTTCCGCAAGCGAAGACCATTTTGTCGCAAGACCTGAAATAATGTTCGGAGAGTGGTTAAAAGTTCTTCTTCCGACTTTCCGGAGATCACAATATCGTCCAGATAGTTTGCTGCAGTAGGGACCGATGCACAAACAGTTTGTAAATATTGCTGAAACAATGCAGGGGCGGATGCACACCCGAATGGCAGTCATTTGAATCGATACAAACCAAGATGCGTGTTAACCACCAAGACGCGCTAGGATTCTTTGTCCACTGGTATTTGGAAGTATGCATCTGCTAGGTCCAACTTCGAAAAATATTTACCCGGGCACAGTTTGTCAAAAAAATCTTCCGGGCGGGGTAAAGGAAAAGTTGCAATCACTAGTTGTGGATTCACTGTAGCTTTCAAGTCCACACAAAGTCTCTATTTTCCGGAAGGCTTCGGCAAAATTACTGAGGGTGATGCCCAGAGAGAAGCCTGCACACGTTCAATCACACCTTGTGATTCCAAATCGTGTAATGTTCTTGCGACCTCATCACGCATTGCGTGAGGAACATTGCGCGCTCTGAAAAATTTCGGTTGCGCGTTGACTGTCAGTTCCAAATGTGCTTTATAGTTCTTAGCGCAACCAAGGCCCGGTGCAAAAATGTCTGCAAATTCTTCACATAGACTAGAAACACTGGCGGAAGGCACAGTCTGGTTCACTGATAGGACCTGATTGACTATAGACGAGTTAAACAACTGAAATAAATCTAAATCAAACAAGTTCACAACAGAAGAAGAACGAAGGACATAAAAAGACACAAGTTTTGTTTGTCCCTCGTATGTTGCAAGAAGGCTGCACTGTCCTAACACAGGGATATTCTGACCTGAATAACTATTTAACGTAACATTTGCGGCACGCAACGGAGGTGTGCCCAGTTGCTTGTACGTGTCTTTATTGATCAATGAAACTGCAGCTCCAGTATCGAGCTGGAATGGTATTATGAGGCCATTAATGTCCAAATCCACAAAAAGCTTATTGTCCTGCTGACGACAAGAGAGACTGTCTCGTGCAATTTGAACACACACTGGTACAGAATCACTTGCTAATTGACGTGATTTCCGGCGACGTCGACGAACACTTTTTGTGGGACGCACACAGTCACTTTTAGTGGCACTGGGCGGAGTGGAATTAACTACATGAACGTCCATGGGCGAAGGTTCACGAGCCTGAGTATTCTTGGTTCGATTCCGATTCCGGCGCGAAGCAAAGGGCCTGGAATGTTTGTTAGTGTCCGATTTGAGCTTTTTCTGGCAAACACTCTGAACATGTCCTATTTTATTACAGAAAAAGCAAATAGCCTGGCATGACGGGCAATTCTCATGCAAATGTCTGGTTGCACACTGCGGGCATGATTTTAGCACTGCATTTGCTTGCTGCCGTGGGACACGTGGTTGAGAGCTTGGCGGCAGCTCCGCGGACGAGCGCGAGGGCTGTTTACAGTTCCGTGCAGCTCGCCCGGCGGGCCGGTTAATGTGACACACGGCTGGCGAAGTTTCAAATGATTCCTGAGCAAAGTGTGTCTTGCCTATCCAATATGTCTATCACTTGTTGGAGGGAGGGATTGACTAGTTTCAAAATTTGCTCCTGTATACGAACATCAGAAACGTTCTGTGCAATTGCATCACGTACCATAGTATCTGAATAAGGGAGTCCACATTCACACTCAAAAGCACAATCCCTTGTAAGGCCTTGCAAAGTTGCAACCCACTCCCGATTAGTTTGACCGGCTGTATGTTTTGTACGAAAGAACGTATACCGTTTTGCAACTACATTGACTGATTCATTGAAATATGCATCTAATGCAGACAAAATTTCGTCGTAGGACAGAGTTGCTTCATCCCGTTGGGGAAATAATTTGACTATCACACGGTCCGTCTGCACCCCTACATACGCCAATAAGGGAGGCTGCCACTCGTTACATTGAATTCTGTAGGCGGCGAGATGGAATCCAAATTGACGTGACCACCCGGTCCAGCTTTCCATTGCCGCATCATATTGACGAAAAGGTGGTGCAACTGCGTGTTGTGGCTGCGGTAGCGGTGGAGCGGCTGCTGCCGCGTCGTTTTGCATCACACGTTGACCCTGGATGAGCTGTCCAAGGGCATCCAAGAAGGCCTGCATCTGCTGATTCTGCAAGCGATAAAATTCGGACAGTACATCTGGAGATTGTGGCGAAGCCATGACACAAGTAAATTAGGGCAATACGAACGCTAAAGCCTCTTTTGAGACTCGTCGCCAAATATGTTGTGTCTAGACAAGACAGCCTAGACACAATGAGAGGAAGCCGAAAGGCACGCGCTTGAACTCACGCAGGATGGCGTGAGGTCTGAAACAGGATACGTAATGAATGCTATAAAGAAAAGTACGTAGCTTCTGGAATACTTAACTTTAATCCACATTTGTAGAACATCTCTCGTTACGGTACATGCTTCATAATATTAATTATCAATTGAATACGGCGCCTTGCTAGGTCGTAGCAAATGTAGCTGAAGGCTATGCTAACTATCGTCTCGGCAAATGAGAGCGTATTCGTCAGTGAACTGTGGCTATCAACGTCGGCTGTACAACTGGGGCGAGTGCCAGGACGTCTCTCTAGACCTGCCGTGTGGTGGCGCTCGGTCTGCTATCACTGACAGTGGCGACACGCAGGTCCGACGTATACTACTGGACCGCGGCCGATTTAAAGGCTACCACCTAGCAACTGTGGTGTCTGGCGGTGACACCACAGTCTTTAAATCGGCCGCGGTCCGGTAGTATACGTCGGACCCGCGTGTCGCCACTATCAGTGATTGCAGACCGAGCGCTGCCACACGGCAGGTCTAGAGAGACTTCCTAGCACTCGCCCAGTCGTACAACAGACTTTACTAGCGATGGTTCACTGACAAAATACGTTCTCATTTGCCGAGACTATAGTTAGCATAGCCTTCAGCTACGTTATTTTCTACGACCTAGCAAGGCGCCATTATCAGTTTCTATTGATATTGTAAATAATGTACAGACAAGAGCTACGTTCAACATTAATGGATTAAAGTTAAGTATTCCACCATCGGCGTCCGTTTTTCTAAGTTATAAAGTCCTTGTCCTGTTCCAGACCTCACGCCAGCCTGTGTGAGCTAAAACGCGTGCCTTTCAGCTTCCTCAAATATTCCAGTGGGCTCTCCTGCCAGCCCACAACATTTTGGCGACGAGGTTTTCCGCGTCCTTATTGATATTTCCCTGATTTACTTGTGTAATGGCTTCGCCACAATCTCCAGATGTGCTGTCCGAATTTTAACGCTTGAAGAATCAGCAGACGCAGGCCTTCTTGGATGCCCTTGGACAGCTCATCCAGGGTCAACGTGTGATGCAAAACGATGCGGCAGCCGCCGCTCCACCGCTACCGCAGCCACAACACGCTGTTGCACCAACTTTTACGTCCTTTTGATGCTGCACTGGAAAGCTGGATGGAGTGGTCACGCCAATTTGGATTCCATCTCGCCGCCTACAGAATTCAAGGTAATGAGTGGCAGCCTTTTCTCCTTTCCTCCGTAGGGGTGCACACGTACCGTGTGATAGTCAAATTATTTCCCCAACGGGATGAAGCAACTCTGTCCTACGACGAAATTTTGTCTGCATTAGATGCATATTTCAAAGAATCAGTCAATGTAGTTGCCAAATGGTATACGTTCTTTCGTACAAAACATACAGCCGGTCAAACTAATCGGGAGTGGGTTGCAACTTTGCAAGGCCTTACTAGGGATTGTGCTTTTGAGTGTCAATGTGGACTCCCTTATTCAGATACTATGGTACATGATGCAATTGCACAGAACGTTTCTGATGTTCGTATAAGGGAACAGATTTTGAAACTAGTCAATCCCTCCCTTCAACAAGTGATGGACATCTTGGATCGACAGGACACGCTTGACTTTGCTCAGGGATCATTTCAAACTTTGCCACCTGTGTGTCAGGTTAACCGGCCCGCCGGGAGAGATGCACGGAACAGTAAACAGCCCTCGCGCCCGGCACACAGCTGCCACCCGGGTCTCAGCCACGTGTGCCGCGCAGGCAAGCAAATGCAGTGCTAAAAACGTGCCCGCGGTGAGCTACTAGACATTCGCATGAGAATTTCCCGTCACGCAAGCTATTTGCTTTTTCTGTAATAAAAAAGGACATGTTGAGAGTGTTTGCCAGAAAAAGCACAGATCGGACACTCACAACCATTCCCGGCCCTTTGCTTCGCGCTGGAATCGGAATCGAACCAAGAATACTCAGGCTCGTGAACCTTCGCCCATGGAAATTCATGTAATTCATTCCACTCTGCCCAGTGCCACTCTCTCTAACAGTGACTGTGTTCGTCCCACAAATAGTGTGTGTCGACATCTCCGGAAATCCCATCAAGTCGCAAGTGATTCTGTACCAGTGTCAGTTCACGTTGCACGAGACAGTCGCTCTTGTTGTCAGCAGGACAATAAACTTTTTGTAGACTTGGACATTAACGGCAAAGTGATACCATTCCAGCTCAATACCGGAGCTGCAGATTCACTGATCAATCAAGACACGTACAAACAGCTGGGCACACCTCCGTTGCATGCCGCAACTGTTAAATTAAATAGCTATTCAGGTCACGGGCTCCCTGTGTTAGGACAGTGCAGCCTTCTTGCAACATACAAAGGACAAACAAAACTTGTGCCATTGTACGTCCTTCGTTCTTCTTCTGCAGTGAAATTGTTTGGTTCCGATTTATTTCAGTTGTTTAACTTGTCTATAGTAAATCAGGTCCAATCAGTGAACCAGACTGTGCCTTCAGCCAGTGTTTCTCGTCTATGTGAAGAATTTGCAGACATTTTTGCACCGGGCCTTGGTTGCGCTAAGAACTATAAAGCTCATTTGGAACTGAAAGTCAACGCGCAACCGTAGTTTTTCAGAGCACGTAATGTTCCCCACGCATTGCGTGATGAGGTCGGAAGACCATTAAACGATTTGGAATCACAAGGTGTGATTGAACGTGTGCAGGCTTCTCTCTGGGCATCACCGTTAGTAATTTTGCCAAAACCTTCCGGAAAATTGAGACTTTGTGTGGACTTCAAGGCAACAGTGAATCCATAACTAGTGATTGCAACTTTTCCTTTACCCCGCCCGGAAGATCTTTTTGACAAACTGTGCCCGGGTAAATATTTTTCGAAGTTGGACCTAGCAGATGCATACTTCCAAATACCGGTGGACGAAGAATCCCAGCGCGTTTTGGTGGTTAACACGCATCTTGGTTTGTATCGATTCAAATGACTGCCATTCGGGTGTGCATCCGCCCCTGCATTGTTTCAGCAATATCTGCAAACTGTTTGTGCGTCGGTCCCTACTGCAGCAAACTATCTGGACGATATTGTGGTCTCCGGACAGACGGAAGAAGAACATTTAGCCAATCTCAGAACATTATTTCAGGTCTTGCGACAAAATGGTCTTCGCTTGCGGAAGGACTAATGTGTGTTTTTTGCTCGTGACTTACCCTACCTGGGACATGTACTCAATGCCCAAGGTATACATCCTAGTCCCAAGCACCGCCGTGCCATACAAGACTTGCCTTCACCGCAGAATTTGAAGCAGCTGCACAGTGTGCTGGGAAAAATCAATTATTATCATCGCTATGTGCGCCACGCCTCTTCCCTTTCAGCTCCGCTTCATCGCTTACGCCGTAAAGGTGTTCCGTTCGTCTGGACGACGGAATGCGAACGCGCCTTTCGCCAGTTGAAATCGGCGTTGCTTTCCCATACTTGCCTTACGCCGTTCGATCCCCAGAAACCCCTTTTGTTGATGGTGGATGCATCGGATTTCGGGATCGGTGCTGTGCTGGCGCACAAAGATGGATCACTCGATCGCCCTATTGCCTTTGCGTCGAAATCGCTCTCGTCCGCGCAAATAAATTATTCACAGATCGAAAAAGAAGCATTGGCTCTCGTATTTCGTGTTACTAAGTTTCATGATTTCTTGTTTGGTCGTCACTTTACCATCATCACAGATGTTGAAGTTAAAAGAGTCGCATTCTCGGGAGGACGCGTTATTGCTCTTTTTGTCCTCGTATCGCTCTCAGCCCCGAGATGGTCGCTCGCCAGCTGAGTTGCTCCACGCTGGTCCTCGTCGAACCTTGATGTCTTTGTTCCATCCGCGGCATCAGGCTCCTGTGCAGCGGCAGACACCTGATTTGCTCCAGGCGACGTTGTCTACTATCATCACTATCGGGGTTCACGGCGTTGGCTCGAAGGGCGCATTCTTCGCTGCCTCGGCCGCGCTATGTATCTTGTTTTGGGGGCCTCTGGTGAGGTGCGTCGGCATCTCAATCAGCTGCGCCTCTGTCGTCGCACGGGTTCTGCCGCTCCCCGTCTGCTTTCAGCGACGGTGCCGTCCGGTCAGCGCCCTGGGGACCCATCTACTGGCTCGCCTCCGCCCCAGGTGTTACCGACGCTGCCTTCCAGTTTGCCTCATGGCGAACGCGCCGCCTGTTCTCCCGCCGGCGACGCCCGCAGTGGACGCGTCGCTGCAACCGCTGGGCGCCTCCCTGGGTCACGCGCCGCCGATCGCTTCCCGTGACCAGTTGTCCTTCGACATGGAACTCTTGCCCACTCCGGACCATATGTCGTCGTCACCCGTCGGGTGCCCCGGACCGATGGAGGTCGACCCTTCGGCCCCTCCTGTCTCTCTGCGAGCGCATACACCGCATGTTGGCGTGCACCCTGGAGCAGGTTTTCAGGCGTTTCCTAGCTCTCCTCAGTCCGAATGGCCGGGTGCGGGTGGCACAGCCTCGCCTGTTGTTAGGCTCCCCACCTCGTCGCATACGTCAACATGGGGTCCTCCCCACGGCGGGCGGAAGCCTTATAACACAACCGTACGCCGATTTGCGGGGGAGGAATGTGGTGTCACCGCCAGACACCACACTTGCTAGGTGGTAGCCTTTAAATCGGCCGCGGTCCGTTAGTATACGTCCGACCCGCGTGTCGCCACTATCAGTGATTGCAGACCGAGCGACGCCACACGGCAGGTCTAGAGAGACTTCCTAGCACTCGCCCAGTTGTACAACCGACTTTGCTAGCGATGGTTCACTGACAAAATACGTTCTCATTTGCCGAGACTATAGTTAGCATAGCCTTCAGCTACGTCATTTGCTGCGACCTAACAAGGCGCCATTATCAGTTGCTATTGATATTGTAAATAATGTACAGACAAGAGCTACGTTCAACATTAATGGATTAAAGTTAAGTATTCCACCATCTGCGTCCGTTTCTCTAAGTTATAAAGTCCTTGTCCTGTTCCAGACCTCACGCCAGCCTGCGTGAGCTAAAACGCGTGCCTTTCGGCTTCCTCAAATATTCCAGTGGGCTCTCCTGCCAGCCCACAACAGTAGATACAGGCTCCCAGGTAGATGCCATTTTCCTTGACTTCCGGAAGGCGTTCGATAAGAGCCTACGGAATATCAGACCAGCTGTGTGGCTGCATTGAAGAGTTTTTGGCAAACAGAACACAGCATGTTGTTATCAATGGAGAGACGTCTACAGACGTTAAAGTAACCTCTGGCGTGCCACAGGGGAGTGTTATGGGACCATTGCTTTTCACAATATATTTAAATGACCTAGTAGATTGTGTCGGAAGTTCCATGCGGCTTTCTGCGGATGATGCTGTAGTATACAGAGAAGTTGCAGCATTAGAAAATTGCAGCGAAATGCAGGAAGATTTGCAGCGGATAGGCACTTGGAGCAGGGATGGCAACTGACCCTTAACATAGACAAATGTAATGTATTGCGAATACATAGAAAGAAGGATCCTTCACTGTATGATTATATGATAGCGGAACAAACACTGGTAGCAGTTACTTCTGTAAAATATCTGGGAGTATGCGTGCGGAACGATTTGAAGTGGAATGATCATATTAAATTAATTGTTGGTAAGGCGGGTGCCAGGTTGAGATTCATTAGGAGAGTCCTTAGAAAATGTAGTCCATCAACAAAGGAGGTGGCTTACAAAACACTCGTTCGACCTGTACTTGAGTATTGCTCACCAGTGTGGGATCCGCACCAGGTCGGGTTGACAGAGGAGATAGAGAAGATCCAAAGAAGAGCGGCGCGTTTCGTCACAGGGTTATTTGGTAAGCGTGATAGCGTTACGGAGATGTTTAGCAAACTCAAGTGGCAGACTCTGCAAGAGAGTCGCTCTGCATCGCGGTGTAGCTTGCTGTCCAGGTTTCGAGAGGGTGCGTTTGTGGATGAGGTATCGAATATATTGCTTCCCCCTACTTATACCTCCCGAGGAGATCACGAACGTAAAATTACAGAGATCCGAGCGCGCACGGAGGCTTTCAGACAGTCGCTCTTCCCGCGAACCATACGCGACTGGAACAGAAAAGGGAGGCAATGACAGTGGCACGTAAAGTGCTCTCCGCCACACACCGTTGGGTGGCTTGCGCAGTATAAATGTAGATGTTGATATAGATGTATAATATGCACGATTCCCAATCTTTGGGTAGTGTAGTTGTGTAACTACCCAGGTTACTATTTTAAAAGAAAATTGCACCATAAATGTAAGTAATGGTACCGCCCAACTGATTGTAACAAGTGATTATATCACACTGGCTGTTGCCAGAACACCAACCAGCAATTAGCATAATCATATATTGAGCAAATTGTGCCTACTTCATCTGGCAGCTAGGTCAGCATTAAAAATTATTATTATCAACGAAATTTATCGGAAACGATTCCTTCTCTTTTGTAAAACTCGCTCAATTCTCACAGGCCATTGGTTACATGCAAATACTCATCTGATCGGTTTCCAAGTTCTTCACATAGCACAGTAAAGACTTTTCCATAATTATTACTTTATTTTGGCTTTTGGTTACAAGGACCATACAACCAATAACGGTTATAAAGTGCCAAAGAAACATAATCGCAAAAAAGCAGAATAGTACAAAAGTAAGAAGTTAGCATATAAACACATTCTTAAAGAAAGCTAGCCCGCATCTCGTGGTCGTGCGGTAGCGTTCTCGCTTCCCACGCCCGGGTTCCCGGGTTCGATTCCCGGCGGGGTCAGGGATTTTCTCTGCCTCGTGATGGCTGGGTGTTGTGTGGTGTCCTTAGTTAGGTTTAAGTAGTTCTAAGTTCTAGGGGACTGATGACCATAGCTGTTAAGTCCCATAGTGCTCAGAGCCATTTGAACCAAAGAAAACTAAAAGCGGAATTAGACAAACACTCGATAGTAATAATGACAACGACATTGTGCAGAATTAGAAACAGCACTATACAGCAACATCATGATAAACACACATATGCTCGTCTAGAAAAGACAAAACATGAAATGACAAACACTGTACATCATACAGTAAGTACAACAATAGCTGAAAAACAGAATTGCAAATAACATCGTACAACAATATGAGAATTGTAGCATAGAGACAGACGTACTTAAAATAAAAGAAAAACCCAAAATGACAAACACAATATAACAAACAGTGCGTACAGTACTGCCCATAGAGAGCAATAATGAAACTGTAATGTTCAAATAAAGATTCGTATGGAAATTAAAATACAAAATTACGCACTGATCATGAAATGGGCTGACGCCATTTGAAAATGAAGACCTCAACAGCCCATAAATCAAATTTGCATGCCGACGGGTTTCTAATAGTCTGTGAGCAAGTTATGTTTAGAACAGTGGAGTAAAACAGGAACACTGGTAGGGAGAGGGTAACCTCTCGCAACCAACTTCTTATACAAGTCTGATTGTGCAGTCGTGCGCTTGGAACATGCCAATATGATGTGGTTAAGGTCCGCTACTGCCGTTGTGTCCTTATCGCAGTGTCCATGCGTGATAATCTTCAATCGATATAGGTGCGCGGGGTAACCCCCGTGTCCCAGCCTCATGCGAATGACGGAAGTCATATGAAGCCTACGAAGCTGCACCGAGGAGAACCACGGTCGAGAAGTTCGGTTGTATGGCCGCCAGGTGGCCGCCCTTAGAGTGCTGAGAGGCATGCTATTCTCAGTTCCAGGCCTGATAAGCAGCCTCCCGTATCGTCGATGGGAGGTCCGTATAAGGGATCAGCATTGGGAGTAACTGTAATTCTGTAATACTTCACTTGGCAAGACGCTCGACAGTTTCATTATGGAGAATGAATTGATGCCCTCTAACCCAGAGTAATTGGAAATTAAGTCCCAAGGTCTACACGTCCCTTATGGCCGCCAATATGTCCATAACGTATCTGTTGGTCTGTTTATCAAACGGGGAATGTTGCAATTTCTGCATAACGCTTTGAGAGTTCGTAAGTATCAGGACGAACATGAATATCGGGATACCATAATGAATAGCTTCCCTGATGGCCAGTAACTACACTGTGTAGATAGAAGATTCCGGTGGACGCGCAAACATTTGGCAGGCGCCACCAGATGAGAAAAAGAAGGCGTATCCCACACTCTCCTCAGATTTAGAATGAATATTCGTGACGAATGGCTGAAAAGCCCTGTCGCCAGAATGGCCTAGTAGCGCGCCCTTTCGATGGACTTCTCGTGCCGGACATGGCACCCGGTCTGCCGACTGGAAGTTGTGTTGACGATGCGCGGCACCCTTATGGAGAGGGCCCAACCGAGGCGACACCGATGGTGGCGTTGGTGGCCTAGAAGAATCTAGTTGAGCGACTATTGGTAGTGGGAAAAGCCTTGGATGTAGAGGTGGGAAATCCAGGGGATTTTGGGGACTAGGGGGCTATCGGAGAGCAGCGGAGTATGAGAGTTGCGGGCTCCAAATTACCCTCCTTGATGTGGCGAAGGCTTTTGCACATTTGAGCTTTTGTTGATGGGGAAAGATGATCTGTCACTAGATCCGGACTAGAACAATGTAAACACGTCGGAAGCGTCGCCATACATGAATCCGCTGGGTGTGGACCACAACACTTGCTCCATCGAGTGTGACGTCTACATTGGCATGCCTGACGATGAAAACGCCAGCAGTTTCGACGTTGGATGACTGGAGCGATGTACTTTTCCACTGAACAACGCGTCCCCGGAATAGCAACATGTGAGGGCAGAGCCTCGGAGCGAAACACCACCAGTACAGCTGGAATCGGCGTAGTTTGTTAAGGATGTGAATGGTGTCTCTTAGTGTTTCGTTGGATGCTTGCGACAGGCCATATGCTCTCCATTGCATGAATGATCTCCTTGTCTGTCAAGCTGATGTCAACATCACGAATAATGCAATATGTATGGAGCATGAAGTTGGGAATATAGACATCAAACTTACGATCTTTGAAAACACGGCCTTCTATCAAAGCAATGACAGCCGCAGCAGGTTTTAGTTCTATCATGATTCTGTTTCTGTCTGATGGACTAATGTCATCCAGTCATGTTGAGCTGAGAGTTATAGGAAAATAAAAACCTGCCTGCCGACATAGGGCGGAGTTTGCCAGCGTTCTTATCTAAGCGCTCCACAGAGACAATATCGACAATATCTGATCGACTGTACCGATTGTTCATACTTGGCCCTACGACCAAAGCAGTGGTGGTCAACGGTTGATACTGAGAGCGTTCTGAGTTTGTCTGCACTGTGCCATTACTAGAATGGGGACCTGAAGCCGGTAACTCACGCATATCACGGTCTGGGACAGGAGGTGAGCCGACACACAGCCATTTACTACGGGAACCACTGGCCTGTTGCTGACTTGTGGGTGCACACTGGCTTCACGTGTAAAGCTCGAAGGGTCGCTGGGGTTGCTAACCTGCTGACTAACGTCATGCAAATGTTTGGTGCTGGTGATATTACTGTAGTTGCTGTTGTTGTAGCAGCATCAGTTGAAACTGCTGCTACTGAGCCAGCTATTGCTGCTGTTGTTGATGATAGTGGTGCAGACGCTGCTGTTCCCATTGATGTTGTAGCTCCTGTTCTTGTTGTTGTTGATGATGCTGGAGAAGCGGTGTTTCCAGGAATGGCAATTCTTCCGGCTGCATCTCACCGTGGTTGTCGGATATCGGTAGCAACGGAAGATCCGTCGGTGCGTGCTGATGGCAGATTTCTAGTGCCGATTGGGTGACCTTATCCATATCGGAGGGATTGACCGTTTGACGGTGAACTACGAGGGGCGTTCAGAAAGTAAGCTCCGATCGGTCGCGAAATGGAAACGACTATGAAAACCCGATAAAGCTTTGCACAGATGTGTTGGGTAGTGTCTCTAGTATAACCCCAGTTAGCATCACGTCGCTCTTCTCATTTCTGAGCTCGCAGTCAGTGCGTAAAGATGTCTAGAAAATAGTGTCTGCCGCCAAGTACGAGGGCCTGGTGAGAAATTTCGCCTGAAGCTATGCAGCTAACATTACATAACTGTCGTGCTGTTTCTTCTTCGAGACAATTGTCAGCCGCATTCTGCAGGGGCAATGAAGATGCTCCTGCATCGTTTTCAAATGGAAATGTGAGATTACCCACAATACAGTCCACAATTGTCTCCCCCTGAGTTTCATCTCTGGTCACATGAACCGCTGTCTTTGAAGACAACATTTTGACACAGACCACGAGGTGTAGGCCAGCGTGGAGAATTGGCGGAAAGCACTGGCGGCTGCCTTCTATGATGAGGCTATTGAATAGTTGGTACAACGCTATGACAAAAGTCTAAGTCAGAACGGCGACTACGTAGAGAAATAGCTGAAAGGTGTAGCTAATTGTTACAAGTAAAACATTTCTGATGTTCACTGTGGTTTCAATTTGGCAATCAATCGGAGCTTACTTTCTGAACAGGCCTCGTATATAGCACTACCGCCGCGAACGTGTGACGAAGGAAACACACTCAATCCGGCATACGCTACGCTGCATGTAAACGATTCTCCTCGAAAACCGACGACATAAGCAGGGAAATACTAGGAAGAGTGCGAAGAATACGAAGTACCACAGTCGTTCGCGAAACGTAAACATAGGCAAAAGGCTTCGTAGTATACCTAAAACAAAATAGTATTAGAGAAAATGGTTCAAATGGCTCTGAGCACTATGGGACCTAACTTCTGAGGTCATCAGTCCCCTAGAACGTAGAACTACTTAAACCTAACTAACCTAAGGACATCACACACATCCATGGCCCAGGCCGGATTCGAACCCCCGACCGTAGCGGTCTCGCGGTTCCAGACTGCAGCGCCTAGAACCGTATTAGAGAAGACATTACAATATTTCACTAATGTATGCTCCCAGAGCGAGCTTGTCGTAAGTCAGCAGAATCAAGCAAGTACATTGTACATGTTTTCAGTGCAATACCGGCAATGGTTTCCACTGAATAAATGGGAAAGAAATAAAAAAAAATGAATGCCGCAGTACTAAAGGTGAGCCTAAAGGCACATGCAGAAATAATAGTTGATGCTGCGTACATCAGCTTAGATTAGCAACAAATCCTGGAGGCGGCTATGATAAGGCTACAAGAAGCGAAAGAATGTGTCTGCAATCCAAGTGTACACGAAAGACTGACAAGGGGCATCAAATCTAGCAATGGCTTCAAGAACAGTTTTAGTACTTGAGATCAAGAAGCCATAACTTGAGACTCAATGATCATTCAAGCGCACCTGGAAACACAGAGCCTTCAACACCACTTCTACACGTCTTATTCGTTCACAGACTTCAGTGTTCAGTGCGACCGTGACCAATATACGCAATGACGACATCCAGTAAGACAGAAAGCGGCGCCTTCCGTCCAGAGCCGAGCAAACAAGTTGTCTGCGTAGACAGTGCGTTCATACATCGAGACGCACACTTGTTGCTTATTCGCCCTCATTGTCCCGAGTCACTTCTGCCGCTTCACTGGCACAGATAAAGCCTCCCTTCAGTCAGAGAGGTCAACTCAGCATCGGACACGGCGCACACTGACGGAAAAATGTCACAACACGAAGAAAGACTTGTGCGACATAAGCGAAAGTGCGGCATCTGAAACACGACGTCTGTTCAAATTCCGTGCCAGTCACATACGACTGGTGCAAGCAGCTCCACTGTGAGGATGCAGATCAGTTTTGCTTTCAATACACGCTGTAAGGCTCGTGAGCGTTAGCCTTCGAGACTAGACGTGGTGAGTTGATGTTAGTCAAGAACGCCTTTAAGGCGACAGACACACCGTCATTAAAACCCCACTGAGTTCGAACGATGTCGTGTAACATGGCTGTGAGAAGCTGGATGTTCCATCCGTTATAATGCGGAAAGACTTGGCAGGAATGTACCCACTGCATGTGCCTGCTGGCCAGGGGCGGATCCAGGAGGGGGGTGGGGGGGTGGGGTGGAAATGGGGGCAATTGCCTCTCTCCCCCCTGGTGCGTGACCGATCTTTTTTTTCCGACTACTTTAGGGGCTGATTACGTCGGCCTATCTAGTATGTTTTACTTGAAGTCGAAGGTGTAAACAATGGCACGCAGTTTGATGTAACAATTCAAAAAAAGACCTTGAAGCCTCTTCCATTTAGTGAATAAACTACAGAAGAAACAACTATACTTACGAATAAAATCATAATATTCGCTGAGGCTTGAGCGATCTGTGTCCCTATTTAGCACTTTCCCTGCAGTGCGTACGTAAGATTTTGTTTCCAGTGGCAATTTGCAAAGATATGGTGTTAATAATTAAGCGGTGAACACCGAAGGAATACTTGAAAATATTCTCATTAGTTGCAAATAGTGAGAACCTTACGACACTCCCTTTTATTCTGCAATTGCACGTTTTCGATCTGGATGAACGCTTCTCCCCCATTTTGGCTTTCTTCTCACTTTTGATGCGGAATGTGGACAAACATTGATTAGCCAAATGTAATAATGTACACGAAAATAACGTCTGTGGATTCATTCACAATCCATTCTCTTATACAGTAAAAATATAAATGTTACGGTCAGCAGATTCAAACAGATACTGACGTAATTAACAATATAAGATGATTTCCTGAACACAGTCAAATACCCTATTATAACTTTTCGTAGTCGTATCGTCATTGCTGCGTATAAACACATGCGCGTATTCGATGGCAACATTCTGTCATATAAAAGCAATTGGTGAACTAATTTTGAAGATTTAAGAATGGAAACGAACATTAGCCTTTTTATGGATTATTTTAGATTAGCAGACAAACACGGAGTTTTTCAAGTGCACGTGTCGTATTTGAAGAGTATTTTTTAGGTAATGCAGTAAGTTATTTCATAGCGATACACAATTAAACTAAAAGCAGAATATATATATATATATATATATATATATATATATATATATATATATATACTCTCCTGGAAATGGAAAAAAGAACACATTGACGCCGGTGTGTCAGACCCACCATACTTGCTCCGGACACTGCGAGAGGGCTGTACAAGCAATGATCACACGCACGGCACAGCGGACACACCAGGAACCGCGGTGTTGGCCGTCGAATGGCGCTAGCTGCGCAGCATTTGTGCACCGCCGCCGTCAGTGTCAGCCAGTTTGCCGTGGCATACGGAGCTCCATCGCAGTCTTTAACACTGGTAGCATGCCGCGACAGCGTGGACGTGAACCGTCTGTGCAGTTGACGGACTTTGAGCGAGGGCGTATAGTGGGCATGCGGGAGGCCGGGTGGACGTACCGCCGAATTGCTCAACACGTGGGGCGTGAGGTCTCCACAGTACATCGTCGCCACCAGTGGTCGGCGGAAGGTGCACGTGCCCGTCGACCTGGGACCGGACCGCAGCGACGCACGGATGCACGCCAAGACCGTAGGATCCTACGCAGTGCCGTAGGGGACCGCACCGCCACTTGCCAGCAAATTAGGGACACTGTTGCTCCTGGGGTATCGGCGAGGACCATTCGCAACCGTCTCCATGAAGCTGGGCTACGGTCCCGCACACCGTTAGGCCGTCTTCCGCTCACGCCCCAACATCGTGCAGCCCGCCTCCAGTGGTGTCGCGACAGGCGTGAATGGAGGGACGAATGGAGACGTGTCGTCTTCAGCGATGAGAGTCGCTTCTGCCTTGGTGCCAATGATGGTCGTATGCGTGTTTGGCGCCGTGCAGGTGAGCGCCACAATCAGGACTGCATACGACCGAGGCACACAGGGCCAACACCCGGCATCATGGTGTGGGGAGCGATCTCCTACACTGGCCGTACACCACTGGTGATCGTCGAGGGGACACTGAATAGTGCACGGTACATCCAAACCGTCATCGAACCCATCGTTCTACCATTCCTAGACCGGCAAGGGAACTTGCTGTTCCAACAGGACAATGCACGTCCGCATGTATCCCGTGCCACCCAACGTGCTCTAGAAGGTGTAAGTCAACTACCCTGGCCAGCAAGATCTCCGGATCTGTCCCCCATTGAGCATGTTTGGGACTGGATGAAGCGTCGTCTCACGCGGTATGCACGTACAGCACGAACGCTGGTCCAACTGAGGCGCCAGGTGGAAATGGCATGGCAAGCCGTTCCACAGGACTACATCCAGCATCTCTACGATCGTCTCCATGGGAGAATAGCAGCCTGCATTGCTGCGAAAGGTGGATATACACTGTACTAGTGCCGACAGTGTGCATGCTCTGTTGCCTGTGTCTATGTGCCTGTGGTTCTGTCAGTGTGATCATGTGATGTATCTGACCCCAGGAATGTGTCAATAAAGTTTCCCCTTCCTGGGACAATGAATTCACGGTGTTCTTATTTCAATTTCCAGGAGTGTGTGTGTGTGTGTGTGTGTGTGTGTGTGTGTGTGTGTGTGTCTGTGTGCGTATATAGAGTATTTTATTTGGAATTAATTTTTTGGAAGGCAGGTACCAAAAAATTTGTCCCCCCCTGACCGAGATCCTGGATCCACCCCTGCTGCTGGCAGGGGTGGCCCGGGAACGTCGGGTCGCAAGAAGACCGGTCTTCGGGCCACCACGTGGCACTACCAAGAGGGCAGAAGATCGTGTTTGGCGTATGGCTCTGACGCCGCGTATTGGATGTGCAGCAGCAATTTGAGCAGCAGCTGGCACCAGAGCGACACAACGGATTGTTATAAATCGGTTATTTCAATAGCAGCTCTGAGTCAGACCCCCCTTGCAGCGTGGATTCCACCCACCCCAAACCACCGCCATTTGCGACTTCTGTAGTGTCAAGCGAGAGCTCATTAGAAGGCAGAATAGAGGTCTGTTCTGTTTCCTGATGAAAGATTGTTCTGTCTCGGTTTCAGTGATGGCCGTGTGTTGGTTAGAAAGAGTCCAGCTGACGGCCTGCAACCAACCTGTCTGCATGTTGGACACACTGGACCTACATCTGGAGTTTATGGTCTGGGGTGCGATTCGCACGACAGCAGTGGTTATCCCATGCATTCTCAGTGCAGATCTGTACGTGAGTCTGGTGATTCAACCTGTTGTGCCGCTGTACATGAACCGTATTACGGTCAGTGTTTTCCAACAGGATAACGCTCGCCCACATACCGCTGTTGTTACCCAAAATACTCTATAGAGGGTAGACATGCTGGCTTGGTCTGATCTATCACCAGATCTGTCTCCAGTCGAGCGCATATGGGACATCATCGGACGACGAGTCCAGCGTCATCCAGAAACAGCATTAACTGTCTCCGGATTGACCGACCAAGTGCAACAGACATTGAACTCCATTCCACAAACTGGCATCAGGTACCTGTACAATACAGTACATGCACGTATGCGTGCTTGCATTCTACATTCTGGCGATTACACCGGTTATTGTGTACCAGTATTTCACATTTGCAGTGGCTTATCTAGCCCTTAAATTAACCTGTAATCTTGCAATGTTAATCACGTAAATATGTTACCTAGACAAATGTATTCCAGAAATTTCATTACTCTGCATTATTATTATTATTATTTTTGTGTTGTGATTAGTTTTCCGTCCGTGTATATATTTATATATTATACAGTTCATATGTGCCTAAACGTTTATTACAGCAACGTGTAAAAATTTGAAATACATCGGAAAGGTATATTTTGTGATTTTTGGTAATAACGTTTTGCCTTTATATTGTACATATATATTTATATATAATATGTATTATAGCCAGCACCGCCCTGTGCTTATTAATATCGGTATATCCATCCCGATAATAAGGTCTTACCCTCGACCAAGGTGGAATTTTACAAAAGCTGACTCGACAAATTCTGTGTACAACTTGATTATACCTTGAGCTGGATCCCTCCAACCAGCAAGAGCTATGAGAGGTTTGTGGGAGCGGTCATTAGCTCTGCGAAAACAGCGATCCTAAGAGGGTACCGCAAAAAATACATTCCCGGTTGGACAGGGATATGCGATGACCTGTACGCGGAGTTACTCAAGAATGGGGACCGGGAAATAGCGGATGAACTATTACATAACATCGACTTTATTAGACGGCAAAAATGGGAGAATACTGTTGAAAATCTAGACTTTTCAAAGTCATGCCGACAAGCCTGGTCCCTACTGCGTAAACTTGGAGGCGCAAATCCACCTGAACATAGAAAGGACGAAATATCTTCCAACAAGGTTGCATCCCGCATAGTTTCTGCGTATAGAGCCCCACCAAATAGAAAGCACACAACAAAATTGAAGAAAGACTTAAAAACATTAAAAAGGACCCGTGCAATGGACTCAGAATATTCATCAGATATTCGCATCGAGGAGGTTACCAATGCCCTGAAAAAGGTTAAATCAGGTAAAGCTCCGGGTTTCGATGGTATCCACCCTGAGTTCCTCATACATGTCGGAGCCTACACAAAACAATGGCTGGCTAAGTTCTTTACGGTCATTCTCCAAGTGGGTAACATTCCTCCCTCACTTAAACGAGCAAAGATCATCGCAGTCCTCAAACCTGGTAAACCAGGCGATAGATCAGAGAGTTACCGCCCCATTGCCCTTCTCAGCATGGTCTATAAATTACTAGAAAGACTGCTCCTCAACAGAATAGGCCAGACTATACTCAAAAAAATCCCTATCGAACAAGCAGGATTCCGTCCATATCGCTGCTGTACAGATCAAGTCCTATCACTGACAACATATATAGAGGCGGGGTTCCAGAAGAAACATAAAGTAGCTGCAGCATTCATAGACCTAACAGCAGCCTATGATACAGTTTGGAAACAGGGGCTCATGTACAAATTAATCTGTGCCGTCCCCTGCAAGAAGATAACCAACCTCATTGATGATATGTTGTCAAATAGAAACTTCCAAGTAATAATGGGGAATGAGAGAAGTAAACAGATGAAACTCAATAATGGACTCCCACAAGGCTCTGTCCTTGCGCCCCTTCTTTTCAGCCTTTACATCGCTGACATGCCTGCAACCAGATCGCGCAAATTTGGTTATGCTGACGACTGGGCTCTAGCAACAGCCCACAGAAATATTGAAACTGGCGAAGATATCCTTACGAGTGACCTAGGGATTCTCAGCGAGTACTTTAGAAAATGGAGGCTACAACCTAGTGCTACAAAGACGGAAGTATCTGCCTTCCATTTGAACAACAAAATGGCCAACAGAGAACTACAAGTCTATCTAGACGGGAAATTACTAAATCACAACAAACACCCAAAATACCTTGGGGTTACCCTAGATAGGACACTAACATTCAAAGAACACCTGACGAAAACTGCAGCGAAACTTAAAACACGCAACAACATATTGCAGAAGCTCTGTGGCACCACTTGGGGCTCCACAGCATCTACCTTAAGAACATCCGCACTTGGCTTGGTGTATCCAGTGGCAGAATACTCTGCCGCAGTGTGGCTCAACAGCAAACACACACACATGGTAGATAGCCAACTTAATGCAACAATGCGTATTATATCAGGCACAATCAGGCCAATTCCTACAGTGTGGCTGCCCGTTCTCAGTAACATAGCCCCTCCTAACCTGCGCCGAGAACACGCTCTGGTTAGAGAATTTCAAAAAATCATGACCAACCCTCAATTACAAATCCATGAAGACACTCACGACATCCAAGGAAACCGACTTCGGTCTAGGCATCCTCCACTAAAGACCGCACAGGCTCTGCACAAAACCAACTTTAAAATAAACGACCGATGGAAAGAGGAATGGGAGAGCAGAACAGCAGTAAACTGCCACAGTATGCCATGCATCTTTAGTGAACCAAAAGGATTTGATTGCCCTCGCAAAGTTTGGTCAACAGACGGGCAAACACATCGTTCAGGAATGCTCACTAAGGGCATACGAGGGTGACCCTCAGGATTTCCTAATGGCGACCCAAGAGGCAATCGACTATTTATTATCTAAGCTGGACGTCTGCTTGTGATTGCTCTTGTGTGAGTGTAAATTTACAATTGGCGGTGTAATTATATACAAACTGTTATTTATTGCTCTGTTTAAACTTATGTGTGTTTTTTTTAATAGTGTTGTTTCTGTAATTTTTACTGTGATGTTATGAGCCATACACTAAATAAATAAATAAATGTATTAAAACATACATATACTTTAAGGAATTGGATTCCTAAAAACACACTCATATTAGAATTCAATGTTGTACCAAAATTTCAAGAACATTCGGAGATTAAAGATTTCAAAGAAATCAATATTTACATGTTTATCAATTTTCCACTTTTATTACATATACATTACATATATACCAGATGGCGTTCCATCTGATATATAAAAACACTTGACTATTTGGATGTAACGTTGTAGCAAAATTTCAAAACAATCCTTGAAGAACTTTCGGTGATAAAAGAATTTGAAGATGCGATCATCTACGTTTTTATTTATATGAAAATGTAGAAGTTACTAATCTGAAATCTCCAAAAGTTTTTGATCGATTGCTTTAAAATGTTGACACAACGTTCCACTGGTATAAGGGCGTGTTTTTATTTACCTATTTTTTAAATATATGTAACAAATAAATTGATATGAGTTTAATACTAGGGAAAAGTTGATACAAAAATTCCAAAAGGTTACTTATACATATATTATATTTCATATATTAAAGAATTAAGTACCTAAAAACAAGCCCATATTAGAATTCAACAGTCTGCCAAAATTTCTAAGCAATCGGTCAAGAAATTTCTACGACTTTCCCGACGATATGTTGTCATCTCGTAGAATCGAGTGTACTGCTGGTGGTCCGCGTCTTCCCAACGCGATACTTCGACGTCGCAACTCGGCGTCTCCATCAGGTGTTCGCTGACACTGGTTGACGAGCTCACCTTGTCCCATATTTATGCGTGGGCGGTGTGTGGCGCTCCCTATGCCGTCCGCGCCCACTGTGGCCACTTCTGGCCACTGTGGCCGCACACCGCCCACGCATAAATATGGGACAAGGTGAGCTCGTCAACCAGTGTCAGCGAACACCTGATGGAGACGCCGAGTTGCGACGTCGAAGTATCGTGTTGGGAAGACGCGGACCACCGGCAGTACACTCGATTCTACGAGATGACAATCGGTCAAGAACTTTCGGAGATACACGATATTGAAGAAAAGAACATTTACATTTTTATTTATTTAAGGGGCTCCGGAAAGGCTCAAAATCATGAAAAGTTCAATTTTTACTTTTTTGCGTTTTCTGAATCTGCAGACTATTACCTTTTAATAGATATATAATTTATTCAATTCCGAAGACTACAACTATTTTTAAATTTTTTTTGAAATGTGTTCTACATGGGCGTGACCCACTGTGGCGCTGTTAAACTGCTGTCAAATGGTGTTATTATTAACGTCCGTGTTCATCAGGTACATTTTAGTGATGTGAGATAAAGTATGTGTTGTGGCTAACCTGTGATGGTTCAATATATATCGCTGGTGTGATTGTCGATTGTTTCATGTTTATTTACTCTGTCGTTATCTCGAAAATATTCGTAATTAATTCTGTTTCTTGAGTCTCTGTTTTGTTGAAGTATAATAATGAGTAAAAGTAAAGTTATTAGAAATCCTCTGAAGGCTTTTAAAAAAAGGAGAAATGTTGGAAAGCCAAAGGTATTTAGAAATATGGGAATGAAGATAGGTTCTAACATGGTACGAGCGATGCTTGCTTTAGACAAGCAACGCGTTCGGGCTGCAGACAGGGCTGTAAAGAGTCTAGAAATACAAGCAAGATTAAACAGGAGGAGGAACAAGAGGAAGCTGGAGGAGGAGTTTGCAGAGGATGAAGATAATCCATCCTATGGACCTGGAATGCACTCAAAACTTAATCCAATCTTTGTCGCTCGATTCCCAAAACTTTTATTTTCTCATACTAATGACATGTTTTCTAAGGATCTTCCAAACATATTTGTTTCAAACTTTCAGTAAATGTTACACAGTACATTCTGCATAATTTAACACAGCCTTTTTCCAAAAAACTGTATATTTTTGAATATATAAATAAAAAATTGCAAAAAAATGTTGTGAATTTTCATTACAATTGAAAAAAATCATCTTTAATAACTGAACTAAAATTTTGTAAAATCCCTGTGTTAAGTTGTAGCCCATATTCCAATAAATAATCTGTAAAAAGTTCAACTTCCTACCTCAAATACTTTGTGAGGAAAGATGTAATTTATAAGCGTTATTTTAACATTGCGAGTATAGGGCGTTCCGGAGCCCCTTAAAGTATTACTATTTTCGAGACAGCCTTTTTAAAAGACTTCAGCGATATTTCTGTTAAATATTATTTTAGCTAATTCAGATACTTTAGTCATTATTGTCCTGTGTAGGACGATGAATCTCTGACTTATTCACAGTAAAATATTCATCTTGTATCTCACGTTCATCAGGAGCCGATAAATGTTCTTCTTCATCGACAGTCCAATGTACAGGGGTTGAGGTAGAGGCAACTCCGTGATTTGGGAAACAGGCCGAAGTGCTGACAGTAAGTCTGGATACACATTACTCCTTTAATTTACCGTCGTGGTGCCTTTCTCTGACGGTGCTGCACAAAAATAACAGTCGTTGTTATGGTTCTTTGGTTCTCGTTAAACGACTGGCACTGGAAATCGCATATTGGTTTGCTTCCCATTCGGCCACTCCCTTAGAGGCGCAGCACAGGTATTACAGCAAAAGTAAGGGGCCCATCCTTTACCTGGTTACTCAACTCGCATCCATGCACAGTTGATAAGCTTTGCAGACAACAGGCGTGAGCTTTCGTTTCTGTGTAGTAAATACGTACTCGCCACAAATGAAATAGAAATTGTCACTATTGTTCAAACACGAGCGCGGCATTTTATTGGAGAACCGATCACTGGCTCGCAGGGAGTGACGAAAATCTGAAAAACAAAATTAATTTTTATTACTGTAATATGAAACAACATTGGCGTTTAATTTTAAGAGTAACTAACCGAATATAAGATGAAATCTCAGGAACTACAACCAATTAGTGATTTTATTGGCATTTTTTAAAAATCAGCATACCGAATTTATTTGATAACTGTTACTTTCAGCCGGCCCAGGTGGCCGAGTGTTTGTAGGCGCTAGAGTCCGAAACCGCGCGACTGCTGCGATCGCAGGTTCGAATCCTGCCTCGGGCATGGATGTGTGTGATGTCCATAGGTTGGTTAGGTTTAAGTAGTTCTAAGTTCTAGGAGACTGATGACCTCAGCAGTTAAGGCCCACAGTGCTCACAGCCATTTGAACCAGCGACATTGTCAGCAGCGGGTGGCGAAGGCAATGACTCGGCGAGGACACTTTGGCGGCAGCGGGCGGCGGCTAGACCAGAGCAGGACAGATGGCAGCACGCGGCAGCGTCCACAGAGCACAGGGGCACGGAGAGGCACGCCGTGGCGTGGACCCAGCGCAGTTCGGACACAGCACGGTCTGCCCACACAGGCAGAGCCAGGCGGCGGGCAGCAGCGATGACAGCTGCACGGCTGCACGGCCCCAGGCTCCAACTGTAGACCTCTGTGGACCTCCAACTGTAGTGTCTATATCGATACTCCACAGTCACCTTACGGCGCGTGGCGGAGGATACGCTATTCCACTACTAAAGTGCGCGTCATTTACGATGGCGGCCGAGTTTAGGTTCGTTCTGCGCATCTGACGTCACAAAACACAGTCAGCCAATGAACAGAGAATGACGTTGCCAAAGCTCGACTGCAGTGCGGAGCACAGACGAGTGTCTTCAGTTTTAGAAACGTTCAGTCATAAATAAAGTAATTGAACAAAACCAATGTCTTGATAGCAGACTTTCTTTTATAGAAAGTTTGGGAAAAGCACTCTTTATACCAATTGCTTCATATTCTATTAATTAATTAAACCAAACAAGCAATAAGCCTCTTAATTCAGGCGATAGGAAGGAAAGGTGTTTGTATCATTCTCACTAACCGCTTTTTCGCAATAAAGAACAGCGGTAATTGTTTATTTCCTATTGTACTTCGACGAAACGTGAGTACTTCATAGTCATACCAGCAGTGTTTGTCGGTATTTTGCGTGATATTTTAAAGTCCTCTGGGAGATATATTTAATGACAAGCTGTGTTAGCGTAATGGTTAAAGTGTATGGCTGCTACATGAAAGGTTCTGAGTTCAAACCTTGATCAGTGCTTAACATTTTCTTTATTTAAAAACAATATCGAAGTGTCTTACTTCATGAATTTTATTCGTTTGAATGCAAATTTTTTGAAATTTTTAGTGGCAAATAAAATCGACCATACAGAAAGTATACGCTATGGACTTTTACCTCTGCAAACTCTTCAAAATTTCGTGCAATGGTTTACTACATGTAATGCTGCACAATAACTGCGTTGAACATCGAAACAAAATTAAGTCATTTATGGGGGGAAGGTATCAGTCAAGAAGAAGTGTAAAAATCAAATTTTTGGGCCAAATAGTTTTTGTGAAATCGAATGATAAAGTGTGTCAAAGCAGTCGAAACACCATGTGTCTGCACAGGCCAGCAGTGCAATGATGGCAAAATCGCGCACATCGCAAATGCGGGGAGCACGTCTCTGTAGCAGTTAAAGGGTTAATGCGGCCGTGGTGGCTTTACTTCATAAACTGCGCGCTCCCCCCTAAACGTAAGTTTGCGAACTATACTATGGCGCTGCTTCTCTTGGCGCGTACAACTGGCAACGTAGCAATCTCCTGCGTCTGGACGGGCATGCGCGAATCGCCAAGATAAAAGAATTGAACTATAGTCATTTCCTTTCCTGTTCCACACGCAAATAGAACAAGGGTTAAACGACAGTCAATATCCCCCCGTATGAGCCCTAATTTCACGTAATTTACCTTCCTGGTCCACACACGCAGTGAATGTTGGAGGCAACAGAATTGTTCTGCAGTCAGCTTTACATGCCGGTTCTCTAAATTTTCTCCATAGTGTTCCTCGAAAAGAATGTCCTCTTCCCTGCAGAGATTCCCATTTGTTCCCGAAGCATCTCCGTAGCACATGCGTGCTGCTCGATTCTCCTCGCAACAAATATAACAGCCCACCTCTACATCTACATCTACGTGATTACTCTGCTATTCACAATAAAGTGCCTGGCAGAGGGTTCAATGAGCCACCTTTAAGCCGTCTCTCTACCGTTCCACTCTCGAACGGCACGCGGGAAAAACGAGTACTTAAATTTTTCTGTGATTTCTGATTTCTCTTATTTTATTGTGATGATCATTTCTTCCTATGTAAGTGGGTGGCAACAGAATGTTTTCGCAATCGGAGGAGAAAACTAGTGATTGAAATTTCATGAGCAGATCCCGTCGCAACGAAAAACGCCTTTCTTTTAATGATTGCCACTCCAATTCACGTACAATGTCTGTGAGACTACCTCCTCTATTTCGCAATAATACAAAACGAGCTGCCCTTCTTTGTACTTTTTCGATGTCCCACCTTATGCGGATCCCACACCGCACAGCAATACTCCAGAACAGGCCGAACAAGCGTGGTATAAGCAGTCTCCTTAGTAGACTTGTTGCACCTTCTAAGTGTTCTGCCAATGAACCACAGTCTTTGGTTTGCTCTACCCACAATATTATCTATGTGCTCGTTGCAATTTAGGTTATTTGTAATTGTAATCCCTAAGTATTTAGTTGTGTGACTTATCGCGTAATCGAAATTTAGCTGATTTCTTTTAGTACTCATGTGAATAATTTCACACTTTTCGTTATTCAGGGTCAATTGCCACTTTTCGCACCATACAGATATCTTATCTAAATCATTTTGCAAGTCGTTTTGATCATCTGATGACTTTACAAGACGGTAAATGACAGCATCATCTGCAAACAATCTAAGACCGCTACTCACATTGTCTCCTATGTCGTTACTATATATCAGAAACAATAGAGGGCCTATAACACTTCCTTGGGGAATGCCGGATATTACTTCTGTTTAACTCGATGACTTTCCGTCTATTACTTTCTGACAGGACATCACGAATCCAGTCGCATAACTGAGGCGATACTCCGTAGAATCGCAGTTTGGTTAGAAGACGCTTGTGAGGAACGGTGTCGAAAGCCTTCTGGAAATCTAAAAATATGGAATCAATTTGACATCCCCTGTCGATAGCACTCAACTGCTTCGATGTCTTCCTTCAATCCGACATGACAAGGATCCCAAACAGTCGAGCATTGCTCAAGAAAAGATCGCAATAATGTTCTGTATGTGGTCTCCTTGGCCGGCCGAAGTGGCCGTGCGGTTAAAGGCGCTGCAGTCTGGAACCGCAAGACCGCTACGGTCGCAGGTTCGAATCCTGCCTCGGGCATGGATGTTTGTGATGTCCTTAGGTTAGTTAGGTTTAACTAGTTCTAAGTTCTAGGGGACTAATGACCTCAGTAGTTGAGTCCCATAGTGCTCAGAGCCATTTGAACCATTTTTGTGGTCTCCTTTACGCAAGAACCACATTTTCCTAGAATTCTGCCAATAAAACGAAATGGACTGCTATCCTTTCCTACCACAATCCTCGGATGCCCGTTCGATTTCATATCGCTTTGCAACACTACGTCCAGATATTTAAATGACGTGACTGTGTCAAACAGCACACAACTAATGTATCCGAACATTACTGGTTTGTTTTTCCTACCCATCCGCATTAACTTACATTTTTCCACATTCACAGCTAGCTCCGATTCATCACACCAAACAGAAATGTTGTGTCTCGTATCATCCTACAGTCACTCAACGATGACGCCTTCCCATACACCCCAGCATCGTTAGCAAACTACCGCAGATTGCCGCCCACCCTGTCCGCCTTACCAGTTATGTACATAGTGAACAACAGCGGTCCCATCACACTTCCCTGGGGCGCTCCTTGTCTCTGATCAGCACACGCTGTCAAGGACGACAAAAAGGCTTCGAGCCACTCACATGTCTGTGAACCTGTTCCACGTGGCCGTACCGTCTTTAATAGCCTGCAATGGCGCACCTCGTGGAAGGCTCGAAAGTTACCTAAACAAATAAAATAAGTATGAAGTACTGTTTCTGATTGTAAGATCTAAGCTGTAACAATAAGTGAACCGTCGTAATGAAACTTGTACTATCGTAATGTGAAGGCAAAACTGCGCTGTAAATTGGAAATTTGCGGTAAGTGCTATGGGACCAAACTGCTTAGGTCATCCGTCCCTAGGCTTACACACTACTTAATCTTAAACAAACTTACACTTACGACAACACACACACCCACGCCCAAGGGAGGACTGGAGGACTCGAACCTCCGACAGGGTGAGCGGGGGGGGGGGGGGGGGGGGGGGAGGTCAGCCGCGCGAACCGTGACAAGGCGCCCAAGACCGCACGACTTCCCCGCGCGACAATAATAATTAATTGTCGTAATATAAATGGAGGTCTTTAATACTGTAAAAGTTAAATCTGACTGCAAGATTTTTGAACAGTATTAATTGCCTGAATAATGAGCTTTGACATAAAACCTACGATAATCAGTTTTTCAAAACTGATCACAGATCCCATAACTAAAACTGATACACAAAATACAAAAATTAACTGTCTCTGAAGTTGGCCCTGACTGAATTAGAAAAAAATAAAAAATAAAAAAATAAACATGAAAATATTTAGTCCTTACCTCTGTTCTGCGCAAATCTCGATACCATGTTGTAGTACTACTCTGTCTTACGCGCCGCTATGCTAAAGCTGCAAATTACTATGTCTTCACAGAGACACTAGTGAGATGCGATGAGTTCTCTGTTAGTTGGTTAATTTTGTATTTTAAAAAAAAACCATGATCAATCAAAAATTGTAAGAGGAAGGTAGATAACAAACGGAGCTACAGAAATAAAAGTGTGACTTCAAAAAAATAACCTTATAATTCCTCTTCACGTAAATAAAAGATTCCATTACACTTCCTCCTTCTCAGATCAGTTACCATTACATGATCATATTAAATAAACACATCGATAAACTGAGACTTTACATTTGAAACATAATATTATAACTGCTTCCTCACTTTAACACGACCAACCAGTGTCTGCTACTGTTCCTAAGCGCAAACCAAAGATGATAACCTAACCCTGCGAAACAGCTTATAACATCGCTGCTCGCTCACATGTAACAGCTCGAGAGAAAAGACATGACATTATTGTACAATCGATTAACACTCAAATGAGATCTATCAGAAACTTCCTGGCAGATTAAAACTGTGTGGCAGACCGAGACTCGAACTCGGGACCGTTGACATTCGTGGGCAAGTGCTCTACCACTGAGCTACCCAAGCACGAATCACCCCCGTAGGAGACGAGGTACTGGCGGAAGTAAAGCTGTGAGGACGGGACGTGAGTCGTGCTTGGGTAGCTCAGTTGGTAGAGCACTTGCCCACGAAAGGCAAAGGTCCCGAGTTCGATTCTCGGTCTGGCACACAGTTTTAATCTGCCAGGAAATTTCATATCAGCGCACACTCCGCTGCAAAGTGAAAATTTCTTTCTGGAGATCTATGAGGCTTTCCGAAAATCTATGAATATGGAATCCGCCTGTTGTCCTATATCCATGGTTCGCAGGGTATCATGTGACAAAAGGGCAAGCTGAGTTTCGCACGAGCCGTGCTTTCTAAAAAGTTGCCGATTCGTGGATATAAGCTTATCCGCACGAGCTGGCAGCAGCTGATGCAGGTCTGCAGGTGGCCGAACAGTTGCAGGGTATCGAGTCCACGGCGCTGGCTCGGTGCCAGGGGCGCGCCTGTCACATCGGTTTCTGCCACACAGGCCACGACAGGGCAGTGGCTCTCTCAGACGTGATGCAGGCAGGCCGTCTACACCACAGCGGCTCTGCCTTTCCTGTGCATCGACGATATCGAGTGCTCCTGCGCCAGTCTACGTTGTAACTCAAAACACGCGTTTTAACAACCAACTTTATTCTTAATATCTACCGGTTTCGTTCGTGGACCATCTTCAAAGGTTACCAGGCAAAAACAGATCAGTGCAGAACTTCATGATAGGTATAAGAAAAAAAGACAACGTCTTCCACAAAATTCTGATAAGGATGTGCAACAGGAACACATCTGAAACTTCCCGACACATTAAAACTGTATGCCGGACCGACACTCGAACTCGGGACCTTTGCATTTCGCGGGCAAGTGCTCTACCAACCGTTTCTTTTTTCTTTTTTTTTTTATTTCGTCGTGGCGGACGTCAGACGACATCCATTGAAGTTCGTTGTTGATCTTTTCACTCAGTTTTTTTGTTACAGAGGCCAGTCAGCTCTCTGACCGAACACGCTGAGCTATCGTGCCGGCACCAACTGAGCTACCCAAGCACGACTCACGACCCGTCCTGACGGCTTTAATTCCGCCAGTACCTCGTCTCCTACCACGGTCCAGCACACAGTTTGTTAATCTGCCAGGAAGTTTCATATCAGCACACTCTCCGCCCAAGAGTGAAAATTTCATTCAGGAAGCACATCTCTTTCAGACTTTTTTAGAACCTGCTGCGTTCTTTTCTTACACTTATTATGGCGTTTTCCATTTCCTATCACCCGGAAACAAAATAATGTTTGTATTCACGTGACCTACACTGATAAGCCAAAACATTATGGCCACTGCCTACTGCGACGTTGGATGCCGCCTGGTGGCGTTGCGGGGAGGTGACACGGAAAAAAAAAATACGTAAGCGGAGCAAACGCGGACGGAGGACCACCCTAGAGAGTATAAAGGCTGCAAATGGGGAAATTCGTTGAGACAATCGACTTTGACAAAGGGCAGATTATTATTACACAGAACCTGTGAACGAGAATCTCGAAAACGGAAAAGCTGGTCAAATGTTCATGTGCTTCTGTCGTTAGCATCTACGGAAAGAGGTAGAAGAACAGTGAAATTACCACTAGGACCTAAACAGATGTACATCCACGAGTCTTCACAGCTTGTCTGCTCTGTAAAGTAGGATAGCGATCTGTGGCATCTCTGCCGAAAGAGCACAATGCTGGTGCACGGACGAGTGTTTCGGAGCACATCGTCCAGCGTACATTGTTGAACATTCACCTCCGCAGCGAACCACCCCTACGAGTTGACATGTTGACGCAACGAAATCGTAAATTACGGTTGCAGTGGGCACGTGACCATCGGGATTGGACCGTCGATCAATGGAAACGTGTCGGCTCTTTTGGAGAGTCACATTTTTGTTACACTACTTCGATGGTCGTCTCCACAAACGCCGTCATCGAGATGAAAGGCGGCTCGAAACGTGCAGCGCGCTACGGACGCAGTCTGGTGGGAGCAGTATTATGCTACAGCAAACATTCTTCAGCGCTTGCATGCGACCTGTGGTAGTAACCGAAGACACGCTGACAACTGCATACCACCTGCATCGCTCATGCTTCATATCTTCCCCGACGGCGATGCCTTCTTTCAACAATATAATTGTCCTTATTTCGGAGACAGTACAGTGGTTTGAGAAGCGTTATAGTCTCTGTGACCAAATTCACCTCACGTAAATCCTACTGGAACCCATCCATGTCGCTAACGGGCTCCATCATCGCGTACACAATTCAGCAGTCCTTTATATACGCGAATTACACCACCCGTGCGTAGACGTCTAATGCCACATACCTCCACAAAGCTACCAGCAAACTGTCGCATCCTTCATACGCAGAATCAGTGATGTATTTCGTCCCAAAGACGGGCAAACAAGCTATTATGAAGATGGTCATAATGTTTTCGCCCATGAGTGTACTCCTATCTTGTATCCTGTGAATATGGTACCCAACCGGAACCTGCAGATATTAAGGTTCAAATAAAAACAGTCAATGGTTAAAATCCTTTTTTTCGATTGCTTAACGACTTACGTAACTTACTTGGTAACTGCTCGGTGCACCTTGGACAGTACTTTCCATTCCAGCAGGCGGCCCGCGTGTAAACCCACCTAGACGGCCAAAACTGCCTCCCTTCCGGGACGCCTAGCGTTATACGTGCAAGATGTCTCTGTTTTACTCAGCCTGTGCCCAGTAAACTACTAGTGGCGCAATAATCTGGTCACATAATTTTTAACATTCTCCAGTGACGCCACATTTCCTGTGTTTCCAATTTCTTCTTCTCTGAGTTACTGATCCTGCAAGTTTCACTTCAATATAACGTTGTGCTCAAAACCTTCATGGACTTCCCCCTGCGTTCAAAATCAACATTTCATATCAGCAAACACCTTTCGCTGGAGACGGCTTTCTTTGCTTACTCCTGCGTAATTTTGTTCCCTCGACAGAAGAGTTCATTCGCTTTTGCAGTTACCGTGTCGTTATCGGTTTTGATCTTAAGCAAGTCGTTACTCCCGTCTCTGGGATACACGAATAGAGCCTCCAAGCAGAGTATGTGCTCGCGTTTTACATATACTCGGGCCTCCCCTGGGCAGTGGTTGACATTACCCTGAACCGGCTTCATTGGATCTCACTTTCGGAACCGCAGATTCTGCCTCGAACTAGAGGGCAAGAAAAGTAGGAGGAGAGTACAAAAGAGATGCCTCCCTCAAGGTTGCGTCCGCGCACCAGTCCTCTTTAACAGCTATACTAACGACCAGCCACAATCTCTTAACACCAAAAGCTGCATCTATGCTGACAATGTCAGGCCGAAGACTTCGAAACATTAGAGAGAGACATCTAACAAATGGACTTCACACTCATGCGGCATACTGCCAAAATAACTACCTGAAATCGAATCCAGCTAAAACTTAAGTAAGCGCTTTTCATGTACGAAACAAAGATGCAAATAGAAAATTGAAAAAATGGCTCTGAGCACTATGGGACTTAACTGCTGTGGTCATCAGTCCTCTAGAACTTATAACTACTTAAAATTAACTAACCTAAGGACATCACACACTTCCATGCCCGACGCAGAATTCGAACCTGCGACCGTAGTCGTCGTGCGGTTCCAGACTGTAGCGCCTAGAACCGCTCGGCCACTCAGGCCGGCAGCCTAGTTTTCGCTGTGGTACCTGGAACTGTGTGAAATGCATCCTACATTTCCATCCTCTGTGTTGTTTACCGATGAAGCAACGTTCAGGCGTGATGGAGTCTTCAACATGCACGATTCACATGTTTGGAGTGAGGATAACCCACATGCCACAGTTACTAGCGCTCATCAAGTGCGGTTCTTCGTTATTGTGTGGGTCGGTGTTGTTTAATTGGGCCGTATCTGCTACCTAGGTCATTAAATGACAGGCACTATTACAATTTACTCGCCAGAGTTCCTGGAAGACGTCCCGCCCCCTACAAGGCAACGCATGTGGTTCCAACATGGCGGGGCGCCGGCACGTTTCAGCCGTCGTGTGCGTCGATTCCTGGACCGTCGGTTTCCAGAAACGTGGACTGGCAGAGGTGGTCCTGCACCATGGCCTGCTCGATCGCCAGATATGTCCCCTCTGGACTTTTTTGTGTGGGGAGAGATGTGCAACCTTGTTTAAGCAACTCCTGTTGCGTCAGAAGCGGATCTGGTTGCCCGGATAGTAGCAGCAGCAGGAACAATTCAGGATACTCCTGGGATTTTTGCCCGTGTCAGACAGAACATGATCCGACGGTGTAACCTTTGTTTACGTGTCAATGGAGGCATTTTTGAAAATCTACTGTAATTGAAATTGGGTTGTGTTAATGTGTTTTCTCTTGGCCATAAAAAGATGGAAAAGTGTTTGTTGGTGTAATTAATTTGCCGGCAGAGAAATCTTCCTCTACCGGTTTAAACACTCCTCATAGGAAAAAATGACATTAGGGAAAAATATTTGTTTTGATGTCCCCTACAACCTCCCACGGTTTGTCGGTTTAAATACTTTTCCCCTGTATCAGGCGGGAACACAGAGAGAAGCAAAGCGGAACTAAACGCTGCTCACCCGCTGCATGGACACAAACCTCTCCCAAGCAGGCTGAAATCTAGGAAGATCTTTCTAAAAACCTCCGTCAAAGACAGTACATCAGCGTCAATGGGACGACAAAATCTATGAACAACCAGAAACGCAGAGATCGCATCATGGATGCCGTCCCTACAGGAGAAAACCTGCAACGGAAAATATGCAAGTTCCTCAACAGAAGTGACGTGGGAAGAGCAAAGGATAATATGACCATATGGAACTATCTTGGAGATCCATCAACTGCATGCGATGGTGGAGCCGAAGAGACCACCAAGCACACGTACAACTGCTCAGTGTTCAGAAAATAAACAATTTTTTCAGTCTTCAGTTGCAAGGTAATTTTTACTCGTTTACCTAGATTTCGATTCCAGTAATGGAATCTTCTTCAGAACCTATAAATTAAACCACATACGGACATATATTACTCACTGAAATGCATCATCAGTCTAATGATTGAATAATAAAGAAATCGTTGTACTTACAAAAAATTAAATTATTTTGAGAGCCAAACACTGACCATGTCACAGATTAAAAATTAAAACAATAAAGACGCATAATCATAAGATTATGTCTGTCAAAATTAAAATCATTAAGGCGAACGCAGACGAAGCTACGCCGGCCAGAAATAAGGACCAACTGTGAGCGGCACGGAAACTAGGCGTCGCGAGCAGTTCCGCGGCGAGGCTCGGCCGCGGCCGAGCGCATGCGCGAGCGCAAGCGCAAGCGCAGGCGCGAGAGACAAACTGTCTCAAAATTATTTAGAGCAAATATACATATAAACAAAATGTGACTGAAGGCCGTCTTACAAATGGACAAACCTATCTATTGGTATGGCAACATTAAACAATTTACCTGAGAACAAACTACAAAGCCAAGGTATAAAAAATTTTTTACATTTAAATATTATAGTAAGAGGGCGAAGCCCCGCTACAGTAACTAAAAAATCAGTGTCGAAACCATGCGTGCTAAGCATAAAATGTCTTTAACATAAAAACGCCTTAGCAACTATGTGTCATTACCAAGCATATTACGAAATACAAAGACACACATGTACAATCGCACTATAATAAAGGGACAAAGCAGATAGGGAAAACAGCATCGGCCATTCGAAGCGGACTGCGGGTCAACTCCACTGGAGTAAAGGTTGAAATCCTTCGAAATAACTTCTATTTTTTAGTTGCAACTGATCATTAAGTAAGTTGTCTCTATCAATAATAAAATGTTTAAAAATTTGCAATTCTTCGAGGGTGTCTAGCCTGCATCCCTTGACTTCATTATGCAAAAGCTCTGCGTCTTTTAGAGGCTTGGGAGCATGCGCCTTTTGGACCAGATGTTCAGCAAATGTAGATCCTCGTGTTCCATCACCGCTTTTTGTCGGCAGGTGCTCTTTAAACCTAACAGACGTGGCCCTTCCTGTCTGGCCAATGTAATATGTTAAAGATTTGTAAGCTCAGTGTTCAGTTTCCTGCAGGCTAGAGAACCTGTTGTGGGCCAGGGACAATGCCGTCGAGATTGCTTATTTTTGGTCTGATTATACTTAGTATATGGCTCCATTTGCCTCACATTGTATCTACATTTCCATTCTATGTATTAATTTTATATATTTAGTCTGCTTTTCTCCTTTTGTCAATTTTCTATGCAACGCTTTTGACACGCCTAAATACGTACATACTCCCCTCCCTGCCGCTCAGCACCTTCGTGTTGTCTGTTTATCCTTTAGGGAACCTCCGTGCTGAGTATCTTGTCCATTCTTGTCAACAAGTCTCCTTAGCGCTTCTTAACATCTGGCCAAAGGGGCCATGTAGGTGGAGAACCTCATCGATAAAAACTGTTCCTGGTCAGGTTTCATTCCTGTCCCGTAATTAGCTTTTGCTTGCTTTATTCGTTCTTGGATAAACAGCAGTCTTGACGTCTTTCAACCCTGTCTAACACTCTTCTCAACACAAACCAAGGTTTTTTATGAAATGCATTCGCAAATTGCGAATACGATTGTACAACGGCTACAAGATTTACAAGTAACTATGAAAATTTGTCCCGGAGCAGGAGTCGAACCCGATTTCCCGCTTTACGCGAGCCATCGCCTTAACCGCCTCGAAGTTTGGGTCGGTTCTGAAGGTACAAATTTTGCAACCGTTGTACAATCGTATACGCAGTTTGCAGTGTCATGCATGTCCGAGAGAACACTGAATCGAACTATACAGATACTGCCCCACTATAATACTTTTCTATCTACCAGTTATATTACTCCCACTAGGGATTTGTAGAAGTTGTGGATTACGCTTCCATCCCTGTTCTTTAACCGAATCTTCTAATGACTTTGAAGATCTTGTTCCACTTTACACAGGCGAGGCATTTTCCAGGACGACGCTGCTGGCAAGTTGCTCTGATTTTGAAACTCTGAGCTCTGCCTTTCATCCCCAAGTGCACTGTCAAAATTCCTTCACTGTAAGTTTTTTTTCTGTCCTGCAACCATACTTATTTTTCCCCAATATGTCTTCAGATTTTCTATCTGATTCTCTCCGTACAGTATTTCATCCTGGAATTTATAACCATAATTTCGGCACGTTTCATGCATCTCCATGTACAGCTACGTCTATACACCGCAAGCAACATTACTGTTTGGCGGAAGGTACTTTCTGTACATAATTGCAAACTTGGTGTGGAAGGAGTACGTGGGGGAGGGGGGGAGGTGGCAGTTCGTCCCCTACCTACAAAACCTTCAGTCCGTTTCTGTGACAGTGAAAATCTTACCGTCGTCTTGAACAGTGAAACTAAATGTTCAGTTCAAGTTTTTGAACAAGTTTTGCGCCTATTATCACCCAGATTTTAGACATCGTTCCCTGATAACGCAGTCTGTTTTTCATAACAACGGTAGTGCTTTTGCAAGCGCAAAAGGCAATTTCACTGATAAGTTTCTGAAGGAAACAGACTGTTAAATCTTTACTCGGAATGGTGCTGCATTTGTGAATAGATGTGCAATAAGCCTCATCTCGTAGACTCGTGCAAGAAAATATATTTGCCGTCTGTACGATCTGAAATTTAATACCTGTGAGAAGATATTTTGACTTCTAGTAGCCAACGACGAAGTTGTGCGACTGAGGCTGACGGCAACGCTCCGCCAAACTGCGCATTTCACCAAACTGCGTCACATCGACTTATCTGAGTACTGAAAATGTTACAAAAGACAGCAGAAGAGTGCGTAGCAAGGTAGAGCAAGCACAATTTTTTTATTGAAGCAGAACCGTTAAATGGTACCTCATACCATGAAGAAACCCTGTTCTAGTTCCAATAGACTGCTCTGCCAAACTTCAGGACGAGACAGTTAAGGCAACATGATACGGTAACAACTCGTTTGAAATGAATGACAGTGCGGGAATACGTGGCCAGAGGTCTCCCAGTCGTGCACAGAAAGCTAGAGATCCGTGACTTCAGCGCCAAATGAGGCGCACCCCGCAACACTAGACAGTTCAAGGAACGGGAAAAGACGGCATACGTGTATGTGAATGTGCGTGCTTGCATGTGTCTGTGTCTGTGTGTGTGTGTGTGTGTGTGTGTGTGTGTACGTGTGCGAGATGACTGCGAGGCACGCATATCACGCACAGCAGTGGCACGGCGACTTCGCAGAGAGTGGTCTTTTTGCCTGACGGCCAGAAAACTGCTGCTGTAAGCTGATACAATAGTTCCATACTTAACGACCATATACAGTAATCCGCTCGACGAAAGATCCGGACCCAAGACTGGAAAGTTGCACAGGTCACACCAATATTCAAGAAACGTAGTAAGAGTATTACACTAAATTATAGGCCCATATCATTAACGTCGAAATGCAGCAGGATTTTTGAACATATATTGTGTTGGAACATAATGAATTACATCGAAGAAAACGTTCTATTGACACACAGTCAACGCGGATTTAGGAAACATCGTTTTTGTGAAACACAAGAGCTCGTTACTTACATGAAGTGTAGAGTGCTACTGACAAGGGATTTCAAATTTATTTCGTATTTCTAGATTCCCAGAAGGCTCTTGACACTGTAACAAACGAGGGGCTTGTAGTGAAATAGCGTGTTTATGGAGTATCGCCTCAGTTATGTGACTGGATTCGTGATTTCCTGTCAGAGAGGTCACAGTTCGTAATAACTGACGGAGAGTCATCAAGAAAAACGGACGTGATTTCTGGCATCACTCAGGTAATGCTATCGCCCCTCTGTCGTTCCTTATCTATGTAAACGATTTAGGAGATAAACTGAGCAACCGTCTTAGGTGGTCTGCAGATATTGTTTATCGACTAGAAAAGTCGTCAGAAGATCAAAAAAATTGCAAAATGATTTAGAAAAGATATCTGTATCGTGCGAAAGTTGTCAGTCGATCCTAAATAAGGAAAAGCGTGAGGTCATCCACATGAGTGCTAACAGAAATCCGTAAAAACTTCGGTTACACGATAACTCAGTCATATCTAATGGCCGTAAATTCAACCAAATAACTAAGAATTACAATTAGGAACAACTTAAATTTGAAGGAACATATAGAAAATATTGCGGGGAAGGCTAAGCAAAGACTGCGTTTTATTGGCAGGACACTTAGAAAATGTAACAGCTCTAGTCGTATTAAAGAGACTGCCTACACTACGCTTGTCCGTCCTCTTTTAGAATACTGTTGCGCGGTGTGGGAACCTTACCAGAGAGAACTGACGGAGTACATCGAAAAAGTTCAAAGAAGGGCAGCGCGTTTTGTATTATCGCGAAATATGGGACAGAGCGTCGCTGAAATGATACAGGATGTGGGGTAGACATCATTAAAATAAAGGCGTTTTTCGTTGCGGCGGAATCTTCTCACGACATTTCAGTCACCAACATTCTCCTCCGAGTGCGAATATATTTTGTTGACGCCAACCTACATAGGGAGAAACAATCACAACGATAAAATAAGGGAAATCAGAGTTCGCACCGAAAGATATAGGTGTTCGTTTTTTACCACGCGCTGTACAAGATTGGAATTATAGAGGTGGTTCGATGAACCTTCTGTCAGCACTTAAATGTGATTTCCAGAGTATCCATGTAGACGTACATGAAGACGTTCTGTTGCGTTGCAACCGGCGCATTGGCATTACATTTCGCGAGGGCGCAAAGAGCGTAGGGACTGGACTGTAGAGTAGTGGGGTCGCGTGCTCTTCTCGTGTGAGAGCAGATTCAGTCCAATGATTCTCTACGTACCCCCATAGAGCGGGAGCCAGGAACACCTAGTGCACACAGCGACACAGTTAAACATGATCGCTTTGGTGGTCCAGGTGTTCAAATGGCTCTAAGCACTATGGGACTTAACATCTCAGGTCATCAGTCCCGTAGAACTTAGAACTACTTAAACCTAACTAACCTAAGGACATCATACACATGTGGGGGGCATAGCCGAGGCAGGATACGAACCTGCGACCGTAGCAGCAATGCGGTTCCGGAATGAAGCGCCTAGAACCGCTCGGCCACAGTGGGGTCCAGGTGTTATGGTGTGGGGAGGCATAATGTTGCACGGGCGTACTCACAGCCAAATGTCTGAACACGATACACCCACAGGTCAATCTTGTAGTGATACTGTACTCCGTCCCCATGTTCGTCTTTTCAGGGGTACATTCGGCAATGACGTTACTTTTTTGAATGACAATGCGCGACCTTGCCGAAAAGAGAAGCCGAAGGGCGGGCCGTGTCGGCTAGTGTCAATTGCAGTTTCTTTCTTTCTTCCTTTCCTTCGCTTGCACCTTTTCCCACAGTTAGGCAGGGTCGGCATGGTTAATCGGATTTGGCAATGTTAGTGGAAGTGGTGGCTGGATGCCCGTCCTGCTGCTACCCCGTACCCCCCCGGGACGGATTTAGTGTATTCCAACTGCCTGCGACTAGTGTAATCCAAGGAATAGTACGAAAGTGTACATATGTTGCGAGCCGTGTAACTGAGGAGGGATGTGGGGACCAGCCCGGTATTCACCTAGTGGGATGTGGAAAACTGCCTAAAAATCACAGCCAGGCCGTCGTCGGTAATCCGCTGGCGCGCCTACCAGAGTCCAGGAAGCAGCGCATTAGAATCTGTAGATAGAATCTCTGGTTCGTTTTCCCTCTGCTCGCCAGGCTGCGCTCTTGTTCCTCGGTTTGCAATTTTTGCGAGGGTGGAACGGACTGTCTCCGGGGACGAGTAAGAAGGAAGTCGGTTGGAGGAAACGTGTGTTGTTACACGCCGGTGATCGTTGTCTTGACCGATTCGTTCTGAGGGAACCGTTGCAACGGGAACGACTTTGGTTATGATTAACCGTTCCGATGTGCTGAAAGGACACCTGTTTCCAGTTGTCGAGTCGTATTGTGTGATCTAGCTTGGCGGCGTTAGTGGGCTATGTCGTTATTGTCCTGCGCTGTGTGATTTTTCCCCGAGTTAGGAAATTGTGCTCTCTTGGAAATTTGGATACGCCGTGATCTGTATCACTTATACAAACTGTCTGAGCCTGCCCATCTCGGTGTTCGCTGAGCGCCCTGCGTTTGCTCTCCTGAAAAGTCGTGATCGCCTTAGCTCACGATTGTGGTGACAGGTTTTTATTGTTTGGTTTCGATAGTGTTTCTCCTTGACAAATAATGCATAACATTATTATTTCCATCGTCTGTACAAGCGGTGGGAATCTGACGGAGATCGCAGTTGCTACCGGTGCTGCCACGAACATATATGATCAATCTGCTCTTTTAATTATGTTTTAGATTCTGATCTGGCCAGATCTGTTACAGCACCGCGTGTTGTGCCGGAGAGCTGTGGCACCTTTGGGTGTTGTAAGTCGAGAATCCCTGCATAGTTCTTCGAACCTGATTGGGTCTGTAGGCCGTCTTGTATTGGTATCTGAACGTTATATTATTAAAAGAACCGGGATTACAACCTCGAAAGGGTAGTTGAGAACTGTTATTTAAAACCTAAGTAAACTATGTTCGTAGCTGGGTTATAGTAATATACTCATTCTTAGTTTTAGCCGGTGTTTACATTGTACTATTCTTGAAATTCTTTGTTTAGTCTGTTAAATAGCCGTTTGCCGGCATATGTTGTGCCTTATTCTGCACTGCTTGTTCAGGCAGTCTAGCGTCAGGAACTTGCTTATTCTGTATAAGAAATAATAGTAAATAATAATAGTGATGCTGTAACTGTTGGTTGGTAATATTTACTGGCAAAATGCAACTAACACCAGATTGCGTACTTATGGCTATCCTGTGTGGCTGTTTTTTAGTAGGACTTTAAAAGAGAGAGAGATTATTAACTGATCGCCGATGCTTCGGTTCTCGATTGTGTTCAGGAGACGTACGGACTGATTACGAGAACAATTGACCTTTCGATCCGGATTGCCTTCGCGCAATCAGAATCTTCGATGAACATACCTAAGGGACCCATTTGAATATAAAAATGGAAATGAAAGCAAATTAGTGGAATTTCGTAAGAAAAATATTAACAGATCGGAAGCTAAACACATTAGTGGTCTCCCAAATACAATCGAGACACCGCGATAAAGAGCGAACCTGTAACAAAGCTCATATGTAATTTGAACATCATTTTTGGTTAGTGAAAGAAAAGAATAAGAAGAAAATTACTGCATCGTAAAATATTAATATATTTTGAACAAAGTGACTATAAACTTCCAAACATTGACAAATACACAATAAATACATGAGTTACATCTGATATTTCTTTTGTGTAGTCCAATAATCGCTGCTTTGTCAGTCCGTTCCTTCTTAAAATTAAATGTCCTTGCATGTGCGTAAGTACATTATATCCTCACTCGGGTTACCGAAATGTTTGTTCGTCGTTTCACGTAGGTTTTACACAAAATAAAAGTACAACTTGTAACAGTGCTATATAGTGCGTCTTAACATGTCGGCGACCAAAAGTACAAGGGATAATGAAGCCTCTAGAATAGTTCCTAACAAAAGATAGATTGTTCTTTCTTCTGTTTCGCAGCTTCTTGCTATCAAGCGCTGCGGCAATGATTTTAAATATCTGCACCCAGCGGGTCACAGTGTTTATTTAGAGTATTTAAACGCTGGACGCGCGTTTTACTATAGGCGCACATTAAAAAAAATTCATCTCTTTACTCTCGCGCTGTGATGCTTAGCATCTTTACGAACTACAGCTCGTTGGCTGTCCTTTTCTTTAATGACAAATACCTCACATGCAAAGTAGCTGAAATCCAATAATATTATAGCAGCTATTTGCTATTTGCTATTTGCTGAACTAATTGACCTGTTGGTGCTTCTAGACATCTTCTTGTCGCTAGACGCTAATTTTACGAGCCCTCTGCTGTTGCCTGATGGGTTAGCTACTGTTTCCGCAGTCTACGTGTGCAATTGACCCGGTCTGACAAGCGTGAGCGCATCGGCGGTACGGTATTGCTGGCAGCATTCCGGACTCGCCGC
The DNA here is from genome assembly GCF_023898315.1 of Schistocerca nitens. Taxonomy (NCBI): domain Eukaryota; kingdom Metazoa; phylum Arthropoda; class Insecta; order Orthoptera; family Acrididae; genus Schistocerca; species Schistocerca nitens. Next base: position 617,216,316 of record NC_064620.1, on the reverse strand, counting down.
CGGCGTTACCTTGGGTGAAGCTCCTCTACGGTACGGTGACTGCTGCCGAAGTTCAGTTTATTCAGAGTTCCACTCTTTTTGTCTTTATGCTTGGATGACCTTTGTGTCGTGCTCTTTCCGAATCAAGTGTTCCCTTGTCAGCCGGGCCATTTGATGGCCCTTGAATTTGCTTAAATTTGTCAGCTTTCTTAACGGACCTTGTTAAATGTTGGTCTCAAATTTAAAACAATTCTGTTATCAAGGGAGACTTAAATTTGTTTACACATTTTTGCCAAGTTTGTGCTATTCATTGTCACATTAGGCTTTTAAAAATTTTTAATTTGTAAGGTCCCTTATGGCCCGCCCGGTTAGCCGATCGGTCTAACGCAGGGCTTTCTGGAGTGGGAAGGAGCGCCTGGTCCCCGGCACGAATCCGCCCGGCGGACTTGTGTCGAGGTCCGGTGAGCCGGCCAGTCTGTGGACGGTTTTTAGGCGGTTTTCCATCTGCCTCGGACAATGCGGTCTGGTTCCCCTTATCCCGCCTCAGCTACACTATGTCGGCGATTGCTGTGCAAACAAATTCTCCACGTACGCATACACCACCAGTACTCCACTACGCAAACATAGGGGTTACACTCGTCTGGTGTGAGACGTTCCCTGGTAGGGTCCACCGGGGGCCGAACCGCACAATAACCCTGAAAGAGTGATTCAGTGTGGGGTGGCGGAGGGGTGAAGTGGACTGCGGTAGTCGTCGTGGGGTTGTGGACCACTGCGGCTGCGGCGGGGACGGAGTCTCTCCGTCGCTTCTAAGTCCCCGGTTCACGTACAATACAATACAATACAAAAGTCCCTTAAAGGACTAGGCTAAATTCGCTTTGTAATTTAAAATCATTAACTTGAGGCATTTAAATTTGTTTAAGCATTTTTACTAAGTTTGTGTTAGTCATTGTTTCATTTGACTCTTAAAGATCTTGGCCAGACAGGGTAGCCGCGCTGTCTGAGGCGCCTTGTCACGGTTCGCGCGGCTCCCCTCGTCGGAGGTTCGAGTCCTCCCTGGGGCATGGGAGTTAGTTTAAGTTAGAGTAAGCAGTGTGTAAGCCTAGGGACTCAGCAGTTTCGTCCCATAGGTATTTACCACCATCTTAAAGATCTGGCCTTAAATTTGTCCAGTCTTTTAAAGGATAGTTTTATCTTTAATTTAAAACCATTCTGTTAGCCTGTACATTTCAATTTGTTTTTGTAATGTCCACGAGACCATCATAAATCGCGTTGACTTCAGTGAAATTACTGTCTTTGAATAAAAGTGTCATTTCTGTTCGTCTTATTCCTTCTTTCTTTGAGTTATCATCTGTGCTACACTATGTACGCGTGTACCCCAGGGAATTCTTTCCATGGGGGTCCAGGTTTCATCGACTCATGTTACTTGACACATGTGAAAGTCACTTTCGTTCTTCAGTTTTGCACAGGAGTGTATATACAACAACGTGACTGCATGTGTAAACAGAAGAAAGCTCTTAATGCAACGAAAATACGAATGCAGAGTGTGGTAGACAGATATTCTACTGCTCAAAAAGAATAATTACAGGATAGACAACCCCATGTGGTCGATTACAGTTCGTTTCAAGCACCGCACAAAAATCATCAGTTCCATGATTATTTAACAAGACCAAGATTAACACAATGGAAAGACCTGCCTACTTTTAGTTGAGAGACTGATTGAAAGTCACCGACACTCACGGATATATTAATAATAAATGTGTATTGCCACCCATGTGTGCACATGAATTTGAGCTGACCCACAAAGAAATGCTGAATTTCCATTACAATTTGAATCAATGCGTGCTATGAAAATCAAACATCACTCGAAAGCCCACATGATCTGCAAGCGAAGTAAGTGAAAGACGCGTTAATATGCACGGATTAAGCCACGAGCACTATAAGTAATACGAAAACCTGCGTCAGAGAGACTTTCTGCAGCGAACATGACGTCTCAAACTGCAGTTTTCTCGGGCTAGGACTGCGACTTCCGTAGGCCAAACTGCACGTACTCTGTGAGACGTACCGCGCTAGGCATCCCAGAGACAGCCTGTGGCAGTCGGCCAGACACGACAGCCAGTGACAGCCTGAGAGACGGGCTCTGGCGAGTGCCGCCTCAGCACGTTCTGGAAACTGGCTGCTGCGTGAGGCGCCAACGTGTTTCAGTACGTGCGTATCTAACAGGCCAGCTATGTATTGCAAAAAAATGGTTCAAATGGCTCTGAGGACTAAGGGACTTAATATCTATGGTCATCAGTCCCATAGAACTTAGAATTACTTAAACCTAAATAACCTAAGGACATCACACAACACACAGTCATCACGAGGCAGAGAAAATCCCTGACCCCGCCGGGAATCGAACCCGGGAACCCGGGCGCGTATATATTGCACTCACATGCAGTACACATATACAACACCATTTATCTTTCCCAATAGAAAATTATTTTTATTATTTTCTTTTTATTACTTGCGAATTGAGCACTTAGGATTACGCTGCAATTGCCTTCCTTCTTTGTCTGAAGTTCCCTCTTTCTCCAGTACTCCCTCATATGGACGCTGTGCTGTCGCTTCTGTTCATCCGTCCAGGCTCTTCCAGTCTTCTTTGTTCTTTCGACTTGAAATACTTCCAAATTTTGAGTCGTGGTCCGAAATATACCATCCGAAATGTAACATCTGAACTTACTGAATGTTGTACCTTTCCAGATCATTACGAGCTTCATTAACCCACGTCCTTATTGTCTTCTTTTTCCACAGGTAGTCGAATATCCTTTTGGTTAGTCTGGTTTTGTCCATTCTGTGCAGGTGTCCTAGAAATGATAACCTCCTCTTTTTCACGGTCTCCGAGATTTTCTCCACCTTTTTGTAGATTCCATTGTTGCTCCGAAGTTTCCAGCCAGTTTCAACCAGGGTTTGACCCACGATATTCCTTGATTTTCTTCTTTCTAGTGTCTCCAGCTTTTCCAACTTGTAATTCACTGAGAGGCATTCGCTGGCATACGGGCACTCCGTTTTTGCCACAGCACTGTGGTGCTTTATTTTGCAATTCCAAGAGATGCATTTTTTGTTGGAAATATGTTTAGTTAATACGCATTTTTCAGATCCGGTCCCCCACAGCAGCTCTATCCAGTCCGTTCTCTTGTGTGGCTTCACCGAGGTATTTGAATCTTTTTACCCTCTCAATCCGTCCAATCTCTGTTTCAAGAAATTGTGGCCTGTGTTTGTCACTTGTCACGAATTTTGGCTTCTCTTTCGAGATCCTTGGTCCTGTATTGTCAGCGATTCTTTCTAGTAGGTTGATTTGTATGGCCGCTTCTTCTAAGTTCTCTGAAAGTATTGTAAAACCATCAGCGAAAGCCAAGAAATTGACTTTGATTCCGCCCGATTTTCTTCCTAGACGGGCTAATTCCATGATTTTCAAGTTCGGAATTCCGAATTCACACAATCTTCTCTAGGAGACAGTTAAATAGTATTGGTGATAATCCATCGCCTTGTCGCACGCCTGTCTTGATTTCAAATGGAACAATTCTCCCATAAACTTCACTTTGGAAGTTGTGCCTGTTTAGATTTCCCTGATAATGTTTGCCACCTTGTTTTTGACTCCAAATTCTCTGAAGATCGTATCTAGGATCTCTCGACCCACCGAGTAAAAGGCTTTTTTGAAGTCAATGAAAGAAACCACTTTAATTTTGCCGTTCAGCATGCTATTATTTATTATCATTATAATTGCAAATTTAATCAGTTCCTGAGGAAATATAACCGTTCATATACCACCGGTTTACGCTAATACGGAGAGACAAGGCATTCCCTCCACTACAGTAATCCAATCCACACTACTGACACACCCACTTTTTAAAGAATTTTTGAACATACTCTGAGCTCAAACACAATGAGGCATCTCGAACAGTCACACATCCCAACCAGCACTGATTGCGAAAACATAGATCAAGTGTAACCCAACTCAGACTTTTCTCACATGACATACTGAAACGAAGGATGACGACAGTCAGGTAGATACTGTATTTCACCTTTTCCGAAAAGCATTTGACTCAGTACCACACCTACGCTACGTATGGGGTATCAAGTGACATTTGTGACTGGTCTCAGACTTTTTGGTAGAGGGGACGCAGCAAGTTATCTAGCATGTGGAGTCATCGACAGATCTAGAAATACTTTGGGTGTACCACAGGGAACTTTTTGTATCTCTTGCTGTTCGTGTTTTATGTTAATGACCTCGCGGACAATATTAAGAGTAACTGAAGACTTTTCGCAGACGATGCAGTTATCTATAATGTAGTAGTATACTACAATATCAGAGAGCCGAAGTTGGAATCGGTAAACTGATACAAATATCAGCGTGTAACACACTGCAGGGACATGAAATGAAACGATCGTGGATGAAGGTGTTAGGGGACTTCGGTTTTTTGGCAGAATGCTGGGGAAGTGCAGTCAGTCTACATCTACATCTACATTTACATCTAGATGGATACTCTGCAAATCACATTAAAGTGCCCGGCAGAGGGTTTATCGAACCACTTTCACAATTCTCTATTATTCCAATCTCGTATAGCCCGCGGAAAGAACGAACACCTATATCTTTCCGTACGAGCTCTGATTTCCCTTATTTTATCGTGGTGATCGTTTCTCCCTATGTAGGCCGGTGTCAACAAAATATTTTCGCATTCGGAGGAGAAAGTTGGTGATTGGAACTTCGTGAGAAGATTCCGTCGCAACGAAAAACGCCTTCCTTTTAATTATGTCCAGCCCAAATCCTGTATCATTTCTGTGGCACTGTCTCCCATATTTCGCGATAATACAAAACGTGCTGCCCTCCTTTGAACTTTTTCGTTGTACTCCGTCAGTTCTATCTGGTAAGCACCCCACACCGCGCAGCAGAATTCTAAAAGATGACGGACAGGCGTAGTGTATGCAGTCTCCTTAGTAGGTCTGTTACATTTTCTAAGTGTGCTGCCAATAAAACGCAGTCTTTGGTTAGCCTTTCCGAGAACATCTTCTATGTATTCCTTCCAATTTAAGTTGTTCGTAATTGTAATACCTAGATATTTAGTTGAATTTACGGCCGTTAGATCAGACTGATTTATCGTGTAACCGAAGTTTAACGAATTCCTTTTAGCACTCATGTGGATGACCTCACACCTTTCGTTATTTAGAGTCAACTGCCAATATTCGCACCATTCAGATATCTTTTCTAAATCGTTTAGCAATTTATTTTGATCTTCTGACGACTTTATTAGTCGAAAAACGGCAGCGTCATCTGCAAACAACCTTAGACGGCTACTCAGATTTTCTCATAAATCGTTTATATAGGTAAGGAACAGCAAAGAGCCTATAACACTACCTTGGGGAACGCCAAAAATTACTGCTGTTTTACTCGATAACTTTCCGTCTATTACTACGAACTGTGACCTCTCTGATAGGAAATCACAAATACAGTCACATAAATGAGACGATATTCCATAAGCACGCAATTTCACTTCAAGCCGCTTGTGTGGTACAGTGTCAAAAGTCTTCAGGAAATCCAGAAATACGGAATCGATATGAAATCCCTTGTCAATAGCACTGAACACTTCATGCGAATAAAGAGCTAGTTGTGTTTCACAACAACGATGTTTTCTAAACCCATGTTGACTGTGTGTCAATAGACAGTTTTCTTCGAGGTAATTCATAATGTTCGAACACAATGTATGTTCTCAAATCCTGCTGCATATCTACGTTAACGATATGGGTCTGTAATTTAGTGGATTACTCCTACTGCCTTTCTTGAATATTGGTGTGACCTGTGCAACTTTCCAGTCTTTGGGTACGGATCTTTCGTCGAGCGAACGGTTGTATGTGATTGTTAATTATGGAGCTAATGCATCAGCATACTCCGAAAGGAACCTAATTGGTTTACAGTCTGGACCAGAAGACTTGCTTTTATTAAGTGATTTGCTTCACTACTCCGAGGAGATTGCTTACAGACCTCTTGTGCGACCGATACTAGAATATTGCTCAAGTGTGTCGATCTGTACTACATAGGACAACCAGAGAATGGCCTTACCCTCCAAACTACTTCAAAGTGCGTAGCAGACGCGAGAAACACGTTCTGGTGAAGTGGTATGCTTCTGTTATGGAATTCACATGCAAAACGTTTGTGTGATCAGGACTAGAGTACCATTCCAATGTTCGGAGTCACTATCAAGTAGAAGGGCAACACGAATGGTCACAGTTTTAACTGACCGGTGGGAATGTGCCACAGAAGCGTTGAAGGAACTGAACAGGAAGACTGTTGAAGATAGATATAAACTATCCCGAAAGAGCCTACTTACAAAGTTTCAAGTAGCAGCTTTAAATAATAACTCTAGGGAACCTACCCCCTACATATAGGTATCGTAGGGATCGTAACTACAAGATGCGATTAATTACAGTAAGTAAAGAGGCCTTTAAGCAGCCATTCTTTCCGTGCTACATAAGTGAATGGAATGGGAAAAGACCCTAATAACTGCTGCAACGGGTCGTATCATCTGCCATGCACTTCAAAGTGGTTTGGAGGGTACGGACGTAGATTTAGAAGTAGAATATGTAACTGAAATGCACATCAATTATAGATGACAATATACACAACAATTTTACTCAAAGTCAAGTTTATGTGTCACTGTATCTAATGTAATGCAGTGTAATGTGGTGTATCGCTCTGTTAAACTGTTACGTATGATTTGTAGAGTTTAAAAAAATCTACTCAATAAGCAACACTATCGAGATATGTAAAGTTACAGTTGATTTGTAAATTTAGTTCATTTGGGATATTGTGACAAGTTGTCAGAAAACACAAACCAATAATGCAGAAGTGCATACGTACTGGGAAATACGAATGGGATAAGAGTTCTGGTGAGGAATTAACATGCGAAACGTTTGTGTGACCACTGCTAGAGTACCGTTCCAACGTTTGGAGTCATTATCAAGTAGGCATGACGACAGATATCGAACACATTCAGAGACCTGCTGATAAGAATGTTACAGGGCGGTCTAATCCATACGAGATTGTAACAGAACTGTAAGGCGAACTAAAATGGGAAGCTCTGAAAGAGAGACAATAGAGATAATGTGTTTCTTGCAAAACCCTTTTGGATAAATTTAGGGAAACTGTATTCGAAGAAGCCTGTGAGACCACTTTGCCACCACCGTCGCATATTTCCTGCAGGGGTCGCGACAATGAGATTAGAGAGATTGGGACGCGTACGACGACTCGATCAATATGTGAAAGCAAGTAGACAAGAAGTCAGTAGCACTGGTAAGATGTACCCTTCACCATGCTTGCAGATTACATACGTAGATTTGGATGTGTTTCTGTGCTAATGGTAACTCATCTCTACAAGGACAACTCGTAATCACTCAACTCCAAAAATGGCCCCAATCGCTGCGCCCACAAAGAATTCAAACAGAGATATTTACGTTACAACTCATGGTGAGAAATGTACACGCCTGTTGTCTGTCTCTAATAGTGAAGTTATTTTTTTTTATGAAGTCTGCTCCAGGTGTCACTAGCTATTTGGCCAATTCCATGTAATACTCGCCTCTTGCCTGTTTCTGTTGATAGATGGCATACCCTACTGCTCTGATCGGCAGTGTGAGTCAGGAACGTCTACACGGTTTATTGTATCAGAAGGGCATTTCCATCACAACTTGTCAGACCAGTCGTCCGAAAACTTTCATTTTTGCCCTCACACGCCTTCTTTGGTAATATGAAATCTAATGTTAAGTCACCTGTCGCACAGATTTTTGACAGCAACGCAATTATCCTCACACGTGCTACAACTCTAGCAGATTTTGGTGACTCCAGAGGCGTATCAGCACCTCCAGCGGACATTTTTAGCTCAGATCGTTCAGTGCTCTGTCCATGACGGTAACCAGCGGAGGAATGGTAGGGGGAAAGGTGTCATGGTGTTCAAGCTACCCCTTCCCTCGCACTCCCCTATATTCACACACAAACCAAGCTGGTATCTTGTCCCACTACTCATGGAGACGTATCAGTTCAGCAACAGTTTGAAGAAACGCTTGTCATGGACACTTACATACTCGTACATCATCATCTGTGCTCTGAAACATCTATCATGAAATAATCTCAGAATGTGAAAGGTGGCTACACTGAGCCACAGCGCCAGAGATCGCTAGAGAGCATTGTTCCGCCGCCTCCACGGGCTGTCATTATTGAGATGTGCTAGAGGTCAGTGCTTGTTCAGGACTCGTAGTAGTCAGTTCGTGTTGAGATGTGCTAGTAGGGAGTGCTTGCTGAGATGTGATACTGAAAAATTCTTGTTGAGATGTTGTAATAGCGAGTCGGTGTGGAGATATATTGTAAGAATTTGAGTGCTTGTCATCAATATATGAAGGTAACGAAACTTGATTTATTTTTCATTATTTCCATGTTTTAAATAATGCGTCATTACAGGTTCAGTCAACAAAGCATCTGGCTTGTGTTCTTGGATTAGAGTGTAATTGTGATTCTCTTGAGTAATTATGGTATTTTTACTTTCTTTAATTAATTCAGTATAAATGTTAATTAAAAATTCTTGTGTTATTGAAGAAGAACCGTGCCAGATGCGTACGTTGAGTCATACTTCCACACACAGAACAGTTATACTTGTGCTTTGATTTCGTAGGTTTTATAGTTGCTGGGGACTTAATTAATTAATTGTGTTAATGAAAATTTCCATTTCATTCTTTGTTATTGTTCTAAGCAGTCAGATTGCGTAATAATAACAGTCAGGGCCAACCGTTTACGAGACTTCGTAACCGGACAGACAGCTGCTAAAGCAAGAAATCAAAATTATTTTCATCTTTTTTAATTAAGCCCCCATGCAAATGATATTACCCACTGTCCCCAACACCATATGTCAATGTGTGATTACGCTGTTACCTATAACAGTACGACCGTAAATTTCAGTCCTGTTTCCACTTCTCTTCACTACTCCCTACAAACCTAATTTTAGCCTGTTAAGATTTCTTTTCAACTTTTTCAGTGTCCGTACGACTTTCGGACTTTTCCATTCGTAGAACATTTGCCTTATTCGTCTTCCTCCTGATAAACCGCTTCTGGTGAGTCCCCACTCCTAGGTTATTATCTTGCCTCTGGAATTCTTTGCAAAGGAAGTGGTTATCATGGCATAAGTTTCGGAAGATTGCAGGTCCTATGTACAAATTTTACGAGTTTTACGGTTTATATTGTCTTCCGCATCTTTATATCACTCAACCAAGTCCACCAGATGGTCTTAACCCGTATACGTTCCTATGCCTCTATGACAGGGAAGAATGAAGATCATTCCTTATACTTCAAGGCTTCGGTCGCTGTCCTAGCTGAAGATATTTTTAATTCAAAATATAAGCAATAGCAGTCGGCTCTCTTGTTTTCTGGACTGGCAATCAGACACAATACCGTTCGACAATAGGCATTGTAAATATCTCTTTAATTATAATAAACGCAGAACAGGTCAGTGTCCTTAAACAATAAAAATTGCTTTTGTATGACAAATGTATTTGCAATTATCTCTTCGATTATAATTCTAGACTTGGTTTATAGTTGTTGATGTCTGTTAAAAATCTTATACATCCAAATGTTTAAACTAAATCGTTTACATTCTTTCTCGAGATATAGATTTGCAGCTGCAAAATATCTGCTTCGTCGATTGTCACTATTGCCTACTTTTCTTCCAAGAAAACCAACATAATTTCCTGCTATTGAAAGACGTATCCCAATAATTTATTTAAATAACCATTCCGTTTTATATGTAACTTTTATACGTCCCTCTTTGATGTAAAATTCAAAGTTGTATCTTCAGTTTCAGAATTATGTGATTTACCTTTCTTTTCTTTACAAACTGTTATGTTTAAGTTATTACAAATTTATTTTCTATTAAAAAAGGAAATAATACGAGCTTTTTGAGTCATTGATCCTATGGATCAGCAGAAATGACAGGCAGCGTGTCTGTCATCTCATCGCGGCCCAGAGTAGTGAGTGCTTTCGACTAATTACAAAACGGACGAACATTTTCGTTATAAAGAGTAATTCCCATTCTCTCAGTGGCCTCTTCAAAGAGGGTGGAGGAGCAGATAGGGCTTCAGAACTCTCTCTTTCCCTTACTATGAGGAACTGCTCCTGGTAAAGGAAGTACCAAGCAACCACCAACGGCATGAGGGTGGAGAATGCAATGGAAAGACACTTAACGTGTATCCTCAGAGCACCTGGCCTGTAATTGAAAAAGTGTCGTTGTCTTCATTAGCAACAGATTCCGGACTAGTCACTGATTCGGATCTCTGAGAGGGGACTGCCGAGGGGGAGGCGATTACGAGAAAAAGATGGAATAAACAACGAAAGTGTAACACTCTAAGTTAAAGATTTCTACACGCACGAATATCGGCAGCAGAAATGGTGAAATGGGAGTAGGATTTGTCATGAACAGGGAGGTAAGTGAGAGAACGAATTACTTTGAAAAGTTCAGTGATTCGGTTATTCTCGTTAGAATCGTCAGCAAACCAATGTCACAAACAGAAGATGAAGACAGAGAGAATATGAATTCGCTGAACGAGTAACTTCGTATGTAAGACGAAAAGCTGGTAGTAATGAAGAATGGGAAGGCTTTAGTAGGGATCGCATCCACCTGCTTAGCTGAGCGATCAGTGTTCGTGGCTTCCATGCGGAGGCCCCGGGATCACTGCCCACTACTGCCAAGGAGCTTTCCTCGGTGGGAGGACAGATATAGGTTGTACGCAGCCTCAGCCGAGAGGCTGCTTCAAGAAAAGTAGCGGTTCTGAGGTCTACAAAGGAGGGAGGTGTGCTGACCACATGGCCTCCATGTCGCATCCAGATGCTGGAATAGTAGAGGCAGGCACAGAAGATAGAGTTACGAAACAGTTTGGCCTAGATAGTAGGAATGAGAATGGAGACAGGCTCCTTAAGTTCCGCAAAATATTTCAGGCAACTATAGCGAATAAATTGTTCAAAAATCACCAGAGAGGGGATATACACGAAAAACAAAATGCTATAAAACAGAATAGCTATAATAAAATAACATTATCATTTTAGTACTTTCAACATTGCAGCCCTGTCAGCAATCGTGATAATCTGGCTCTGGTTCAAATGGCTCTAAGCACTATCGGCCTTAACATCTGAGGTCATCAGTCCCCTAGAACGTAGAACTACTTAAACCTAACTAACCTAAGGACATCACTCACATCCATGCGCGAGGCAGGATTGGAACCTGCGATCGTAACAGTCGCGCGGTTCCGGACTGAAGTGCCTAGAACCGCTCGGCCACACCAGCCAACCGTGATAATCTAATGTATAAGAAACTATCAGCCTCGATTGCGGTAATGAAACCAACCTTTACCTACGTTTCAGCCCAAGTAATTGAGCCTTCTTCAGAAGATAAACCTGATTCTATAATGTGTCTACGTGGGCTGTTTTACTTTTATTTCTAGACCACGCCCTCGAAGACATATTACAGAATCAGGTTTATCTTCTGAAGAAGGCTCAATTACTTGGGCTGAAACGTAGGTAAAGGTTGGTTTCATTACCGCAATCGAGGCTGATAGTTTCTTATATATTTAACTTTATCATTGAGAGACAACAGTGGGGAGGGACATTGTTGCCAACATGAAGCCAGCCATGTTTGCCAAGTATCTCCATTTTCTTCTGAAAGACGCAACACGGCGCAGAGCAGGTGGCTCTCAGAAAAAAGACTGCGATTGGCTGGTGACTGGTCCTCACGGCTCGACTCGCTGCTGAAGCGTGAGTCACAAAGTTATTCCAGTCGTCGTGGCGACGGGTTAGGAACTGTTGGCGGAGCGGGAGAAGATAGCTCGCCCGTGGCGTCCCCCAGGGATAGCAGCAGAAAAAGAATCTTGCTACTGTGCGCACGTAACCGCCTGTCACCGCGCAACCGACGGCGCGAGTGCCTCAGCGTCCAAGGCCGCCCCGGGCTGCCGGCTTGTTTCCATCAGTCCGGGTGCTCCTGCTCGGAGCGTGATCCGCGGGCAGCCGCGTTCCTGGCCTGTTACGCAATCCCCGTGTATACCGGTGTGGGTGGCAACGCCCACAGTCGCAGTACTATAGCAATTCAAACAGTACATCGTGCACCCCTCGCAGTGCAAGGCCGTAAAGAATTTGATTCGCTAAATGTTGCAGCAAAGGTAGTGTGAGCGTTGTAAATCCTCAAAAATGGTCATTTCCGTGAACCTTCTAACAATACCACCACATGCAAAGTAGATTAGAAATCAGTTTAATAATGTTGCTCACGCAGCATATGTTGGCTTTATCGGGCAACTAGAAAACTATTGACTTGGATGGTATCGTCAGAATCGAAATAATGAGGTCACTGTAAAGAAGTCATTAATTTGGCACTTATCTTGAATGGATTCCCACGTAGATTTCGTCGAAGTCGTTATGGCTCATCTTTTTTACTCTAGGGTGATTCCACCTTGGCTGCTAGATGGTCCGGATCTGTATTTTAGAAATATTTGAAGACCTAACAAATGCGTTTTTCAGGAAATTCTTAATGATCAAACAATCCCAGATCAGAACAATGGCATGGTAGAAATAATTTTTGACTTGGTGTTCACGATCCACATTTTTAATAAACTTCTTGTAAATTCACATATACTTCTTAATTGTCACATCATCAATAAAACAGTTTTGTATCAATTTTCACATACTTAATTTCCTCTTTAACCAAACACAAGACTTAACTGTTCTTTTACAAAGCGCAATAACAACATAACATCTGCAAAGTCAAACAAAGACTGCTATGTGCGCATTCACGCCAAAACGATTACAAGTAAGTCAAAGATTATGACAGTCTCACAGAAATGAATACACACAAGAACCATATCGCTGTAATATATCGATACATCGGAGTACCTATACATTAATAAAACCAAATTTGAATATTGTCACAAAACTATGTATGTTACTTCGCAGAAAAGTAGTTCGATATTACTGGTATCGAGAACTGGGGTTGGAGTGCTGCAATGGTCACGTAAATAAAGAACCATTACAACCTGAACGCTACGGAGCGAGTGTAACCAGTCCACGTCCACAGTACAGGCCTCTGGAGCTGTCACTGCCGACCTCCCACTCCTCGTGAGACTGTTCCTCCCGTTGTCATCCTGGTACATCGTGATAACGATAAAAATTCAGGGAAAGTGTTTCCGTTTCGTCAGTCAATGAAACTAACAACAATGTGGGCCTTCGTGGCGGTAGAAAAAGAAGATACTCACTCTAGTAATATTAATGGGACCACTCATCAAAAGCTTGAACGACCATCTTTTGCAACGCCGACCTCTGCGACCCGCACAGGAAAAGAGTAAACGAGGCTCTGGAAGTGATGTGGGGCCACGACGGCTCCAGTGGCGAGGCCAGCTGAGCTACACTACTGGCCATTAAAATTGCCACACCACGAAGATGACGTGCTACAGACGTGAAATTTAACCGACAGGAAGAAAACGGTCTGATTTGCAAATGATTAGCTTTTCAGAGCATTCACACAAGGTTGGCGCCGGTGGTGACAACTAAAACGTGCTCACATGAGGAAAGTTTCCAACCGATTTCTCATACACAAACAGCAGGTGACCGGCGTTGCCTGGTGAAACGTTGTTGTGATGTCTCGTGTAAGACGGAGAAATGCGTACCATCACGTTTCCGACTTTGATACAGGTCGGATTGGAGCCTATCGCGATTGCGGTTTATGGTATCGCGACATTGCTGCTCGCGTTGGTCGAGATCCAATGACTGTTATCAGAATATGGAATCGGTGGGTTCAGGACAGTAATACGGGACGCCGTGCTGGATCCCAACGGCCTCGTATCACTAGAAGTCGAGATGACAGGCATCTTATCCGCATGGCTGTAACGGATCGTGCAGCCACGTCTCGACCCCTGAGTCGACAGATGGCGACGTTTGCAAGACAACAACCATCTGCACGAACAGTTCGACGACGTTTGCAGCAGCACGGACTATCAGCTCGGATACCATGGCTGCGGTTACCCTTGACGCTGCATCACAGACAGGAGCGCCTGCGATGGTATACTCAACGACGAACCTGGGTGCACGAATGGCAAAACTTCATATTTTGGGATGAATCCAGGTTCTGTTTACAGCATCATGATGGTCGCATCCGTGTTTGGCGACATCGCGGTGAACGCACATTGGAAGCGTGTATTCGTCATCACCATACTGGCGTATCACCCGACGTGATGGTATGGGGTGCCATTGGTTACCCGTCTCGGTCACCTCTTGTTCGCACTGACGGCACTTTGAACAGTGGACGTTACATTTCAGATGTGTTACGACCCGTGGCTCTACCCTTCATTCGATCCCTGCGAAACCCTACATTTCAGCAGGATAATGCACGACAGCATGTTGCAGGTTCTGTACGGGCCTTTCTGGATACAGAAAATGTTCGACTGCTACCCTGGCCAGCACATTCTCCAGATCTCTCACCAATTGAAAACGTCTGGTCAATGATGGGCGAGCAACTGGCTCGTCACAATACGCCAGTCACTACTCTTGATGAACTGTGGTATCGTGTTGAAGCTGCATGGGCAGCTGTACCTGTACACGCCATCCAAGCTCTGTTTGACTCAATGCCCAGGCGTATCAAGGCCGTTAGTACGGCCAGAGGTGATTGTTGTGGGTGGTGAGTTCTCCGGATTTATGCACGCAAACTGCGTGAAAATGTAATCACATGTCAGTTCTAGTATAATATATTTGTCCAATGAATACTCGTTTATCATCTGCATTTCTTCTTGGTGTAGCAATTTTAACGGCCACTAGTGTAGATTTCACGGTTGCAGATGGAAGATACGAACACACCGGTCGAGGTGGTTCCATACATACTCGATTGGGTTTCAATCCGGGGAGTTTGATGGGCAGGGTAGTATAGTAAACTCATCCTGGTGTTTTTAGAGCCACGCACGTACACTGCGAGCTGTGTGACACGTTGCATTGTCCTGCTGGTGTATGCCGTCGTGCCGAGGAAAAATAAACAATATGTAGGGGTGGAAGTGGCCCCCAAGGATAGATAAATACTTGTCTTGATCCAGTGTGCCTTCCGGAATGACGAGAGTGACGAGATCACCCAGCGTATGCCCTCCATGCTGGACCCATCTGGCGATTGTTGCAGGATGTTTGCTTTCAGACGTTTCACGGCATGCGTGCCAACGGCCATCTGTCCGATTGAGTATGAAACGAAAATCATCTGAGATCGCCGCTAGCCGTCACTTAATGGACACATGGTTCAAATGGCTCTGAGCACTATGGGACTTAACATCTGACGTCATCAGTCCCTATAACTTAGAACTATTTAAACCTAACTAACCTTAGGACATCACACACATCCATGCCCGAGGCAGGATTCGAACCTGCGACCGTAGCGATCGTGCGATTCCAGACTGACGCGCCTAGAACCGCTCGGCCACACCGGCCGGCTACTTTATGGACATCCAGTTGTGGTATTCACGTGCAAACTCCAGACTTCGTGGACGATAAACTGCAGTCAGCATGGGGGCACGTAGGCGGCGCCTTCTACAGACGCCCACACGCGGCTGTGTTCACTGAAAGCTCGCTGACGACACATTGTTGGTGGCCCCTTAGTTCATCTGGGCGCTCAACTGCCCAACAGTTGCACGTCTAAAGTCTCGCACCCACCTCTGCAGCCGTCGTCCAGTCCTGTGACCTATGGCCCGTGGTGTACCACAGTTGCCTCGGCGTCGGTTTTCGATGACGCGATTTTGTCGTGGACGGTATGCTTTAACCACGGCAGCACGAGAACGTTTTACAAACTTACTCGTTTCGAAAATGCTTCCATCCTTGGCCAATCATGATGCCCTTTTTAGACGTCAGATAAGCCGCTCCGTTTCCACATTACAACGACTGCGCTGTTCTCCGGGTCCCTCGACACGTTTTATATACGCTTCCTGTTAGCGCTGACACCTACTGCCTGTGAGCGCTTCTTGCCCGTTGACGTCTAACATGGGTTGCGCTCACGTTAGTGTGATATATATAATCCCGCTCCAGCTACTGCCGGGTCTGCGTGCTGACGAGTCCTCTCCATTTGGCTCGGTCCTCCCACCACTTTTCTTCCTCCACTTGCTGCCAGGTCACACCTCTCCTTTCTACAGGTATTCTCACTCCCATTTTCCACCGTGTTCTTGGGCGCCCTCTAGGTCTTTTCCCATCCATCTTTAGTCCTTCCATAATTTTGGGGAGCCTCTGCCCATGCATCCTCTTAACATGCCCATACCATCTTAAACTCTTTCTTTCAATTTCTTCTCTCATACTTTCTTGTTTGAGGTCCTTTCTAATCTCTACATTCCTTACTCTGTCCATTCTTGTTTTTCCCTTAACTGCTCTGGGAAATTTCATCCCCCCTGCTTGCAGTCTGCTCCAGTCCCTTTCTGTCATTGTCCATGTTTGTCCACCATAGGTGACAATTGATGTGTCGGCAGCTGGGCCAACACCTTGTAGATCGAAGTGGCTGAAAGTGCACACTAAACTAACGCAGACGGGCGTGAAGTACTGGAACATGAGACTTATTAATGAATAAGAAGAACAGTACGTAGCTGGAATAATATACTTAACTTTATTCTCTTGTTGGAATACATCTCTTGAATAGTAGTAAGCTATAAGCACTGATACACATGGCGCCTTGCTAGGTAGTAGCTATGGAATAAGCTGAAGGCTATTCTATCAGTCTCTCGTCAAATGAGAGGAAGACTTGGTAGGTCTGGTCGCAAGCTATGTCGTCCGTACAACTGGGGCGAGGTCATGTCCGTGTCTTGTGACCTGCCATGTGGTGGCGCTAGGATTGCGATTACACAGTGGCGACACGCGGGTCCGACATGTACTACAGGACCGCGGCCGATTTAAGTTACCACCTAGCAAGTGTGGTGTCTAGCGGTGACACCACAACAATAGTATATATATATATGATGATGATGATGATGATGAGTCCCATACTCCTTTGCAGAGCGTAGGGGAGCGACGCGGAAGACCCTCGCCGCCTTACTAGGCAAGGTCCTAGTGGAGGTGGTTTGCCATTGCCTTCCTCCGACCGTAATTGGGATGAATGATGATGATGAAGACGATACAACAACACCCAATCATCTCGAGGCAGGAAAAATCCTTGACACCGCCGGGAATCGAACCCGGGACCCCGTGCACGGGAAGCGAGAACGCTAATGGAGTCCCTTTATTTAGATTTTGATGCCTCCACTTAATTCTGAAATTGGCCAGTATTTCTTACTACGTTGTGGCTTCTGTAGCGGACTTTGAGTGCAAATAACACTTGGGTGTGGAAGCAGCTTCGTGTTGCTTCACATCACTGTAAACAAGATGCACAGCCAGTGCTCCAGTTTGTCCACTGAACGTCGTACGTTACAAATAGTCTATGCCTTAAGGAAATAAAAACGCCTTATTGTAGAGGTATTACTCTCATGAGCATCTGGTGGGAAATGGTGAGTGGTTACAGTGACTTGATTTTCGACTAAAACTGCTATCTTCAGCGCAGATGAGGCCGAATTTCAACATGTATTAGATGGAATGAACTGCGTAACGAGTACACACTATAAATGGAAAGTAAACCGAAATAATCAGGAGTAGCATTAATGAGATTAGTGATAAACTTAATGTCAAAGCTGCTCACCGCAAAGTAGACGAAGTTCAGACGTCCTGCTACCTTGGAAGCAAAATAGCGTGTGACGCACAAAGTGAGGACATGAAAACGGGCTAGCACAGGCAAAAAGGGCAGCCCTGGCTAAGAGAAGACTACTAATATCGCATACAGGCCTTAATTCGAGGAAGAAATTTCTGAAAATGCAACTCTGGAGCACAGCATTGGATCATGGACTGGGGGAAAACTGGAAAAGAACTGTTTGACGTATGTTGCACCAGAAGGAGGTTGAAAATTTGATGGACTGATAAGGTAAGGAATGAGGGGGTTCTCTGCAGAACTGACGAAGCATATGGAGGATATAGAAAACAGTGACAAGTAGGGACACGTAATACGAGATGTGTTATAACATCAGGGAATCCTTCTGTGGTACTAGGCGGAGCTATAGAGGGTAAAAATTGCAAGGGTACGCAGGGACTGGAACACGTACAAAAAATTATTGAGGGCGTAGGGTAAAGTGCTTCTCTGAGATGAAGAGGTCGGCACAAGAGAGGAATTCGTTGTGCTTCGCAACAAATCAGTCGGAAAACAGATAAAAAAATCACAGCGGTCTCTGTCAGGCCCCTAAAGTGTTCACGTTTGAAGAGTACTGAGGTACTGCTATTGGGTGTAGAGGCTCATAGGTCCCCTGTGTCCAACGACGCTTGTGTTGAGCCTCTTGAAGGAGGAAAGATGATCTGTGACTGCAAACATCTTGGAGCAGCTCTCTCCCCTGTCAGCCTGAATCGTTGGATGGTTGGAGGGAAGAAGGAAGTTGAAAGTATGTTCGGATACCTCATCGGTGTAATCAGGCTCTGATTGCTGGCTGGAAAGGTTTTTAACACCTTGCTACACGTACAGTGTACCGGTGTAGACTGAGCACTGGCCACATCTACAAGAGAGCTGCTGTCAGCCACTGAGAACGCAGCGTCCCTGTGGCTGGGAATGACCTGCCGGCAACTGGGTAGACATCATCACGGTGTTAACGCGTGTAGCTCCAGGTAGGTCGTTCGATACAATCAGCGATTAGAGCCAATTTCTTCCCAGTCACATGGATGCCTAAATTCATCACAAGAGTGAGGTGTCATTCAGAACCAACCTGACTGTCACCTACCTGTTGTACAGTGCCATACAGCCTGACAACCACAGACTTGTGGTCCTGGGTGCCATATCTTTTCATAGCAGGACTCCTTTGGTTGTGATCCGCAGCATCCTTACAGCACAGCGGTACGTCGACGATATTCTACGCCCCGTTTTGTTGCCCTTCATCACAAGGGGCCAGAGGTGAACCAACGTGTTATTGCCTTGCTCAGTTTGTGAAGCTCTTTCTCTTCAATACATGATCCAAATTTTCCGAAATTATAGTCATTTGTTTGCCTGTACAAATACGTCACATCCCGTCCCATTCGGATAATTCCATCATGGTTACTCGTTTTTTTTCTTTCTTTTTTCCTTAGATTGTAACGTGCGTTTAAATACAGTCAAAAATAATAAGTAATCAGTAAACATGCATCGTCAAACATACAGCATGCTCCATTACATTCATGTTTGTCACTGTTTATTATTTTTGACTGTGCCTGACGGCGTATTAATTTTAAGAATTTGATAATAGGGGCATATGGTCCCAAAACGTGCTGTGTCAAACAAATTACACATCTAGGTAACTAATGCGACTTTCTCTTTACTGATACCGCAATACAGTGATACTACGGCTTCACAACAGATAATTCAGAAGTGGTCATTCATGTAGGAGGATCGTTCAGACAATCCATTATTTGACCGTCGCACAGAGATCCGTATAAAGGACATGGGCATAGGCATCCCGTGCGTAGCGAAAGAACTGGAAGGGTCGAAAACAAACAAGCCGCTCGGTACGGGTGATACCTCAGTTAGGTGATGCAGTGAGGAGCCACTCCGTCTTCTGGCCACGAGTGGCCTGTCCGGACCATCCGACCGCCGTGTCATCCTCGGTGGAGGATGCGGATAGGAGGGGCGTGGGGTCAGCACACCGCTCTCCCGGTCGTAAGATGGTATTATTTACTGAAGCCGCTATTATTCGGTCGAGTAGCTCCTCAATTAGCATCACGAGGCTGAGTGCACCTCGATAAATGGCAGCAGCGCATGGCGGCCTGGGTGGTCACCCATCCAAGTGCCGACCACGCCCGACAGCGCTTAACTTCGGTGATCTCACGGGAACCGGTGTAGCCACTGCGGCAAGGCCGTTGTCCTTGCAATGAGCAGTCTTCGGAATTTTCTCCTTACTTAGTTTCCATTTACGCGCATTTCCCCGAAGAGCGCAATCCCCCAAGCGACTGAAAAAATGGACAGGTGACCTCGTACGTAAGAGGGATAAAGAAGGCTACTTACAATTACAAGCCAACAGACTTAACGTCGGTTTTCTGCAAAATTCTTCAGAATATTCCAATTTCAAAATAAATAAATTTCAAAATTGTTGAGGCTTTCGTGGCCACTTGTTGACAAACTGCCTATTGGCTTCTGTCTCGGGTTCTTCGGCCGACGTTCATCTAATGATTTTTCTGACGTTTCGCCAGCACGAGTGGCTGGCATTGTCAAAGCTTCACCCTCCATTGCCGGTGGTGAACTGGAGCCGAGCTCGCGGGCGCAGGCTATATGTACCTGGCGCGCCAACGTCCGAGGGCTTCTCCGCGGTCATTTCCGGTGCGGTTCTCCTCTTGCTACCTGCGACGGTCGTTCGCTGCAGTACGGGAAGCCAGGATCCGTTGACCTTAAGGCTTTCCTCTTTCTTGTTCAAACTGTTCGCGTGTTTTTGTATTTCTACAGCTTCTCTGAACAAGCGCGTGTGATAGTGCTTCTCTACAGCCAGAACTTCCGTGTCGGCGAATTTTATTACATGGTCGGTCTCATTCAGTGCGTGCTCTGCCACGGCAGATTTCTCCACCTGCCCCAACCTGCAATGTCGCTTATGCTCTTTGATCCTGGTGTTAATGGATCGTCCAGTCATTCCGACATAAACTTTTCCGCATGTGCATGGTATGCGGTATATTCCCGTCATTGCAAGTGGGTCTCTTTTCTCCTTCGCCGATCTAAGACACTCTTTGATCTTCCTTGTCGGTTTGAAAATCGTCTTTACGCCATGTTTGCGCAATATACGGCCGATTCTGTCCGTCACTCTGGGAATGTATGGCAGAAAGGCCGTACCCGACAATTCTTTTTCCGCTAGACATCAGAAAGCTCTTCCATGCATGTCTCACCACGAGCTATTTCACGTGGAATGGCGATTTCTACGAACAGCTGGAAGGCGTCGCCATGGGTAGTCCTCTCAGTCCAGTGGTGGCCAACTTCTTCATGGAACAATTCGAAGCACAGGCACTGGACTCGGCGACTTGCAAACCTAAGGTGTGGTACAGGTACGTCGATGATACTTTCGTGGTGTGGAGCCATGGTGAAGAACAGCTCAGTGACTTCCTAAGACACTTGAACAGCCTCCATGCCAACATAACGTTTACCATGGAAGTAGAAATGGACAAGAAACTGCCATTTCTAGATGTTCTGGTCACAAGGGACGGCGAAGATCTGGGACACAGCGTGTATCGAAAACCGACTCACACGGACCGATACCTGCACAAACTGTCAAACCACCACCCGAGCCAGAAAAGAGGCATGATTAGTACGCTCGAAACGAGAGCAGGACGAATATGTGAGCCGCAACACCTCAAACGAGAAATGCAACACCTGGAAACTGTCCTGAGGAGCAATGGTTACTCCACAAATTATATTAGAAGTGTAACAGAGCCCAAACCTCGGCGAAGTAAGGAACCGGAAAAAGAATTGTCGGGTACGGCCTTTCTGCCATACATTCCCAGAGTGACGGACAGAATCGGCCGTATATTGCGCAAACATGGCGTAAAGACGATTTTCAAACCGACAAGGAAGATCAAAGAGTGTCTTAGATCGGCGAAGGAGAAAAGAGACCCACTTGCAATGACGGGAATATACCGCATACCATGCACATGCGGAAAAGTTTATGTCGGAATGACTGGACGATCCATTAACACCAGGATCAAAGAGCATAAGCGACATTGCAGGTTGGGGCAGGTGGAGAAATCTGCCGTGGCAGAGCACGCACTGAATGAGACCGACCATGTAATAAAATTCGCCGACACGGAAGTTCTGGCTGTAGAGAAGCACTATCACACGCGCTTGTTCAGAGAAGCTGTAGAAATACAAAAACACGCGAACAGTTTGAACAAGAAAGAGGAAAGCCTTAAGGTCAACGGATCCTGGCTTCCCGTACTGCAGCGAACGACCGTCGCAGGTAGCAAGAGGAGAACCGCACCGGAAATGACCGCGGAGAAGCCCTCGGACGTTGGCGCGCCAGGTACATATAGCCTGCGCCCGCGAACTATGATGCCATAGTTAAGCTGCACAACAGGACGAACAAGGAGAGGCCGCCACTGTTCATCCTAGCTGTCGAGTCACATCAAGTTGACTCCAGCCAAGAAGGCAGCAAAGACGTCGGAATCTGCGGGTTAACAACCCTGGCAGGTTTCGACGTAACGATCGAGCCACTTCCGCCTGACCTCGACACGAAACCTCAGTGTTTCAAGTGTCAGAGGGAGGGTCACGTGGCAAAGCACTGCCGCTTCGAAGCAAAGTGTGCCAAATGCGGTGGCGGTCACGACACCCGCGAGTGCACTTTGTGTAGAGACGACAAGCCAACATGTGCACGCTGTGGCGGCGACCATGTTGCCAGCTGGCGAGGATGCCGGGCATTTACCGTCCACACAGAAGACTGCCGCAACGAGAAGCCGACGGCCACGAAGAAACGGAGGAGGAGAAGGAGGCGGAAGCGCGCCAGCGCTGAAGCCCAAGAGCTGACGAACAAAGCAGCAGCGCCCCGCCACAACGCTCGGCCGGCCCCTCCACCCACCAGTGGCAGAGGTGGACGGGGGGGCCCTTCGCGCGAGCAGGAGGGACGCCTATCCGCACGTAGCAGCGGAGAGAGCAACATCGACGCGTGGATGGAGGAAGCAGAGTCACGCTTCAGGATGGCCCTCCACGCGGAGATGGAAGCTGCCTGCCTCCTGCTAAGGGAAGCATGGGCTCTCCACACGCAACGTGACGTGCCGACGGCACATAGCAGCGCGGCCACGCAAACGGAAGATAACACCGAGAGGCCGACGACGCATAGCAGCGCGTCCGCGGCCACACAAACAGAGGACACCACCAAGAAGAAGAAGATGGTGATCAACCGCGCCAGCCAGACCACAGACGGCGCATCAACCATCCCCGCGGAAATCTGCGTGCGTGTCGAAGAGGGCACCCAGACGTCGTCCAAGCGGTACAAGCGCCATCGAGGCGCCCAAACCGAGACGGCGGATGCGGAGTCCATCGGCACGCAAACCGAAATGGCAGCTATGGAGCCCACTAGGTCTCCATGGAAGTTGCATAAGATCACAACGAGCAGCAAACCTCTCATTCCGAGACCTCCCTCTCCAGAGGTAGAAGACCTCGGAATACGACGAATACTAGGCGACGCACAAGAACGTGGCCCCAGCACAACGCCGGCCGTGCCACTGAGACGACCTCCATACTCGAGGGAGTACGAGTATATCAAGCAATGGAAACCTAGATAGGTTCAACCAAATGAAGGCAGAAGGTTGCAAACAACCAGCAGCTCCAGCCGGGTTTTGCAGGTTTTCCTTAGGCTGTAAGGTGAATACCGGAGCTGTCCCCAAAAGTTCCTGCAAATAAATTCCCAACTGGGAGAAAAAAATCCCTCCACTTACCCCAGACCAAAAAATAAACAGAGCCCCAACAGAATTACATAAGCTAAGGCTAAATAGAGCTGGTAGCTCTGCAGTAGCCCGCCCACCACCTCTCAGGTGTGGGAATGAAACAGTAAAAAAAAAAAAAAAAAAAAAAAAAAAAAAAAAAAAAAAAAAAAAAGCTCGGCTCCAGTTCACCGCCGGCAATGGAGGGTGAAGCTTTGACAATGCCAGCCACTCGTGCTGGCGAAACGTCAGAAAAATCATTAGAGGAACGTCGGCCGAAGAACCCGAGACAGAAGGCAATAGGCAGTTTGTAAATAAATTTCCTTGTGACAGGAAAGCTTCTGCCCACAAATCAGAACTGATTAAGAAAGCATCAGTCGTGCGAAACTCAGCTTCCCATTTTCTCACACGAGATGCTGCGTACCATTGACGAAGGGCAACAGATATATCCCATATTCCTAGATTTCCAGAAATCGTTTGACATTGTGCCCTGTTAGGGACTTTTAAGAAAAGGTTCTTGCGTACGGAATAGGTTCTGAAATATGTCAGTGGCTCGAGGACTTCTTAAATACAATAGTAGTGGAAATCAGTATAAAGGCACGGTTCCTACGAAAGTAATACGCAATGTCTCAAGCATACATGTATCTAATTTATTATGAAAATAGTAAATACACATAAGACATAAATAATCATGACAAAATTAGATAGTTTCTTTCAAAACACGAGTAACAACATAAGACGTTTGTATTTCCTACATGGAAATTGGTACAAAGGCACTCACTGTCCTGTTGCGTTAGTGTATTGTTAGTACTTTGTCCACCTCCCCTCCTTCATAATTACCTCAAAAATTCTCTTTGGCTTTGGTTTAGTTAGGGCTTGTATTTCTTGCAGTGAAATTGTCACCCGCTCTTCCCGTATCGCTCTTTTCAGCTCACATATGACCTAAAATCACCTTCCAATGCGATAAACAGGCCTTGCAAGTATTCCACAATAGATTTTCCACGGAGTTCGAAGCTAGGCTACGTGATCGTTGGGGCAAGCCATAAATATTTTTATCTAAAAACCAAATTTTTGCTTTGCAGAAACCTGGTCAGGTGAATTATCTTGTTGAAACATTAGACTTTCATCCCTTATGTCCTCATACATTCTAATCCACTCTGTCTCTAGCATCTCAGTGTACATATTATAGGTCTTCCCAGCGTTCACTCAAGAAATGCCTGATTTGCCTTTAGAGCAAAATGCTGCCCAAATCGTAATGCTTCCACCAGCAAAATTTTCGCTCATTCTTACCTGATGCTCTGTTCTCAGATTATGCCGATCATATTGGAGTCCATCCGGACCATCTACATTAAACTTCTTATCACTGAAGATCTCTTTATCCTACTTTCAATCCATGACATATGTTCTTCAGCAAACTCCAATAGAGCAGGTTTCTGCAGTCGTTTCTTGATTGCAAGATGTTTTCATTTGACAAAATTTGTCGTACATATATGCCAGTTACTGGCAACTATAAAAGAGAAGCAAGTTGAGAATAATAATGGTTTTTGGCCCGTGTTTGGCGCAAAAATAACCGTTTCGACGCCTAAGATAATTTTCAACTTTGCCCATATTTTCCGTGGTGTCCATAAGTTCGCGAATCTACCAAAGTTATAAATCAATGTTGTTGAACGGTACAACTTCTTAGTGATTTGACGCTCAAAGAGTTCCATTTCCTTCTACACATCGATTTTTGATTTTTCATCACATGATAACTCATTTTCTCGTGGCTATGTCACAACAGTTGTTTATGCACACGGAACGCACTGTCACTAATGGTGTCTGTTTCCAGTCTGCAGTAAATGTACGTACATACACACTA
Source organism: Schistocerca nitens (assembly GCF_023898315.1). Taxonomy (NCBI): domain Eukaryota; kingdom Metazoa; phylum Arthropoda; class Insecta; order Orthoptera; family Acrididae; genus Schistocerca; species Schistocerca nitens. The sequence continues at coordinate 617,190,988 of NC_064620.1, read as the reverse complement.
ACACCGCACAGAACCGACTGCCTTTATACCGAGTTCCATCATCTACTACTTGAACCATTGATGTCTTGTTGTGTCCTATACTACTGACATCAAATCCAATACCATTTGACAGCATTTGTCGATATACTGGATCTCATACTATTACGTATACACTGTGCGCAACTATTCCAACCGACGGTGTTAATTTTCCTACGAATATCCATGCTTTTATGTTAATTTCCACAGCTGTAGAACCCAGCATGTTGTCCCAGCATACCCTCTATACTCCGCAAATCATTCCACGGTACAGGGCGGAGGATTCATCAGAGACATGGGTATCGTCAGAAGAGGAAATGAGAGCAGAGTGTTCTTGATCCCTGTGCACATAAACGACCTAACGGTTAGAGTGAGCAGCAGTTTCGGATTGATTGCTGATGATCCTGTAGTGTGCGCAAAAGCGTCGGCTTTGCGTGATGCGAGAATTCAGGATGAGTTGGACAGAATTTCTGTTTGCTATTTCGGATGGCAGCTTGCTCTAAATGTAGAAACAAGTAAGTTAGATGAGTAGGAAAAATAAACCGGGTAAGGTTCGTATACAGTAGTAGTGGTGTGCTGATTGATACTGTCATTTCGATTAAATATCAAGGCGTAATGTTGCATAACGATATGAAACGGAACGAGCCCATAAGGTCTGTTGTAGATAAGGGAAATGATCGACTTCGGTTTATTGGGAGTAATTTATGCATATGTAGCTGACCTACACACCTAAAAGAAAATTTGCGTCACCTCAGTACAGAGAGTTCCGGAACCTGTACAGAAAATTGGAATAGAGGTCAACATAAACATCATTTCCACCCTTTTTATTGCTCATGAAAACCACACTTTGCAAGTTGTACCACCATGCAGCGAGACCTTGCGAGGTGGCGGTCCAGGTTGCTGTACACACCGGTACCTCTAATACCCAGTAGCACGTCCTCTTGCATTGACGGATGACTGTATTCGTTGTGGCATACTATCCACAGGTTCATCAAGGCACAGTTGGTCCACATCGTCCCACTCCTCAACGGCGATTCGGCGTAGATCCCTCAAAGTGGTTGGTGAGTCATATCGTCTATAAACAGCCCTTTACAATCTCTCCCAGGCATGTTCGATAGGGTTCATGTCTGGAGAACATGCTGGCCACTCTAGTCGAGCGATGTCGTTATCCTGAAGGAAGTCATTCACAAGATGTGCACGATGGGAGCGCGAATAGTCGTCCGTGAAGACAAATGCCTCGCCAATATGCTGCCGATGTGGTTGCACTATCGGTCAGAGGATGACATCCATGTATCGTACAGCCGTTACGGCGCCTTCCATGACCACCAGCGGCGTACGTCGGGCCCACATAATGCCATCCCAAAAATGCAGGGAACATCCACCTTGCTGCACTCGCTGGACAGTATTTCTGAGGCGTTCAGCCTGACCGTGTTGCCTCCAAACACGTCCCCGACGGCTGTCTGTTTGAAGGCATATGTGACACTCATCGGTGAAGAGAACGTGATGCCAATCCTGAACGGTCCATTCGGCATGGTTGTTGGGCCCATCTGTACCGCGCTGCATGGTGTCGTGGTTGCAAAGATGGACATCGCCGTGGACGTCGGGAGTGAAGTTGTGCATCATGCAGCCTCCTGCGCACAGTTTGAGTTGTAACACGACATCCTGTGGCTACACGAAAAGCATTATTCAACATGGTGGCGTTGTTGTCAGGGTTCCTCCGAGCCATAATCCATAGGTAGCGGTCATCCACTGCAGTAGTAACCCTTGGGCGGCCTGAGGGAGGCATGTCATCGACATGCGAACGCGATCGATATTGACCGTCTACGCATGGTTGAGCTACAGACAACACGAGCCGTGTACCTCGTTCCTGGTGTAATGACTGGAACTGATCAGCTGTCGGACCCTCTACGTCTAATAGGCGCTGCTCAGGCTTGGGTGTTTACATCTTTGGACGGGTTTAGTGACATCTCTGAACAGTCAAAGGGACTATGCCTTGTAAGTAGGCTGTTTAGGTTTTTTTATTGGTAACGCCACCTCTGTATGAAAATCACTGGCTGTGCTGTGTGCAGTCTGTGGCTGCTTTGCATTGTTGTAATACTCGCCATTGTAGTGTTAGGCAGCTGGCTGTGAACAGCGCGTAGCGTTGCGCACTTGGAGGTGAGCCGCCAGCAGTGGTGGATGTGGGGAGAGAGATGACGGAGTTTTGAAATTTGTCATGAACTGCTATATATATTATGACTATTAAGGTAAATACATTGTTTGTTCTCTATTAAAATCTTTCATTTGCTAACTAAGCCTATCAGTAGTTAGTACCTTCAGTAGTTTGAATCTTTTATTTAGCTGGCAGTAGTGGCGCTCGCTTTATTGCAGTAGCTCGAGTAACCAAGATTTTTGTGAGGTAAGTGATTTGTGAAACGTATAGGTTAATGTTAGTCAGGGCCATTCTTTTGTATGGATTTTTGCAAGTCAGATTGCGTTGCGCTAAAAATATTGTGTGTCAGGTTAAGCACAGTCATGTATAATTCAAAAAGGGGATGTTTAATATGGCGACCCTTAGCCTAGGATACCTCACTGGAATCTTCTGATTTTTTCTTGTAGTTTGTGTAATTAGTGTAGATTTTGTTTATTGCTAGCGCGTAATTGTAGAGAGAATCTCCTTTGTAGTTGCAGTCTTTCATTGTTGTACAGTAAAACAGGTGTGGCACGCATGTAGATTTGCACCAAGTATTTCGCAGCTGCAATTAACTAGATATTATTTTCAGTGCTATGTTAATGTGTTCCCCTATTTTTGCTCTTTAAATTGTGTTTTTCTGTGTTGTCGTGTCAAATATTGTGACAATAATGGCGTGTGAAAAACGTTACACTAGGCTCCAAAGTAAATTGAGAAATGACAGCGAAGACGAAAGCAGTGTGTTAGCGCCACCGTGTAATGAATTAACTAATATTAAAAGTAGTAATTTGGTAACTGTGCATAGGGAAATGGAGCGGGTGGCAAACAATGGCGTGGACAGTGAAACAATTAGTGAAGAGGGAAGCATTATCGATCGATCGGTCGGCAACAGCTCGCCTCAGGAATCGGGAATGACAGGACACAATTCTGCAAATATTGTAGACTCAGGTTTTGGGTCCTCACCGTTTTCTCAAATGAGTCAAGACACATTTTCTCCTTGTCAAAATGTGAATGTTGCCGGTGAAAATGCACTGCAAAAAAGCATAGAGAAACAGATTCCCGACACTAATACATTATTATTGCAATTAATGCAACAAATGGGACAAAATCTTCAAAAGTTAGACACAATGGAACAACACCAGAGACAAACACAGCAACAGTTAGACACAATGGAACAAAATCTTCAAAAGTTAGACGCAGTGGAACAAAATCTTAAAAAGTTAGACACAATGGACCAAAATCTTCAAAAGTTAGACACCACACTTGAACAAACACGTGAAGATTTAACTACTGAGTTACATAACATTGAATCGAAATGTCAAAAAGTCTGTAATGACGTAAAAACACAAATTTGTGAGCATTTTCAACCTATTTTTTCGCGGCATGAAAATGCATTACAGAATCACGAAGCAGCCATAAAAGAACTGCAAACCATTGTTCATGAAAATCATGAGACCTTGTGGGCTAAAATTGACGCAGTTGCATCTACCGATTCGGTTACGCAACTTGCAAAAACTCAGGAAAACTTGAAGGACACAGTAGATTCGATTTCAACACAAATGGACACTCTGAAACTTGGTTCAGAAAAACACACTGAGGAAATGTGTTCACTATCGGAGAAAGTAGCCGAACTTTCAGATCAGGTCACTAACTTATCTACAAAGGTAGATGATGATCTGAATGACACAAGACCTGTAGCCTTCACTGACGCAGAAGAGTATGAACAAATTAGAAAATTCAAACAAAATCAAAATCAAATCAATACACAGTACAAAAGAGAAATCCGGGAAGTACAAGATCAGTTGACGCAGGTAATACAAGAATTACGTATTTCAGAGGGACACTCGCGCTCCAACACCTGAAGAGGGACTTAGAAATACGGAAAAGCCGCAAAATAATAACACAGAGCATTTCGGAAGTTATGAAAGAAATTGGCAATGTGCACCGAATTTTGAGATGCAACGGCCGACACGACCTAACAATGACTGATATGCGACTCGCCGACATGATGATTTTGACTATAAGCTGTTCATTACTACACGTAAATTCAAAACATTTAAGAATTCTGGCAACGACATTCATCCACAAGCATGGCTCCATCAATTCTCTCATTGTTTTCCTCCCAACTGGTCGTTAGAACACAGATTAGAATTTATGTGTGGCTACTTGGAGAATGAACCAGCTGTAAGAATGCGATCGGTCATTCACGATTGTCACAGTGAAGGAGAATTTTATCATGGCTTCCTCTCAGCGTATTGGTCTCAAGCTACACAAGACCGAGTAAAACATAGCATCATAATGATGAAACGTTTCGAAAAATCTGAATTTTCCAGTCTTATGAAATATTTTGAAGACATGTTGCATAAGAATCAGTATCTTTCAAACCCATACAGCCCCTCAGAACTCATCCGCATTTGCTTAATCAAACTACCTGAACATTTACGGCATATTATTTTAGCAGGACGTTGCAAAGACGACATTGAAGCTTTTCAGGGACTGTTACAAGAACTGGAAATTGACACTGACAATCGCGGAACGCGAGAACAGGAGCACAACAATTACAGGTCACATCTGTCACAATTCCGCGATGACAGAAATAATACACGACAAGGCTATTCTTATAACGTAAATCGTGACCAAAACAGACACCACCGATATGACAACCACTGGCAGAGTAATAATTACAGAGAAAGTTCGCCTTTCCGTAGTAATGAATATGACAGAGACAATCATAGAAACAGACAATATGGTAACCAGAACTATTATTATCAAGGGAGACAGAATAATTTCAGATGCAACAGTTCAGCGCGCAGTTACGATTCAGGGAGAAGTTCTCCACCACGTGACCGACAAGAAAGAAACTGTGGAATCTACCGACATGACGACAGACGATATAATCATAACGACAGACCTGAATTTTATCAGAACTGGCGAACTTCAAACAGGGCAGGGCCTTCTCGTCACGGTGAATTTGTAGAAGTTAGGTCTCCTAATCCCAATAACGACGCGCGCCAACAAAGAGACAGACAATGACTCGCACAGCAGGCAGCCGCGTGCGCCAGCTGGCTCAGGGAAAAATAACATAGACGCTAACCTTGAGGAAAATTCCAGTATTCTTTACCGACGTATACCACTTGATAATTGCGTTAAAGTTGAAACTCTGCGTACTAGGAAGAGCAAAGGGTTACACCACATTTCACATGTAAAACCATTTATTGAGAGATAATCTGCTTTTTAACTTAGTCTTTGGTATAAAATTTTTCACTCACGTTACTAGTACTCTTTTTCAATCTTAGAAACTGTTAACATGCAACTATGTTTTAAAGTTAACTATCCAGTCAAGAACCAAGAGAACGTATTTAAACAGAAATTACGAATGTATTGTTATAGTGAACAGACGACACAGTGTTGTATTTGTACATTCTTGCTTGTTAGTTGCACGATTACGTAACGACTATAAGGCTCACACACTTAGAACATTTACCAGTGAGATTTTAATGCAACATTTTGGTTTACTTGAAAATACATTCTGAATCAAAGTACTTTCTGTGAGATACCAGATGACACAGTGGTTAGTTTATGTGACAGGTACACGATTTTATCACGACGCTACTAATGAGTGACAATTTACAATGTTGTTTTTGTGGTGTTTCTGTTTTATATCTGCACAGTCTTTCTGAATTATTCTGGAAAGTAAAACATGTTTTAGTAATAACTATTGTGCTATAGCTACAAGGAGACAGCCTTTTCCTTAGGACAACAATACGTTACAGCACAGTACTTTCCTCATCATGGCAATAAGCGTAATAACTAAGATATCTATACGCAAAGCATTTCACTTTTGTTTATCATGAGGTAAGTACACTGACTTCTGCAGAACTTAGCTTTCGGAGGACAATAACGACGACACTTCCACAGAGATTATCTCACAACAAGATGCACAGTTTAGCGCTACAGTACACGTATTTGTGTGATTAATTTTATACTTAAAACATTTATTTTTAAAGATATTTGAAGTACAATGATACAAAGGTTTTCTGTAATAATTTCATTCCATTGTTGTAATCTGTAACACTTGAGGGTATAATTACATTAATCCTCAGGGGAGTACACGCTTACTTTGTGTACCATGTGTGTGGCAAGCACAAGGAGCCCTAGCTAATATGGTATTTGCTTATACAACTTTACACATCGGTACCATATTTCTCCAACACAGAATTACACAGCTATCTGATTATTTAACAGAGGAAGAAACATTTTTTTTTACTATGTCAGTGACAGATGTTTACGCAATTACACAGTTGGATAATTTCACACTTATGAAATTGTATTTTGTCTGTACTTTGTGAACTGTTCATATTTTTTTCAGAACCATTGTGATACTATGAGAGCTTTGAATGATGTATTTGGTATGGGATCATGATTTTTAAAGTACATTTGAGGTAGATGACACTTTTGACATGAGCAGAGAATTTTTTTAGGTTTTGAAATTATTGAAGGAAGCTACGACGTTTTTGAGATTTGGCTGAGGTTTTATGAAGTTATGATAACGATGTGTATTACGCTGTTACGGTATGTTTATGATCAATAAGCTGATGCTGTATGAGTTATTTGATTATGCTACATATCTGTGATGATGAAATATTGAAGAAGTGTCGACGAATAAGGTAAGAAATAATGAGTAGTGGTTAGGGACGCTGATTTGTGAAAAAGGTTGTTGGTAACCAAGAATCGTACTTTAAGAGTTATGAAATGTGTGTAAATGCATGAATGCATCACAATGCCGACGAAAACGTTTTGAACACTGTTATATTCATAAGATTTTGTTTCTACACATTTGTAATGCAAATTCTCGACCTGTGAAATTTTTATATGAGACTGTCACTGTAGCGGAAACTGCCGTCGTAAATATTTCGGTAAGAAAGCTAAGTGACCTTGATGTAATGCGTTGTGGCGCCCAGCTGGGCCAGCCGCCTGGAGAAAAAGCCATTAGGTAAAAAAAAGAGGCCATTAACCTCGCTTCTGGTAGAAAGCATCACAGATACCTCACGCTCATTACCTGGAAACATATCGTACTTTCTGATATTTACTGAAATGCCTAATGAAATGACAAGAAATAGTTTGTCTACACACCTGATTATGACTACTGTCTTTCTAGATGAGAGACTTTTTTTTACTACTTATGAAATGCCACATGGCTATTGAACGATGTTCTTATGCTTTGCTTTGTACATAGTTGCTTATTTCATTTGATATCTAGTTTCTAGCTGCACTGCAGCATTGGTTCAAATAAAATTTTATAGATGTACTAATATAAATATTTTATGCCTACAGATCCAGTAAATAATTTTATGATCTATTCAAAAAAAACGAAGGAGCATAAAAAGACATTTCCCTTCACAGGAATTGCATACGGAATTTTCTTTTCAACTACTTGGTAATATCTTTTGTAGAATTAGTTTTGTGGTGCACCACTTTAATGACATAGATATTAAGATGCGACTAGACATTTCCCTTTTTCTGCATTGTTGTCTTTGGTGTAATATTTTTTCTGCTTGATCTTTGCCATGCTTAGGTATTAATTATAGCATTTGCTGCTGCTGTTTGCCATGCATAGTGCTACTAAATTTCACTTTGTATTATTCTTTTAAGCCAGTTTTACTACTGATTTATTTTTCTTGTTTGCTGCTCATTGCCTTATATTAGTTGTAATTTATGCTGCTTGCTTTGCCTTTTGTATTTTTTATCATTGCTGTTTGTGTTAATTGTTTTGTGCTGCTGCATTGCCTCGTTCCTTAGTTTAGCATCTGAGCTCAGTAGATTTAAGTTAGCTTAAGAGGGGGTAGAATATATAAGAGAATGAGTTGCGATGAATTGGAAGAAATGCATTGAGAAGTTATACGAAAAAAAGTACAGAAAACAGGTATAGATAGGACTTTTTGGAAATAATGAGGAACGAAGGGAGATCTCCGGGAAGTAAAGAAAGTTTTGTTTGCAAAATACTGCAGTAAAAGAAACCCTGTCCTTTCCTTGTGTTATCCCACTATGTGTTTGTGTTCCCTTGTGTATTTATGTTTTTCCTGTATTTATATGTTTATCTGATAAGACTTATGTTGTAGAATTTTTCTAATACTAAGCTACATTCACTATGATGAGGAATACTGTTATCCTCAAATATAATTGGCATTAATAATATGTTATTTACCTTGTAAATATGCTTAGACATTATTTATTCTGTTTTGTTTTAATGCTCATGTGTGAAGTTGGTGTTTCAAAATTTATTCTGATCTTTTACGTATCTACTTATCCCATAATTCCTGTAACATTGATGTATATGTTTCTTTCTATTCTGTTGTCAAGCCTGTACTACAAATGTTATCTGTATTGTTATGTTCTTTAATGATGTATTTTGTACCTTTGTAATTGTATTCTTATGTTATAAAATTGTAATTGACAACAGTTCATCATATTATTAACTTGTAAGTTACATTTCACTGCACACGTTTCTGTTGGTCATAGTATATGGACAATATGTGAGAAGTGGGGACTGTTAGTGTTTGCATGTGTGTTAATAATTCAGCAAGGGACTGGATAACAGCATTGCTGGTTCTAAGGACAATTAAAAAACTTTGTGAGTGCACAAGTGGTGGTTTATGGACTTGCTATATTGTCCGCAAGACTCTTCGATGGTGATTGTGCACGTGCACATTTGCAACAGATGGCTGTTGGCCGTCTCTACATGGACTACAGTGGGTCTGCGTCTTTGCCGACTCACCAGTACCATTATTTCTACAAGGATTGCAGTGGGTCTGCACCTCTGGTGGCCCACCAATACCGTAATCTCTACCAGGACTGCAGTGGGTCTGCTCTGTGATGACCTACCCACCAATACTCTTCAAAACTTCGACTGACTCCGCTGTGGGTTTGCTCTGTTGTGGACCAATACCTGTCTGCATGTCAAGAGTCAGCACTGTTTTTCCGTTGGAAGGACAACACTACTTCTTCAAGACTGCATGGAAATCCACTACTTCTGTGTGCAATTTCTTTTACTAATGAGACTTTGTGAAAAAAACTGTAATTACTATTATGATGAATGATCAGGACTATCTTTATGGACTGTGAGAAAATTTTAGCTTTTGACCAACATTGTATCAATAAGTGTGTGCATTTGATATCTTTGTTATTGTAATTATGAAAAATTTTAACAAATATGTATTGCCCAGTGCCCAAAACAATTTGTAAAATTTTTTGTGGGAAGCATGGGGGCTATGTAAGTAGGCTGTTTAGGTTTTTTTATTGGTAACGCCACCTCTGTATGAAAATCACTGGCTGTGCTGTGTGCAGTCTGTGGCTGCTTTGCATTGTTGTAATACTCGCCATTGTAGTGTTAGGCAGCTGGCTGTGAACAGCGCGTAGCGTTGCGCACTTGGAGGTGAGCCGCCAGCAGTGGTGGATGTGGGGAGAGAGATGGCGGAGTTTTGAAATTTGTCATGAACTACTATATATATTATGACTATTAAGGTAAATACATTGTTTGTTCTCTATTAAAATCTTTCATTTGCTAACTAAGCCTATCAGTAGTTAGTACCTTCAGTAGTTTGAATCTTTTATTTAGCTGGCAGTAGTGGCGCTCGCTTTATTGCAGTAGCTCGAGTAACCAAGATTTTTGTGAGGTAAGTGATTTGTGAAACGTATAGGTTATTCTTTTGTATGGATTTTTGAAAGTCAGATTGGGTTGCGCTAAAAATATTGTGTGTCAGGTTAAGCACAGTCATGTATAATTCAAAAAGGGGATGTTTCAGCCTGTGATACAATATCCATAGTCAACGTCTGTCTTCTGGAGTTCTGCGAACCTGGGTGATGCAAAACTCTTTTTTATGGGTGTGTAAAGGAGACTGCGTGTGGAACATTAGTGCTACCTATTCCTGAGTACAGCGCGAGTTTTTAGGATCCCCGTTATGTCGGATTCAGGGAAGACATCGAAGCATATCAGAGACGTGCAGCTAGATTTGTCATCGGCAGGTTCGCATAACACTCAAGTATTACGAAAAAGCTCCGTGAACTCAAATGGGAATCCCTGGATGAAAGACGACGTTCTTTTCGTGGAACGCTACTCAGAAAATTTAAAGAAATGGTGCTTGAGATTGACTGCAGAATTTTTCTACTGCGATCAACTTACATCTTGCAAAATCACCCCGAAGACAAGTTCAGAGACGTTAGGGTTTCTACAGAGGCACATTGACAGTCGTTTAAATCTGGCTCCATTCGCTACTGGACCAGAATAGGAAATGACTGTTAGTGGTGGAAGTTACTCTCCGCCATGCATTGTATGGTGCCTTGCAGAGTATTTAGGATACGTGGATGTATATATCTATGTTTCTAAGTTGAATCATCATTCTTATACCTCCCGGTTTAATGACGTCTCCTGCTGGGTATTCTCTTTACTTCGAAAATCATTCCACGGTACAGGGTGGAGGGTGATTCCTTCTAATGCAAGATAGTCCCTGCTATCTTTTACTCTAGCATGGATCGACAGATAAATGTGTGTCCTCTGATGGACCCCAGACACACTTACCTCGTTCCAGTGATTCTTCTGCGAGGCATATGAGAAGGATAGCAGGGTTGTTACACAGCGTAGCCCTTCAAGTCCTACGACAGCGAACTCGCCCCTCATGCAGCGATTACCATTCGAGTACCCTCAGTGTCTGCGTCATACTTTCGCCCGTGCTATCCTGCCTGACCTCTTACAACCGTTGCAGAACGCGTCAGAGATTCTGTTATCAAAAGTAGATACTTGCCGCTGTCAGGCACGATGTTTGTTCATTTCATTTATCTGACTTATGTCTCTGTGTAACGCATGTGCACGTGATGATTTGCACCAGTAATCCTATACGTAACAGGACACGCCAAATTCCGTAAGTGTCATCATCTGTAGGTCAAGAAGCGTCAGTAAACAAGAATTTTCGGTCTTCGCTCAACAGTAAAAAGCCAGACTGATACAGCAGCTCGCAGACAGCTGACGTCACGTGTACAGCTGTGTGCATATTATTAGAGTCAAGCAGAATGTTTGGTAATATGGAGGATTCTCTGAGACACTCGCATTGATGGGACGCGTAAATGTTACATCAATAACTCGTTTTTTTTTTGTTTTTTTTTTTTTTAATTTCATTTCATCCCCATCGACGCGCGAGTCGCGGAAGTGGCGTCAAATCGAAAGACTTGCACCCGGCGAACGGTCTACCCGACGGGAGGCCCTAGTCACATGACACTTATTTATTTCATTTTCACGCCTTTCGTCTTCATATGCAGTTCAGCTCTTCTTGGAATGGTCTCTATTAGAAGTGGATAAAGGTTTTCAGTTTCTTCGGCAGAGTGCCATATTCCCATATGCTTCTCTACGAGCTGTGCCCTCGTGGTAACGGTACATTTCTGTAATAGGTGCTTCACACCTGTTCGCAGATCGTCTATTGGATTCATGCTTGGTCTCTTTCCTTACCATGGCAAAGTTTTTATACCATTGTCAGCAAATAGTTGTCTGATGGACTTGGTTTTACGACAAGGTACTCCACTGAGCACGAAAACAGTCACCATTAGGAAACCACTCCGTCAGAGGTGTCAGAAGACTTTTCCAAGACATTTTCATATTGCTATTGGTTGACCAGTCTTCAGCAATTTAGACTGCCTGTGCTGTGTATGAAAATGACTTCATAAATGATATTAGAAGTTGCGTTCTTCACGATTTGAGCCACAAATGGCGTATAAAACATTTCGCTTACAGTTCTCCTAATACACTGAAACGCTAGAGAAGGGGTATAGGCACGCGTATTCAAATATAGATATATGTAAACAGGCAGAATACGGCACTGCGGTCGGATACGCCTATTTTGTAAGACAACAAGTGTCTGGCGCAGTTGTTAGATCGGCTACTGCTGCCACAATGGCAGGTTATCGACACTTATAAGTAAGTTTGAACGTGGTGGCGATGGGACACAGCGTCTCCGAGGTACGACGAGGTGGGAATTTTCCCGTACCATCATTTCTCGAGTTTATCGTGAATATCAGTAATCCGGTAAAACATCAAATCTCCGACATCGCTGCGGCCGGACAAAGATCCTGCAAGAACGGGGCCAACGACGACTGAAGAGAATCGTTCACCGTGACAGGAGTGCAACCCTTCCGCAAATTGTTGCAGATTTCAGCGCTGGGCCACCAACACCAACATTGGACTGTTGATGACTGGAAACATGTTCCCTGGTCGGACGAGTCTCGTTTCGAATTGTATCGAGTGGATGGACATCTACGGGTGCGGAGACAACCTAATGAATCCATGGACTCTGCATGTCAGTAGCGGAATGTTCAAGCTGGTGAAGGCTGCAGTTGTGGGACGTGTGCAGTTGGAGTCATATGGGACCCTTAATACGTCTAGATACGACTATGACAGATGACACGTAGGTAATCGTCCTGTCTTATCACCTGCATCTATTTATGTCCATTTATGTGCATTCCGACGGACTTGGACGATTCCAGCAGGACAATGCGACACCCCACACTTCCAGAATTGCTACATAGCGGCTCCAGGAACACTGTTTTCAGTTTAAACACTTCCGCTGGCCACGAAACTCCCCAGACATGAACATTATTGAGCATATCTGGGAATGCCTTGCAACGTGCTGTTCGGAAGGGATCTCCAACCCCGCGTACTCTTACGGATTTATACACAGCCCTGCAGGAATCATTGTGCGAATTCCCTCCAGCACTACTTCAGACAATAGTCTCCATGCCACGTCGTGTTGCGGCAATTCTGCCTACTCACGTGGTCCGACACGATATTAGGCGCGTGTACCAGTTTCTTTGGTTGGTTCAAATGGCTCTGAGCACAATGGGACTTAACTTCTGAGGTCATCAGTCCCCTAGAACTTAGAACTACTTAAACCTGACTAACCTAAGGACATCACATACATCCATGCCCGACGCAGGATTCGAACCTGCGACCGTAGCGGTCGCGCGGTTCCAGACTGTAGCGTCTAGAACCACTCGGCCACTCTGGCCGGCCCAGTTTCTTTGGATCTTCAGTGTATATTGTCCTTTTTCTTGACACTTAGAGAACATTTACTCATTTGAAAAACAAACTTGGAAGAATAAAAAAAAAGGTTTCCTGAAAAGACCAAGAATGCAGGTTTTGGCTGATTGACTAAATGTATGTTCTAATTCACTCCTTTTCTTAGTGGTGCGACTAAAAAAAGAAACAAAGTGTGGCTTTATTTCAATCAATCGTTACAGACCGTAATATAGTTTCATTTGTCTCACTCCAGTCATTCACAAACTGATGTTTAACATAAGTAGAGTAGCTGTGTCTTTTCTTAGCCATTGCAGCTGTTCATTTGGATTTCTTTCTTGGCCAGTGTGTCAGAAGATCTAGAACAATGAGTTTAGGTGAAACAGTGGAGGTACACAAATGTGCTCCATACTTTTTCAAGCGGTATTTTAGGTATTGACTAACAGCCCCTCTGTTGCCTTTGGCTAACTGCTAACGTTCGCGTTCGTCTCTCGGAATCAGTTCACCCTGTCGTCCACGTCTTTCGCACTGACGGCCAGGAGTGAGCAATGCTGACAGTTGTTTGCGTTTGTACAGACCGTTTAGTTTAATGTTTTTCCACGAGCTTTTGTCACTTCTGGAAGTTGGATGGACAGGGCGTGTGTATTCTGTGTGCGACCGTTTGGGGAGCTAGCCGCAGTCCGCGAGCAGCTGAAGACGCTGTTGACCACGATGACCCCCTGCTGGGTGTGGCGGCGGCGGCGGCGGCGGCGGCGGCGGTGTACCTCGTGCGTCGCTTGTTCTGTCCACGGGCTCTGCTGCCAACTGCCATGGCGTACCAGGCGCATAGTTACCGTTGTGTGAACAGGAGGTTGTAACGCATTCGCGTCTCTCGAGAAGGAGGGGGAGGAGGAACGTTAACGCGGGGACAGGCCATCGTCCAGTCAAAAGGGGATTCTTACAGGAAAGTTTTGTTGATGTTCTTTTGACAAACGTTTTATATGTTTTCAAGCGTGCTGAATCCCAATTTTCAAAGTTCCACCAAAAATTCCGATCCTAATGCAGGTAAAAAATGAAAAAAACACGAAAAATGGATCTTCTTTGGAGTTTTCCCTTATAACTCGGAAAGCGACGCTATTTTCGCGTAAAGTTATCTATGAAAATAAAGAACATAAAATTTTTCACAAAATTTGTTCCATTTTTTTTTTCGACAGACCAGCCGTATGGTGTGTAGCGCATGTTGAAGTCAGTGTAATTTCAGGCGCCACCAGTAAAACCTAGCCGGCCGTTGTGGCCGAGCGGTTCTAGGCGCTTCAGTCGAGAACCGCGCGACTGCTACGGTCACAGGTTCGAATCCTGCCTCTGGCATGGATGTGTGTGATGTCCTTAGGTTAGTAAGGTTCAAGTACTTCTAAGTCTAGGGAATTGATGACTTTAGATGTTAAGTCCCATACTGCTATGAGCCATTTCAACCAGAACCTACTCCTCATCTCTCAGGATGCTATAATTTTCATTCAGACAGCAAAATGAAAATTTTCACCACGTCTACACCGAAAGGTGTTCAAATAACTACGATGACTCAATAATTATATTTCAGTTTCCGTTTCTCAATAATAATATATTATTAATACAATAATCTGTAGAACTTTCTCGTGATGACTGGGTGTTGTGTGATGTCCTTAGGTTAGTTAGGTTTAAGTAGTTCTAAGTTCTAGGGGACTGATGACAATAGATGTTAAATCTCATAGTCCTCAGAGCCATTTGAACCATTTTTTGTAGAACTTTCAAAGACGTTTCGTCCTCAGTACACTTATTGATTCATCAACAAAATGAAAATACATATAGATACGTTGCAGTCAAGTGAGATGAATTTCAGTTCATACCAGATAATAGGTAAATAATTAGAGTTGAATCCAATGTACTGTTTGTTACAATAATGAGGTTATGAGGTTTCACAATGGGAAATTATAATAACAACGTGAAATATGACTAACCCTAGTGTAATGTGACACATTGGATTCCTCCCATCACATGGGAGGTGTTGTTTCCATTACGAGTTTGGATGCTGCAGTCAGCACTGTCGAGGACAAAGTGAAATGACTGGTGAATGCATCAGATTCCTATCCATTTTCCATCATTGCGGACACCTCAAAACGTACTGCTTCTGTGTAGAACGCCTCTCTCCTAAAGCAGAAAGTAAATCACCTAGTTTCTAAGAGCCACACGTCTTACTGGTGAATGTGGACAGGCGGACTTGCAGTGCTGACAAGAAAGGCTTGGGTCTGACAGCTGCCACGACGCTGTGTGCTAAGACCATGCTTTCCGTCTACCATTTAGTCAAGTTTCCTCGCTTCTTCATTATCAATGGCCACGTAACGAAATTTTGGACAGTATCGGGGATAAGGACCTCGTTCTCTGTAGCAAACAGGTCTGGAGGGGGACAGGCGATCGAATATCTGTAACAAGCATGTCTGCTGCTGTTCCAACCACACGTCGACGCGCTTCCGGCGCAGATTAGCTTCTTGACTGATACCAACTATCTGGAAGAATTTTGTACCCTATGTTTTTGAAATAAAGAACAGCTGATTTCCTCACAGATGAGGCAGTCGCTGTATCACTTCCAGCCTTCTGGAACTGAGCTGTTCACAGTCTCGACATGAGGATGGAAGTCACCGTGGATCTAGTGTACTGAGTGCTGAAGAGAAGATCGACACACATCTTTTTGTGGGATATAAACTTCGTTTGTTTTCCTATCTGCTTTGGGCTATTGTGCAGTACTTTCATGCGTTTAATGTGGTACTGGTCGTCTGCTGCAACCAAGTCAGGAACTGGTCCAATCCAACGTATTATTCAACGCCATAATTCATTGTTTTGTCTCTCAGTAAGGTTCGGATCAGTCTCTGGCAGCTCCAGATAACGCGCACAATACGCTGCACCCCGTCGATTGACTAAGAGGTTGTTTTACTGAGCCAAAAGTTCTGGCATAATAGCTAATCCGTACAACAAACAGTTCTCAAATCAAATTACGGTTTAGCAACCCTTTTAGCCTCCGCAGCAATTGTTAGTGTACTTTCTTCGATATGGCATACGAGCGTTAGGCACAATTTTACCCTTCAAAAGTGCTTGGTACAAATTTTCATTCGTCGCTTCATTCTACACATATGCATCAAAAGGGCATCTATCCTCTCCATCCTCTTCTTAGTTGTTTCAAGACTATTTTCTAAGCCCAGTATACGGCTAAGTGATAACACTTTTCTCCCATCACCCAGTAAACCATCACACAGAACTCACGTCTCACTTGAACTCATAATGTATCATTATTTTATACATTTAAACTGAATTTAGCGACCGCAGATACGTTCAAGCAGCCATCCGAGGGCGAACTCGCAAAAAACTGCCGGCGCAGGAGACCAACACAAAGGGCCGGCCTTCTCCGTGTCAGAAGGGGGCAGGGCATTGGCCTCTCACGAACATCCTACCCGCTCACCACGGCAAGCATCAGCTACCAACCACTCCAGTTACGTCGTGGCGCTCCTGGAAGACGGAATTCGGCAACGGATGTGCAGCGGATGTACGGTAAGGGCGCCTGGGGTAGCTCCTGAGATGGCCGGTCTCCTCAGGTTTCAAATCGCGCTCACCTCAACATGGGCTACAAAAAAAAAAAAAAAAAAAAAAAAAAAAAAGGTTCAAATGGCTCTGAGCACTATGGGACTTAACATCTATGGTCATCAGTCCCCTAGAACTTAGAACTACTTAAACCTAACTAACCTAAGGACATCACACAACACCCAGTCATCACGAGGCAGAACATGCGCTACACGCCATGCAGTTGGTTTGACGGAAAAAGTCAATGAGACCTATTTTGCGAGGTAAGTTAGCCTCTCTACTTTCATAAATAGTCAACTTTTCCGATGCGAAGTTATAGGAAAAATATCAATGAAACTCCCATTTTCAAGCTTTTCCGTTTTTGACCCATTTCCGGACTGAGATTTTGGTGAGACTTACACCCTGAGAAGCGTATAAAAAGCTTGTAGAGAAAACTTTTAAAATATTTCCACTATTTGGACTCTTTGACAACCATTTGATTAGGGCAAGGAGTCACTCCTGCAGGCGTTTGGAGCAGGCACACGAGTGAACGGGTTTATTAGTTATCGGAATTTATGGCGCGTTACAGAGCGCCACAGGGAAATAACTCCCAGGGCTGGAAAGTAGTCCAAAGTGCGCTTGGCATTTCTGCTGGGTTATCGAAGGTGCAGGGTGCAGTCATCCTTAAGTTGTGGAGGAAGTAGGTACTTGGTTAGCAGAGTGCTTATGGAGTGCATTTTTTTTTTTTTTTTGCCTATACGATACAGTGACATCCTTTGATGAATACTTGCCAATGGATATGCAGCGACCGTAATCAGATCGCGTTCAAAGTAATGGCATCGAATGTCAACATTTTAACAGTAAGTTGCCGAAGTGATCATAACAAACACTGAATTTACTGTCATCCATGAAAGCCGTTGCGAACAAATCACAATCTTAACCGAAAGCTAGATGAAACATAAAGTAGAAATCTTTGTTATATTTAACGCGACATGGAATGTATATCGTAAATAGGATAGGACGGAGAGTGATTAATGCACTCGACCAAAATATTGTGTCTAGCGAGGTCGAAAATGAGTCTGACTGCGGATTTATCTGGACACAAGTAATCAGTCTAGGTGAACTCAAGTTAATCAAACGGTTCAAATGGCTCTGAGCACTAAGGGACTTAACATCTATGGTCATCAGTCCCCTAGAACTTAGAACTACTTAGACCTAACTAACCTAAGGACATCACACAACACCCAGTCATCACGAGGCAGAGAAAATCCCTGACCCCTCCGGGAATCGAACCCGGTCAAGTTAATCATCGGACGTTTTTACAGGCCAGCCGATTCCGCCGTAACAGCTGTTGGATCATTCAAAGAAAGCCTTCAGTCAGTAGCGTGGAAGTACCCTGATCATCGAATATTAGTTTAAGGCGACTTTAGTTTCGAGAATATAGATCCGGACATCTATGGATCCATTGCAGGTGGTACGGACTGTCTTGTGAAATACTTCTGAACGCATTTTCCGAAAACTGTCTTCAGCAGCTACGCAGATAACACACACGCAGTGTTTAAGTCTTTGTAGCTGTAAACAGATCTGACCTTATAGGTAGTGTCTACATAGACACGGAGATTAGCCATCATGACGTATGCTGAAAAGAGCAGATAAGCAGTTGTAAGCGACCCACATAGAAACTGGGTGACAAACATTTCTAGTACGATGGACTTAGAGTAATTATGGGCAATGTTTAAAACAATTGCAAATCGTACTCTCGAGAAGTATGTGCCGACTTCGTAGATTATGGACGGAGAAGAACCACCGTTGTTTAGCAATAAAATTAGGAAAATGAGGTTGATACACTATCGGTGCGTCAGAAACGTCGACAAGCAAAAAATAGTAGAAACTCGTGTACCTACAAAAGAACGAAGCGTGAAGCATACAACAAGCTATATCGTCATAGCCCAGCGAAGGATCTTGTCGAGAAACCGAGAACATTCTGGTTCTCCATAAAATCACTAATAGGGTTGAAGCATTCTATTTAGTCACTCGTTGACTGTGTAGCGTGTCAATAGAAGACAGAAAAACAAACGCTGAAGTCTTAAATTTCGCTTTATATGCCAACATACAGACATGCCATCGCCTCACCCCGCACACGCTTCCGTATGGAGAAAATCGAAATATGCATCGCTAACGTCGAGAAGCTACTGGAAGAGTTGAAAACAAACGAGTCACCACGTCTGGATGGAATCCCAGTTCCATTTTACAGAGGATTTGTCGATGTGGAAAAAGCGTTCGACAGTGTCAAACGGTGCAAGATGCTCGAAATTCTGAGGAAAATAGGAGTAAGCTATAGGGTGAGGAGGGTAATATACAACATATACAAGAGAAAAGAGGGAATAATAAGAGTGGAAGAGCAAGAACGGACCGAGCGAGGTGGCGCAGTGGTTAGCGAACTGGAGTCGCATTCGGGAGGATTCCCGCATCCGGCCATCCTGATTTAGATTTTCCGTGATTTCCCTAAATCGCTTCAGGCAAATGCCAGGATGGTTCCTTTGAAAGGGCACGCCCGACTTCCTTCCCCGTCCTTTCCTAATCCGAAGGGACCGATGACCTCCCTGCTTGGTACCCTCCCCCAAGACAACCAACCAACCAAGTGCTCGGATTAAAAAGAGTGTCAGACACAGATGTAGTCTTTCGCCCCTACTGTTCAATCTATCCATCGAAGACGCAATGATGGAAATAAAAGAAACCTTCAGAAGTAGAAATACAATTCAAGGTGGCAGGATATCATTGATATGATTAGTGAATGACATTGCTATTCTCAGTGAAAGTGAAGAAGAACTTCATGATGTGCTGAATGGAATGAACAGTCTAATGAGCACAGAATAAGGACTGAGAGTAAATCTAGGATAGACGAAAATAATTAGAAGTGGCAGAAATGAGAACAGCTAGAAATTTAACATCTGAATTGATGGTTACCATGTAGATGAAGTAAAAGAGTTCTACTATCTACGCAGAAAAATAACCAATGACGGACAAAACAAAGAGGACATCAAAGGCAGTGTTAAGATACCAGGGAATGACTTCCATGGTACCAGAGAGAGCTGCTTGGTTAAGGGGCCTGTCATTCCACGCTCCGATCCGTTGAACACCAGTTTTCTTTCTCTTGACAACGACGTCCTCCTGAGTATTCCCCACGCGGAGATTTGAATGGGGGACTATCTTACCTCCGGAATAATTTACCCAAAAGGACGCCATCATCATTTAATCATACAGTAAAGCTGTATGCCCTTGGGAAAAATTACGACTTTTAGCCGTTTGCAGCACAAGCACAGCAAGGCCATTATGGTTAGTGTTACAAGGCCAGATCAGTCAATCATCCAGACTGTTGCCCCTGCAACTACTGAAAAGGCTGCTGCCCCTCTTCAGGAACCACACGTTTGTCTGGCCTCTCAACAGACACCCCTCCATTGTGGTTGTGCTCCAATGGTCTGTATTGTTCAGGCACGCAAGGCTCTCCATCAACGGCAAGGTCCATGGTTCATGGGGAAAATAAAGTACTAGTACAGTAATTTGTTTGCGACAACTTCTGTGAATACAGTTGCTTACAATCAGGCCACTGTGACATTCAAACGTTTTATTATTACGAGTACAGTACTATTACATGTCGTAAATAAGGAACCAGGCCTTTACAGCGAATGTACCTACACCAACCCCGCGGTTAAGCCATCTTATGTACTCTATAGTTCAGTATAGCTGCATTAACACGTAATTTTGTTTTAGTTTGGAAATAATACGATGGCACAAACAGGTAACAGCATGACCATGGAAGAGTTAACGCAATCGTTTTTAAACAGCTGGCTTACTTCAGTACTAAAGCTATGCATATGGGTGACAAGTTCACACAACCAGAAAGCAGACTGACGCAAATTGACAGCAGACTCACGAATTTAGAAACACGATTTGATTCGTTCATTATCCAACTTAACGGTAGGATAGATAAGTTGGAAACGAGATGGAACATGGGTTTCGATCCTGTTCCCGAAACAGACAGGCGCTTAGAAATAGTGGAGCTAAACAAGACGGTAGCTTACAGCTGTACACACTATCGAAGCAGAAAATGACAAATTGGCAGGGAGAACTGAGATATTAGAAACAGAACTGGTGAATATTAAAACAATTTTACATACTTACAATAACAAAAATACTGATGTTTTGTCTGTAATAACTAACGAATTAGAGCCAAGGATACAAAAACTTCAATTTAGTAACGAAGTATTTAGTACAGAATTTTAAGACAATAAATCTAACTAAAGACTACATCTACAGCGTCGGGAACACCAGCAGTTCACAACATTGATATTTTAATTTCAAACTCAAATGCAGTGATACGAAATGACTCTTTGAGGTGAGAGGAGACAAAGAAAAAACTTAGAAAAGAGGTAGAAAACTTGTTATTAAAGAACAAGACATTAACTAATAACTGTGATGATTTTACCCCAGCCCGCATCTCGTGGTCGTGCGGTAGCGTTCTCGCTTCCCACGCCCGGGTTCCCGGGTTCGATTCCCGGCGGGGTCAGGGATTTTCTCTGCCTCGTGATGGCTGGATGTTGTGTGCTGTCCTTAGGTTAGTTAGGTTTAAGTAGTTCTAAGTTCTAGGGGACTTATGACCACGGCAGTTGAGTCCCATAGTGCTCAGAGCCATTTGAACCATTTTTTGATTTTACCCCAACATAAGCAAAGGATTAAATCATAAATTCGCCAAGTTTTCACCTTCCTGCGACGTTCACCCCGTTTCATTTCTGAAGTCATTTAAGGATATGTTACCCGATTTCTGGCCAGATCTTGATAAGATACGATTGTTATTAGTAATTTGACGGGTGATACTTCACAGTGGTGTATGTAGAAGTTAGATGAATTCACAGCTTACAATGATTCCGAAACAGCATTTAAGTCTAAGTATTGGAGTTAGGAAACCCAAAATAAACTGAGATTACTACTTTTGGTATCATACAGAAGTAGTTCATAGAACGGGTACAGAGATTTTGTGGAATGGCATCTTATCAAAGCAAAATTTCTGAACGATCCTGTAAGAGAGGAACATTTGTCAGTTCCCAATTACAATGGCATGTAAGGGACAAATGTTTAGGGAAGGACTGGGAAAAAGTGAACAACTTATTGGAATACCGAGAACAAGTGGACTCAGTGCAAAGGTAATCCGAAAGATGGCACACAGGCTGCAATGCCGACAATAATAGTCAAGAGAGTAATGTTAACAGAGGACCTCACCCCACTAGAGAGAGTGGTGCGAGTGAAGGAAACAGGGTACACAATGGATATGATTATAGCCATTTAGGGAATAGATACAGGAACGGGAACAATAACAGAAATTAATATTACAGGTATGCCAGAGATGGAAAACTAATACGCTTCTGGGGAGAGGCTCGGTCCTCTGAAGCAGTAAAAAACTATCTACGACAAATCTAATCTACTTTAATTAGGTATGATTACGACCAAAGTTTAACAGATGTCTTACAACATGAAGGAAATAGACAAGCAAAAGAATATATGAAACCAAAATAGACACGCTTTGTAAATAACATAACTGTGGAAGTTGTTTTGGACTCTGGTAGTGACATATCAGTAGTAGATCATTATTTCTTACGACAAATAATTTTTTAAATGCATTCCTTCGGCTACCGATCGCAGGACTACAGGTAACCAGGGTAACAGGTAAGACAAGCAAACCAGTACTTGCAGGATTGTTTCTCGAAGTCACATTAAATACACACAAATTTCAACAAGCAATGTTTGTAGTGAAAGGTTTAAATGTACCTATGATTTTGGACATTGACTGGTTGTGCAACAATGTATTATTAAACTTCTAACATTCCCTTAGGGACAGCAAGATATCTTGGCTGTCATTCGTTTCGAGAAAAGCAACACAGGCAGATTAAGACTCGCTTTATTGACAGAACCTACATTAGTACAGAATGAGAGGCACGAATCAAGGGAAGACATGGTACAAGTGAATGAGGCAGACATAATTCATGACATTAACAAATCAAAGAATTCAAGCATTAATGAAGAGGAAAGGGACAAATTTCCTGTTTATTTTCTAGTAGTAAATACATATGAGAAAAACATGAAAAAAATTGTAAGAATTTAGAAAGTGAGCAACGCAATGACAGTCACGGATGTACAGTGATACTTTCCTCCAAAGTCATTCTGTTACAAAGGACAGTAGCAAATTGTACAAAGGAATATTGTTTCATGTGAAACACAATTCACATAGATGGCTACTATACATCCTAAGAAATAGCATTAATTTAATAACTTCATACATACACACAGGATATACCTATTTTGGCCAAAAAAAGTGTATAATGCATATGAACTAATTTTACTACTTTAAGAATAGTAAGAGTGAAAACTGTGAAAAAATTATAAGCAAATTTCACCCTTTGTAAGAGGGGCCATTCTTAATAACTGCCACGCCCAAAAGCAGTCATTTTAACTGACCCACGAATAGGGGAGGAGAAAAGTATGTACAGTGTTCAAGACTGAAAACTATTCGTCAGTGAATAAGAGAAGGATAATAACTATAGAAATGGTCTCAAAATTCTCTAGTGTAATTAGTAGATTGTATAACCACAAAAATTTCTTAATCAAGAGACAAATTATTTATCCGAGTCCATAGATTGGGAAAGGTCATAAATATTAGCAGACTGTACACTATGGAAGCTTTGGAAGAAACCTAGCCATAAGGAAGAGGCAATCTCTGCTGTCAGTGCGACTATAAGACTATGAAGCAGCAGTACGTTTTGAAAAGAGGCCTGAGACAGTGCAGCCCAAGAGGGTTTCCGACACCAGTAGTTGGTAACTAATGTTATTACTCAGTACCGTAATAATAATTGAAAGAAGTGTTTTCATTAATTGCAATGAAGAAAGTCAACAGTGTATTAACAAACGTTACGATATATATGCAATTGCCATGTTTTATGGTAAAAACAACAATCTGTTCCGTTTCGTTACTTACATATCTACTATCTATTTTCGACACCTGATGGTAGATGAACTTACAAAGTAATATATGTATAGTTGTATGTGAAACATACGCACTAAAGGATATATATATATATATATATATATATATATATATATATATATATATATATATATATAAACCAATTAAAAGAAGAGACAGTTATCAATGTAACCTCAAAATACATGAAGAACTTAAGCAATATCAATAAGATAAACAGAAATAAATAAATGCAGGAAAATGGAGGCATTTGAGGGAACCTACTGTAAATGCAATCTTTGAGAGTGTGGTGGTACTGCATTTTAACATTAACATTATAATCAAAACAGTGGCTGTGTAACAGTTTGCATTAAATAAATGAACAAAGTAAAATATAAACAATATTTGATGAGACAACTGCAAAGGCTGATAATTGACTTTTCTTCTAATTAGTTTGCGTATCACTCTCCATGTTTCAAACCTCCTGATGTGGCCTTGTCTAGTACTAATTGTGGTGTCACCGCCAGACACGTCACTTGCTAGGTGGTAGCCTTGAATCGGCCGCGGTCCGGTAGTATACGTCGGACCCGCGTGTCGCCACTATCAGTGATTGCAGACCGAGCGCCGCCACACGGCAGGTCTAGAGAAACTTCCTAGCACTCGCCCCAGTTGTACAACCGACTTTGCTAGCGATGGTACACTGACAAAATACGCTCATTTGCCGAGACGATAGTTAGCATAGCCTTCAGCTGCGTCATTTGCTACGACCTAGCAAGGCGCCATTATCAGTTGCTATTGATATTGTAAATAATGTACAGACAAGAGCTACGTTCAACATTAATGGATTAAAGTTAAGTATTCCACCATCTGCGTCTGTTTTTCTAAGTTATAAAGTCCTTGTCCTGTTCCAGACCTCACGCCACCTGCGTGAGCTAAAACGCGTGCCTTTCGGCTTCCTCTCAATTTAGTGGGTTGGTCTCCTGCCAATCCACAACATTTTGGCGACGAGGTTTTCCGCGTTCTTATCGATATTGCCCTGATTTACTTGAGTAATGGCTTGGCCACCATCTCCTGATGAACAGTCCGAATTTTATCGCTTGCAGAATCAGCAGACGCAGGCCTTATTGGATGCCCTTGGACAGCTCGTCCAGGGTCAACGTGCGATGCAAAACGATGCGCCAGCCGCCGCTTCACCGCTAACGCAGCCACAACAGGCTGTTGCACCAACTTTTCGTCCTTTTGATGCTGCACTGGAAAGCTGGACGGAGTGGTCACGCCAATTTGGATTCCATCTCGCCGCCTACAGAATTCAAGGTAATGAGCGTCAGCCTTATCTCCTTTCCTCCGTAGGGGTGCACACGTACCGTGTGATAGTCAAATTATTTCCCCGACACGACGTAGCAACTCTGTCCTACGACGAAATTTTGTCTGCATTAGATCCATATTTTAAAGACTCCGTCAATGTAGTTGCGAAAAGGTATACCTTCCTTCGTACACAACGTACGGCCAGTCAGACTAATAGGGAGTGGGTTGCAACTTTGTAAGGCCTTACTAGGGATTGTGCTTTTGAGTGTCAATGTGGACTCCCTTATTCAGATACTATGGTATGTGATGCAATTGCACAGAACGTTTCTGATGTTCGTATAAGGGAACAGATTTTGAAACTAGTCAATCCGTCCCTTCAACAAGTGATGGATATATTGGATGGGCAGGACACGCTTGACTTTGCTCAGGAATCATTTGAAACTTCGCCACCCGTGTGTCAGGTTAACCGGCCCGCCGGGCGCGCTGCACAGAGCAGTAAACAGCCCTCGTGCACGGCCGCGCGGCTGCCACCTGGCTCTCAGAAACATGTGCCGCGCAGGCAAGCAAATGCAGTGCTAAAATCGTGCCCGCGGTGTGCTACTAGACATTCGCGTGAGAATTGCCCGTCACGCCAAGCTAGTTGCTTTCTCTGTAATAAAAAAGGACATGTTCAGAGTGTTTGCCAGAAAAAGCTCAGATCGGACACTCACAACCATTCCCGGCCTTTTGCTTCGCGCCAAATTCGAACCAAGGATACTCAGGCTCGTGAAACTTTGCCTATGGAAATTCATGTAGTTCATTCCACTCCTCCCAGTGCCACTCTCTCTCACAGTGACTGAGTTCCTCTCACAAATAGTGTGCGACGACATCGACGGAAATCCCGTCAATTCTCAATTGATTCTGTACCAGTGTTAGTTCACGGTGCACGAGACAGTCGCTCTTGTCGTCAACAGGACAATAAACTTTTTGTAGATTTGGACATTAACGGCAAAGTGATACCATTCCAGCTCGATACCGGAGCTGCAGTTTCACTGATCAATCACGACACGTACAAACAGCTGGGCAAACCTCCGTTGCGTGCTGCAAATGTTTACTAGCTATTCAGGTCAAGAGATCCCTGTGTTAGGACAGTGCAGCCATCTTGCAACATACAAAGGACAAACAAAACTTGTGTCATTTTACGTCCTTCGTTCTTCTGCTGCAGTGAACTTGTTTGGTTTAGATTTATTTCAGTTGTTTAACTTGTCTATAGTCAATCAGGTCCAATCAGTGAACCAGACTGTGCCTTCAGCCAGTGTTTCTCGTCTATGTGACGAATTTGCAGACATTTTTGCACCGGGCCTCGGTTGCGCTAAGAACTATAAAGCACATTTGGAACTGAAAGTAAACGCGCAACCGAAATTTTTCGAGCGCGCAATGTTCCCCACGCATTGCGTAATGAGGTCGCAAAAACATTACTCGATTTGGAATCACAAGGTGTCATTGAACGTGTGCAGGCTTCTCTCTGGGCATCACCCTTATTAATTTTGCAAAAACCTTCCGGAAAATTGAGACTTTGTGTGGACTTCAAGGCAACAGTGAATCCACAACTAGTGACTGCAACTTTTCCTTTACCCGGCCCGGAAGATCTTTTTGACAAACTGTGCCCAGGTAAATATTTTTCGAAGTTGGACCTAGCAGATGCGTACTTGCAAATACCGGTGGACGAAGAATCCCAGCGCGTTTTGGTGGTTAACACGCATCTTGGTTTGTACCGATTCAAACGACTGCCATTCGGGTGTGCATCCGCCCCTGCATTGTTTCAGCAATATTTACAAACTGTTTGTGCGTCGGTCCCTACTGCAGCAAACTATCTGGACGATATTGTGATCTCCGGAAAGACGGAAGACGAACATTTAGCCAATCTCAGAACATTATTTCAGGTCTTGCGACAAAATGGTCTTCGCTTGCTCGTGACTTACCCTACCTGGGACATGTACTCAATGCCCAAGGCATACATCCCAGTCCCGAGCATCTTCGTGCCATACAAGACTTGCCTTCGCCGCAGAATTTGAAGTACCTACAGAGTGTGCTGGGAAAAATTAATTATTATCATCGCTATGTGCGCCACGCCTCTTCCATTTCAGCTCCGCTTCATCGCTTACGCCGTAAAGGTGTTCCGTTCGTCTGGACGACGGAATGCGAACGCGCCTTTCGCCAGTTGAAATCGGCGTTGCTTTCCAATACTTGCCTTACGCCATTCGATCCCCGGAAGCCCCTTTTGTTGATGGTGGATGCATCGGATTTCGGGATCGGTGCTGTGCTTGCGCACAAAGATGGTTCGCACGATCGCCCTATTGCCTTTGCGTCCAAATTGCTCTCGTCTGCGCAAAGACATTACTCACAGATCGAGAAAGAAGCATTGGCTCTCGTATTTGGTGTTAAAAAGTTTCATGATTTCTTGTATGGTCGTCGCTTTCCCATCATCACAGACCACAAACCTTTGCCATCGCTTTTTCATCCGACCAAGCCTGTACCTCCACGTACAGCGCAGAAATTCACTCGCTGGTCTATTTTCCTCTCGCAATACCGCTACGATATCTCGTATCGGTCCACTGCTAAGCACGAAAACGCCGATGCGTTGTCCCGTTTGCCTGTTGCTGAGGATAGAGCATTCGATTCCTCCGAACTTGCTTGCATGTTCACCGATTCGGAAACCGATGACGTGGTCGAATCGTTTCCGATTGATTTTCGTCGTGTAGCTACAGCCACAGCTGCCGACCCTGTCCTTGCTACCGTTCTGCGTTTTGTTGCTACGCAATGGCGCTTGTCAAA
This sequence comes from Schistocerca nitens, assembly GCF_023898315.1. NCBI lineage: Eukaryota > Metazoa > Arthropoda > Insecta > Orthoptera > Acrididae > Schistocerca > Schistocerca nitens. The sequence continues at coordinate 617,163,052 of NC_064620.1, read as the reverse complement.
GTCACGGATCGAGGATCCGTTGGTTCGCCGATTTTTTTGCTCACAAGGACAGACTTTTTGTACAGCGTGGTGTTTTTCTGTTGCGTTCTGATAATGATCAGTCCAGGGTCGTGGTCCCACGTTCGTTACAGTCCTCTGTCTTACAGCTTCTCCACCAAGGACATTGGGGTATAGTGAGAACGAAACAACTTGCTCGTCAGCACTGTACTTGGTTCGGAATCGATGCTGCGATTACGGATATGTGCTCTTCTTGCATAGTGTATGCCGAACAACAATCCGCACCGCCGCGGAAATTCTTTGCATGGCCAAAAGCCACTTCCCCTTGGCAACGCTTACACATCGATTTTGCTGGTCCATTCTGGAATGCTCGATGGTTGGTTGTGGTAGATTCATTCAGAAATTTTCCTTTTGTTGTCCGGATGTCTTCCACGACGTCATCTGCCACCATCCAAGCGTTATCTGCTATCTTTTGCATGGAAGGTCTTCCACAGACTATTGTTTCCGACAATGGCCCACAATTCATGTCCGCAGAATTTCAGTCATTCTGCAAGGCCAATGGTATTCAACATCTGACATCCGCGCCGTTTTTGCCTCAGTCAAACGGTGCCGCTGAACGATTGGTCAGGACTTTCAAGTCACCGATGTTGAAGTTGAAAGAGTCGTATTCTCGGGAGGACGCGTTATTGCTCTTTTTGTCCTCGTATCGCTCTCAGCCCCGAGATGGTCGCTCGTCAGCTGAGTTGCTCCACGGTCGTCCTCATCGAACCTTGATGTCTTTGCTACATCCGCCGCATCAGGTTCCTGTGCAACGGCAGACACCTGCTTTTGCTCCTGGCGACGTTGTCTACTATCGTCACTATCGAGGTACACGGCGTTGGCTCGCAGGGCGCATTCTTCGCTGCCTCGGCCGCGCTATGTATCTGGTTTTGGGGGCCTCTGGTGAGGTGCGCCGGCATCTCAACCAGCTGCGCCTCTGTAGTCGTATGGGATCTGCCGCTCGCCGTCTGCTTTCAGCGACGGTGCCGTCCGGTCAGCGCCCGTGGGACCCATCTACTGGCTCGCCTCAGCCCCAGGTGTTACCGACGCTGCCTTCCATTTTTCCCCATGGCGACGCGCCGCCGCCGCCGCCTGTTCTCCCGCCTGCGACGCCCGCAGTGGACGCTTCGCTGCAGCCGCCGGCGCCTCCCTGGGTCACGAGCCGCCGATCGCTTCCCGTTACCAGTTGTCCTCCGACATGGAACTCTTGCCCCCTCTGGACCATATGTCGTCTTCGCCCGTCGGGTGTCCCGGCCCGATGGAGGTTGACCCTTCAGCCCCTCCTGTCTCTCTGCGGGCGCATACACCGCATGTTGACGTGCACCCTGGAGCAGGTTTTCAGGCGTTTCCTAGCTCCCTTCGGACCGAATGGCAGGGTGCGGGTGGCACAGCCTCGCCTGTTGTTTGGCTCCCCACTTCGTCGCATACGTCAACATGGGGTCCTCCCCACGGCGGGCAGAAGCCTTATAACACCACCGTACGCCGATTTGCGGGGGAGGAATGTGGTGTCACCGCCAGACACCACACTTGCTACGTGGTAGCCTTTAAATCGGCCGCGGTCCAGTAGTATACGTCGGACCCGCGTGTCGCCACTATCAGTGATTGCAGACCGAGCGCCGCCACACGGCAGGTCTAGAGAGACTTCCTAGCACTCGCCCCAGTTGTACAGCCGACTTTGCTAGCGATGGTTCACTGACAAAATACGCTCATTTGCCGAGCCGATAGTTAGCATAGCCTTCAGCTGCGTTATTTGCTACGACCTAGCAAGGTGCCATTACCAGTTACTATTGATGCTGTAAATATTGTACAGACAAGAGCTACGTTCAACGTTAATGGATTAAAGATAAGTATTCCACCAGCTACATCCTTTTTTTCTAGTCTACATTCCTTGTCCTGTTCCAGACCTCACGCCAGCCTGTGTGAGTTAAAACGCGTGCCTTTCGGCTTCCTCTCAATTTAGTGGGTTGGTCTCCTGCCAATCCACAACACTAATTATATTTTATTTTATTAGTTTTGTTTATTAATAGAAACGATTATGTAGGCTCGATATTCCTATTTTCTGTTAAAGGTTTTCCTGTCTACTCCATTGTTATTTCCGTACTGTTCAAATGGTTCAAATGGCTCTGAGCACTATGGGACTCAACTACTGAGGTCATTAGTCCCCTAGAACTTAGAACTAGTTAAACCTAACTAACCTAAGGACATCACAAACATCCATGCCCGAGGCAGGATTCGAACCTGCGACCGTAGCGGTCTTGCGGTTCCAGACTGCAGCGCCTTTAACCGCACGGCCACTGCGGCCGGCCGTACTGTTCAATTTTTAATTTTTCACTCCATTACCACCACACTGTCAAAGATGTCACTTACTGTATGTTTCTACTTCACTCTAGACGTGTTACTTCTCTTCCAGTGTTGTTTGCAAACATTGTAACTTCTTTGGTGATAACAGTAAATGTCTGAAGATGACTTTGTTAGCCGAAATCGGTTAACAATAAAAGTAATATTGTAGAACAAAAGCAAACTGGTGCTTTTCATTTATTATAATGTTGTTCTACCAAGACCCGACGGAAGATTCTGTTAACACGTATAGAAATATTCCGATACGTAATGGAATAGGAACGGGTCGAGGGCAGAAAAGATCAAACAAGTGAAACACATAACGTTGATTTTATTATAAACCGCCGCGTACACAAGTTCTTCAATAGGAACACCAGCATCGTCGACAGGATGCTGCGTCCTTAAAACGACGTGAACAACAGTTGCTGGCAGCAGTTCCTGTGGGATCTAAGCAACACTGGCCTTCAGATCAGGTACGTGTCCATGGTAAACGCGTCCCTTTAGGTATCAGCAGAGCCAAAAGTTACATGGACTCAGATCACGTGATATTGCAGGCCACGCATATGGAAAACCTGTGGAGATAACACGCTATAGGAAGGTTGCATTAAGGAGATCTTTCACTGGGCAAGCGAAATGATACGTTGCCCCATCTTACGTGAAAACATTGGTGTCCATACAGCTGCGCTTTTCAAACGCCGGAATCACATGCTGTACAAGGAGGTCTCGATAGCGTGCTGACGTCACGGCGCACCAGATAGACCCCTGTGTGTATACACTACCAAGAAGAACGGACCGAGAATAAAGGTGCTGAGTAATCCACACCACACAGTCACATACGGCGAGTGCAATGGCTCTCCGTTCACAGGAAGCGGTTTAACAGTAGCCAAGATTCGGCAGTTCTGTGTATTCGCTGCACCCCGCAGTGCACAATGTGGCTCTTCACTCCACTGAATATTGTCCGGCCGCATTCAACAAGTTCAACCCGCGCCACAAACAGAAGAGCAAATTCATAACGTTGCTGCGAATCACGAGGTTTCAGTTGATTCACCGTCTGTATCTTGAACGGGTTGTTGTTGTTGTGATCTTCAGTCCTGAGACTGGTTTGATGCAGCTCTACATGCTGTTCTATCCTGTGCAAGCTTCTTCATCTCCCAGTACCTACTGCAACCTACATCCTTCTGAATCTGCTTAGTGTATTCATATCTTGCTCTCCCTCTACGATTTTTACCCTCCACGCTGCCCTCCAATACTAAATTGGTGATGCCTTGATGCCTCAGAACATGTCCTACCAACCGATCCCTTCTTCTAGTCAAGTTGTGCCACAAACGTCTCTTCTCCCCAATCCTATTCCATACCTCCTCATTATTTATACGATCTACCCATCTAATCTTCAGCATTCTTCTGTAGCACCACATTTCGAAAGTTTCTATTCTCTTCTTGTCCAAACTATTTATCGTCCATGTTTCACTTCCATACATGGCTACACTCCATACAAATACTTTCAGAAACGACTTCCTGACACTTAACTCTATACTCGATGTTAACAAATTTCTCTTCTTCAGAAACGCTTTCCTTGTCATTGCCAGTCTACATTTTATATCCTCTCTACTTCGTCCATCATCAGTTATTTGCGCCGGCCGCGGTGGTCTAGCGGTTCTAGGCGCTCAGTCCGGAGCCGCGCGACTGCTACGGTCGCAGGTTCGAATCCTGCCTCGGGCATGGATGTGTGTGATGTCCTTAGGTTAGTTAGGTTTAAGTAGTTCTAAGTTCTAGGGGACTGATGACCACAGATGTTAAGTCCCATAGTGCTCAGAGCCATTTGAACCATTTGCCATCAGTTATTTTGCTCCCCAGATAGCAAAACTCCTTTACTACTTTAAGTGTCTCATTTCCTCATCTAATTCGCTCAGCATCACCCGACTTAATTCGACTACATTCCATTATCCTCGTTTTGCTTTTGTTGATGTTCATCTCATACCCTCCTTTCATGACACTGTCCTTTCCGTTCAACTGCTCTTCCAGGTCCTTTGATGTCTCTGATACAATTACAATGTCATCCGCAAACCTCAAAGTTTTTATTTCTTTTCCATGGATTTTAATACCTACTCCAAATTTTTCTTTTGTTTCCTTCACTGCTTGCTCAATATACAGATTGAATAACATTGGGAAGAGGCTACAACCCTGTCTCACTCCCTTCCGAACCACTGCTTCAGTTTCATGCCCCTCGACTCTTATAACCGCCATCTTGTTTCTGTACAAATTGTAAATAGCCTTTCGCTCCCTGTATTTTACCCTTGCCAACTTCAGAATTTGAAAGAGAGTATTCCAGTCAACATTGTCAAAAGCTTTCTCTAAGTCTACAAATGCTAGAAACGTATGCTTGCCTTTCCTTAATATAGCTTCTAAGATAAGTCGTAGGGTCAGTATTGCCTCAGGTGTTACAATATTTCTACGGAATCCAAACTGATCTTCCCCGAGGTCGGCTTCTACCAGTTTTTCCTTTCGTCTGTAAAGAATTCGCGTTAGTATTTTGCATCCGTGATTTATTAAACTGATTGTTCGGTAATTTTCACATCTGTCAGCACCTGCTTTCTTTGGGATTGGAATTATTATATTCTTCTTGAAGTCTGAGGGTATTTCGCCTGTCTCATACATCTTGCTCACCAGATGGTAGAGTTTTGTCGGGACTGGCTCTCCCAAGGCCGTCAGTAGTTCTAATGGAATGTTGTCTACACCGGGGGCCTTGTTTCGACTCAGGTCTTTCAGTGCTCTGTCAAACTCTTCACGCAGTATCGTATCTCCCATTTCATCTTCATCTACATCCTCTTCCATTTCCATAATATTGTCCTCAAGTACACTGCCCTTGTGTAGACCCTCTATATATTCCTTCCACCTTTCTGCTTTCCCTTCTTTGCTTAGAACTGGGTTTCCATCTGAGCTCTTGATATTCATACAAGTGGTTCTCTTTTCTCCAAAGGTCCCTTTAATTTTCCCGTAGGCAGTATCTATCTTACCCTTAGTGAGATAAGCCTCTACATCCTTACATTTGTCCTCTAGCAATCCCTGCTTAGCCATTTTGCACTTCCTGTCGATATCATTTTTGACACGTTTGTATTCCTTTTTGCCTGCTTCATTTACTGCATTTTTATATTTCTCCTTTCATCAATTAAATTCAATAGTTCTTCTGTGACCCAAGGATTTCTACTAGCCCTCGTCTTTTTACCTACTTGATCCTCTGCTGCCTTCACTACTTCATCCCTCAAAGCAACCCATTCTTCTTCTACTGTATTTCTTTCCCCCATCAGTGTGAAATATACCGCAAAACTTTCCTTACTGCTGACCAAGGGATGCACACTTCTTGTGACACTGCACAAGCGCTAGCACTATCTGAGCACGCGCTGCCTGGGCAGTTACAGCAACAGTTACAGCAGCAGTAACCCCGTCAATAACTTCCAGCGGAATAGGTCGCCTTCCTCTTGCAGGTGCCGCACCAAGCTGACATGCGTTTTCCAATTTCACTGTCACCTTCTTTAAATCATTTAATGATTTCGGGCTTCTCCTCAGAGCTTTCAGTCGCCGATATTCTCTCAATGCAGCACTGTAACTGCTGTCGTTCTCATAAAACAATTTCACTAGCAGTGCACGGTTTGTCTTCTCGACAGCCATCCTGGCTTGTGATTTGACGGCAAGGATGTCATGCCGTCATACAAACAGTGTATGGCACCTGGTGGCCAAAATTGGAACTAATTTTGTCCAGTGTGAATCGGTTCCGCATTAACGCATTAGCATATCTACCGAGTTTCGGTGCCGTACAAAAATTCCAGTCCACACTGGGCGTCTCCGAGTAGCTGCACTTTCATTAGAACCACGTGTTATTAGCGATCCACGATCTCCGGTGGCTCGTAAGAGCGGAAATGCGTTTCGTTTGACTTCTTACGACCGTTTTGTGGCTGTGTTGCACTGAGACCAGGCCCAGGTGACACGAGCGGCTGCTTCTGGCGCCAAGCAGAGAAAGCCACTAGAGGCGATGAAGTGAAAAATTTGTTTACTGGGTGAAAAATAATTAGAAGCGAAAACTGACACGGTTGAAAGTTTACGACGATTCTCGTAGAAGCAAAAACGTTTCAGTTGCAAATAGGACCGGAAACATAAAGTTTGTACTGTTTAGGAGTCACCACCATCTTCGGTATTAAATGTCCTAGTCGGTACAAATGGATCTGATATGCAAGCTTTTCGGTTAAGTCCCCTTTTACCTTGGCACATTTTCACTCAAGTCCTACCTTAACAACAACAACGATACCACTTCAGCACGACACACTTTACACTTTGCGATACTGTCGTGCCTGTTAAAGGACGTATTCGACCAGTCGTCCCCACATTTTGAGGCAATGCTGCATTCGTCTCTGCAGTCAGTTATGAATTCTTTCAAATACCATCGGACCATCTCGTGAATCTTGACAAGACTGTATAGTTCCCTGATCCAGTTCTTCAAGCGCATCAGCGAAAGTGCTGTACAACTTCACCTACCAGTGAACGCGGACAGAAGAATCCAGAACACTGATGCCACGTGACCTTGGAGGGCGAGCTACAGATCCTGATCGACATATCTATCTTGGAACATTCTGGTGCGTTAGATGGCATCGCACAACTGCAGTAAAATGTGCCTGTGCTGCGTCATGCATATACCAAAACTGCACTGTTACGCGAGGTAAAGCAGGCCAAAGGTGAAATCTGACTCCAGTCACATGAAGACTTCAGCGAAAAGTTTACACTTTAAGTAACTTGTATTGACTGGGACGGTATCTCACCTCACATCGGCAGTCATCTACACTATGCGATCAAAAGTATCCGGACACCTGGCTGAAAATGACTTACAAGTTCGTGGCACCCTCCATCGGCAATTCTGGAATTCAATATGGTGTTGGCCCACCCATAGCCTTGATGACAGGTTCCACTCTCGCAAGCGTACATTCAATCGGCTGCTGGAAGGTTTCTTGGGGAATGGCAGCCCATTCTTCACGGAGTGTTGCACTGAGGAGAGGTATCGATATCTGTCGGTGAGGCCTGGCACGAAGTCGGCGCTCCAAAACATCCCAAAGATGTTCTATAGGATTCAGGCCAGGACTCTGTGCAGACCAGTCCATTACAAGGATGTTATTGTCGTGTAACCACTCGGCCACAGGCCGTGCATTATGAACAGGGGCTCGATCGTATTGAAAGATGCAATCGCCATCCCAGAATTGCTCTTCAACAGGGGGAAGCAAGAAGGTGCTTAGAACATCAATGTAGGCCTGTGGTATGGTAGCGTCACGCAAAACAAGAAGGGGTGCAACCCCCTGCATGAGAAACACGACCACAACATAACACCACCGCCTCCGAATTTTACTGTTGGCACTACATACGCTGGCAGATGCCGTTCACCGGGCATTCGCCATACCCACACGCTGCCATCAGATCGCCACGTTGTGTAATGTAATTCGTCACTCCACACAACATTTTTCACTGTTCAATCGTCTAACGTTTACGCTCCTTAACACCAAGCGAGGCGTCGTTTGGCGTTTACCGACGTGATGTGCGGCTTATGAGCAGCCGCTCGACCATGAAGTGCAAGTTTTCTTTCCTCCCGCCTAACTGTCATAGTAATTGCAGTGGATTCTGATGCAGTTTGGAATTCCTGTGTGATGGTCTGAATAGATGTCTGCCTGTTACACATTACGACCCTCTTCAAATGTCGGCGGTCTCTGTCGGTCAACAGACGAGGTCGGCCTGTACGCTTTTGTGCTGTATGTGTCACTTCACGTCTCCACTTCCCTATCACATCGTAAACAGTGCACCTAGGGCTGTTTAGGAGTGTGGAAATCTCGCGTACAGACGTATGACACAAGTGACACCCAATCACCTAACCACGTTCGAAGTCCGTGAGTTCCGCGGAGCGCCACATTCTGCTCTGTCGTGATGTCTAATGACTGCTAAGGTCGCTGATATGGAGTACCTGGCAGTAGATGGCAGCACAATGCGCCTAATATGAAGAAGTATGTTTTTGGGGGGTGTCCGGACACTTTTGATCACATAGTGTAGCAAACGGCTTCGGAGCGGACCCGCGTCTACTTGGATGTTGCTTCATTCGTTGTATACTTTCAGTGGCCGTTATCTGTTGTGATCTACTCTGTATGTACACTACTGCAAAAAATAAAGTAAAATAAAACAGAAAATAAAATCAAGTCGTGCTCAGGGGACCTTTCCGTGCACCCTCTGTTTCGACTCTGGATAGAGTAGGGCCTAACTGTGCTAAGTTTAGAGCTGAACAGTGTTTACGACATTCGTTCCAGGGTACGGTAGTGCCTCACGAGTGAGTACGTAATTCTGTCGAAGAGCTTCAGCCATTTGAAAGAGGTCGCACTGTGGGCCTGCAGTAAGCTGGCGTGGCGACGGATTGCTGCACGTGTTGGGCACGATGTATCGGCGCCCTGTCGCTGCATTCAACAGTGGTCTGTCGAACATTCCCACTCCTGTAGGCGGGTCCCGGGCGACCACGAATTACAGAAGCACGTCACGATGGTGCACTGAGGAGCGGTGGCCGACTGAACATCATCCAGGGACGAAACCCGGGCACGTGTTGCACCTGCCGTGTCATTAGAGATCGATGAGAGCAGTCTGCTTACAGAAGGATTAAGACGACGTGTTCCTCTGACCGGGCTACCACTGACACCCCGACACCACCAGGCTTGGCTAATCTGGTGTCACGAAAGCGTTGACTGGAGAGTGGAGTCGCTCTCTGTTGTCACCAGTGGTGAGAGTACATTCTGTCTGCATGCGTGTGACGGACATACACAGGTACGGCGTACAGCTGATGAGTGGCCTATTCCCCCACGACACAGAGGGCCCCTGCTAGACTTGATGGTGCGAGGCGCCGTCAGTTACTACTGATAACTAGTGCGTGCTAGACTGCACACTCTGTCATCCCCGTAGTACAGGCATATCTCCGACAGGAGGGTGACGTGTTTCTTCAGCAGGGTAGTGCATGTCCACATATGTCTGCTGTGACACAACTTGATCTTTGTCGTGTACAACAACTGCTCTGCCAACAAGATCACCAAACCTCTCGCCAATTGTACATACATGGGATATGATGAAGTGTAAACTTACTCGTTCCCTAGGGCCTGCAAGAACGATTGCCGAATTACAACGAAAGGACAGTCTATCGCACGATATCATTCGGGACCTTTCTGATCATTTGCAGGTCAGAAGACACGCTTGCGTCGCCGCCAGGGAGGATACACTGTGTATTGATGCGATTGTGTGGCCCCCCTTTGCTATGACATGTGTGTTTCATTTTGTCTGAATTTGTTGTCATATACACCTACGTAGACAGTCTACCTGTCATCCCATTTGCCAATAAAATGACCTAGTCCTCGACGATGTTGCATTTTTTCCGGCAGTGTATAGTTGTGGTGTCACCGCCAGACACCACACTTGCTAGGTGGTAGCCTTTCAATCGGCCGCGGTCCGTTAGTATACGTCGGATCCGCGTGTCGCCACTGTCAGTGATTGCAGACCGAGCGCCGCCACACGGCAGGTCTAGAGAGACTTCCTAGCACTCGCCCCAGTTGTACAGCAGACTTTGCCAGAGATGGATCAATGACAAATACGCTCTCATTTGCGGAGACGATAGTTAGCATAGCCTTCACCCACGTCATTTGCTACGACTTAGCAAGGCGCCATTACCAGTTTATATTGAGATTGTAATTATGTATCATCAAGAGCGATGTTCTCCAATTATGGATTAAAGTTAAGTATTCCAGGAGCTATGTACTATTTTTGGCTACTATAATTACTTTACCTTGTTCCAGACCTCACGCCAGTCTGCGTGAGTTAAAACGCGTGCATTTCGGCCTCCTCTAGCAACACGGTGTTGGCTCTTCTGCCAACACATCAATAATAACAAAATTTTCTCTCTAAAAGGTTTTGAAGATTTCAGGAATTACATTACACGGGAGAGAGTTGTTTCTCTTCTTAATATTCAGAACGGTATAATTTTGCTATTTATTTCTCTTACAGAATGGTTATGTAGTACTTATTTTATCCCTTTCCTTATCATTCGGATGCATGTGTCCTGCGATAGGCTATCATAGAATCTCTGTGAATTTGCTGCATGTTATTCTTAGATATCAATGTCCCACTGCTAAAGAGAGGCTTGCTACTGATTTGCAGAATTCTTACAAATTCATCTCGCGCCTGCGGTTTGTGCTGCCTCCTAGTTCCTCTGTCAACCCTCTACTCCGCTCCTCTCCGTACTGTGACACTGAATTAGTTTGCGCCTGCAAGGGCATCTCAGGTGTGGTTTTGCAAATAAGTGAATTGCTCTTGCATTTACCTTTGCAAATCTCTAAGGCACGTTCAGCATAGATATCGAAAGCAAATTAAGGTTATTATGAACTGTGTGTATGTAAAATCCTTAGTTGTCTGAGCTGAATTTGTCTGTACTGGCGAAGTAACGGCATTCAAAATCAAGAGAGCGTATGCTGGCAAACCTTTGAGCGTTCCGTATGTCTGGAGGTGGTATATGTCGGCGACAACACTACAGTTTGTCCATCAGAACAATAAACCTGATGTAAACAAACAAAAATGCGATTATTCAACAGCCGTAGCACACGTACACTGATGCTGTTACGCTCTTGGAAGTATGTCCTATTTGCGTATAACATATCTTGTTACTATGTTACAATAACTGAAATTTTAAGACAGTTATTCTAATGTACTAACACTGTAAGTAGGCTGTTTAGGTTTTTATGTTGGTAAAGTCACGTAGCGCTCTGTATGAAAATCAGTGGCTGTGCTGTGTGCAGTCTGTGGCTGGTTGACATTGTTGGAATATTCGCTATTGTAGTGTTGGGCAGTTGGATGTGAACAGCGCGTAGCGTTGCGCAGTTGGAGGTGAGCCGCCAGCAGTGGTGGATGTGGGGAGAGAGATGGCGGAGTTTTGAGAGCGATCGATCTGGACGTGTGTCCATCAGAAAGAGTAAATTTGTAATACTGGATACCATGAACTGATATACATATGATGACTTTTGAATATTATTAAGGTAAATACATCGTTTGTTCTTTATCAAAATCTTTCATTTGCTAACTATGCCTATCAGTAGTTAGTGCCTTCAGTAGTTAGAATCTTTTATTTAGCTGGCAGTATTGGCGCTCGCTGTATTGCCGTAGTTCGAGTAACGAAGATTTTTGTGAGGTAAGTGATTCATGAAAGGTATAGGTTATTGTTAGTCAGGGCCATTCTTTTGTAGGGATGATTGAAAGTCAGATTGCGTTGCGCTGTAAATATTGTGCGTCAGTTTAGTGTTGATCAGAATAAGTAAAGAGAGAAATGTGTGAGTACGTTCAGTTTTGCTCAGCTGTTTGAAAATCAAATAACGTAAGGGGTTTACCAGCACAGTAATTCATAAATTTTTCGAAGGGGACGTTGCAACACTTATCAATGATTTTCTTAATTGTACTTTAGCTGTGTAATTTTTATTTCAAAAATCGTGTACAGCCGCAATTTCTGTAATGTTGCGCTCTGATTGTGGCGCTCTTGATACGTATTGTGAATATGGCTGACGCTGCTTCCTTCTCCGTAGTGAAACATGCGTGGAAGAATTTTAAAAGTAGCGAGAAACAGATTGTTGTCAAAGTCTTTCGCGGGTTTACAGAAAAAATCAGCTTTGAAGTTTTCCGAGGACACCATTGACTAAATGTAAGGCAGCACTGTAGACGTGATGCACGGCTTGGCCGCCCCTCGGCAGACTGGGGGCACGGACGTCTTGTTTACGTGCCCACCGCGCTGTTGTTTACGTGATTCTGCCGTCTTAGCGCGCTGTATTTTCTTACACAGAGAATAGCTTATGCCTACAGAAAAACGACACTGAGGATCAGCTTTTCAGCTGAAGACCCAAGAAAATTCTGGTCTTACGTAAAATCGGTAAGCGGGTCGAAGGCTTCCATCCAGTCATTCACTGATCAGTCTGGCCTGGCAACGGAAGACAGCAAAACGAAAGCTGAAATTTTAAATTTAGCGTTTGAGAAATCTTTCACATAAGAGGATCGTACAAATACACCGCCGTTTGAGTCTCGTACAGATTCCCGTATGGAGGACATAGTGATAGACATCCCTGGGGTTGTGAAGCAGCTCAATGGCTTGAAAATAAATAAATCGCCAGGTCCTGATGGGATTCCAATTCGGTTTCACAGAGAGTACTCTACTGCATTGGCTCCTTACTTAGCCTGCATTTATCGCGAATCTCTTGCCCAACGTAAAGTCCCGAGCGACTGGAAAAAAGCGCAGGTGATGCCTGTATATAAGAAGGGTAGAAGGACGGATCCTCAAAATTACAGACCAATATCCTCAACATCGGTTTGTTGCAGGATTCTCGAACGTATTCTCAGTTCGAATATAATGAATTTCCTTGAGACAGAGAAGTTGCTGTCCATGCATCAGCACGGCTTTAGAAAGCATCGCTCCTGCGAAACGCAACTCGCCCTTTTTTCACATGATATCTTGCGAACCATGGATGAAGGGTATCAGACGGATGTCATATTCCTTGACTTCCGGAAAGCGTTTGACTCGGTGCCCCACTGCAGACTCCTAACTAAGGTACGAGCATATGGGATTCGTTCCCAAGTATGTGAGTGGCTCGAAGACTTCTTAAGTAATAAAACCCAGTACGTTGTCCTCGATGGTGAGTGTTCATCGGAGGTGAGGGTATCATCTGGAGTAACCCAGGGAACTGCGGTAGGTCCGCTGTTGTTTTCTATCTACATAAATGATCTTTTGGATAGGGTAGATAGCAATGTGCGGCTGTTTGCTGATGATTCTGTGGTGTACGGGAAGGTGTCGTCGTTGAGTGACTGTAGGAGGATACAAGATGACTTGGACAGGATTTGTGATTGGTGTAAAGAATGGCAGCTAACTCTAAATATAGATAAATGTAAATTAATGCAGATGAATAGGAAAAAGAATCCTGTAATGTTTGAATACTCCATTAGTAGTGTAGCGCTTGACACATTCACGTCGATTAAATATTTGGGCGTAACACTGCAGAGCGATATGAAGTGGGACAAGCATGTAACGGCAGTTGTGGGGAAGGCGGATAGTCATCTTCGGTTCATTGGTAGAATTTTGGGAAGATGTGGTTAATCTGTAAAGGAGACCGCTTACAAAACACTAATACGACCTATTCTTAAGTACTGCTCGAGCGTTTGGGAGCCCTATCAGGTCGGATTGAGGGAGCAATCCAGAGCAATTCAGAGGCGGGCAGCAAGATTTGTTACTGGTAGGTTTGATCATCACGCGAGTGTTACGTAAATGCTTCAGGAACTCGGGTGGGAGTCTCTAGAGGAAAGGAGGCGTTCTTTTCGTGAATCGCTACTTACTAAATTTAGAGAACCACCATTTGAGGCTGACTGCAGTACAATTTTACTGCCGCCAACTTACATTTCGCGAAAAGACCCCAAAGATAAGAGAGATTAGGGCTCGTACAGAGGCATATAGACAGTCATTTTTCACTCGTTCTGTTTGGGAGTGGAGCAGGGAGAGAAGATGCTAGTTGTGGTACGAGGTACCCTCCGCCACGCACCGTATGGTGGATTGCGGAGTATGTATGTAGATGTAGATGTAGACCAAAAGCACTTGAAATCGAACTGCTTATCAGAGATGAAGTGAAGATTGAATACAACGATGCTGTTGGCATCCACATTTCTATGGTTAGCAGTGTGGTGTACGTGAAACTGATTAATGAATAAGTATGTAATATAATTGTACGAGCAGCTGGAAATGGTCTTAAAATCTGTCAGTATGAAGGACACATCAGTGACGTAACTGTGGAACATGCGGGACTTGGACTGCGGACGGTCCGCGTATTTGAATTCCCTTTCGAGGTGCCTTCAGATATAATGGTATCTGCATTCTGCCCGTATGGTAAGGTGATAAGTCATGCAGCTGAAAAGTGGGTTCAGTTCATCACATGCCCGGATCTCAGTGGAGTACGACAGATTAGCATAGATCTAACCAAACATGTTCCGTCCTAAATATATATTGGCGGATGTTGTGTCATTGTCATTTATGACGGCCAGCCGAAGGCGTGCTCTGGATGTGACCAAGAAAGGCGCAACGCAGAATCGCACAGTTACCGCCTAGGATCCAGCAGGCCACGACCACCCCAACGGCGCTCCCGCTGACGTTTGTCGAGGTTCTTCACAACGATCCCCGACCTCGATCACCACCGGCTCCTACTACCGTCTCCGGGAGTGTCTCAGTGTGTTGCGGACGGAGCGACGCCCACACCTTTGCCCCCTCCTCCAGCGCCTGTCTCGTCTAGCGGTGGTGCAGGTTGTGCCTATCGATGTTTTTTTGCCTGACGGTCAGGATCTTCAGGTGTCTTCGGACACTGAAGATCGCGTGAGCAAGCAACGGTCGCGGAAGATACGTTGAAAACGGCGGATCGCCCCGTCTGGCAGCTGGAGGACACCATTTCAAGACGGTGGGGATCACACAAACGAAGATGATTTCCCGACGGACGATTCCGCGTTGGAAGCACCAGCCTGCCCACATCTCTGCATGTACCAGATGGTGTGCCTGTGGGCGTTAAACAGCAGCTGAACCAGCACCACTTTTCCGCCGCAGATGTAAGTACTATGGTACTTAACAGCTGGGGTCATCAGTCCCTTAAAACTTAGAATTACTTAAACCTGACTAACCTAAGGATATCACACACATCCATGCCCGGGGCAGGATTCGAACCTGCGACCGTAGCGGTCGCGCGGTTCCAGACTGTAGCGCCTAGAACGGCTCGGTCACTCCGGCCGGCGCAAACGTAACAACGCCTTAGGACTCGACAGGTACTCCATTGCATGCACACCATCCACGCACCTTTGCGTGATCTGATGATGCAGAAGACGAAACATCCATCGTAGTGACAGCAGCGAATGCTGCTGCTCCAACCCACGACTGCTAATCGACAGGGGTACTGGGTGGGGATGTGGCGACTGGAGGAACACAATCCTGTTCGCCGCTGCTCTTCCTGCCTCAAAGAGCGTTCCAGTCGTCACAATTCCGCGACAAACTTACAGGACTGGCACCGTTAATGCCAACACCATTGGCACCCCTGTCAAACTACAATTGCTCCGCGAAATGTTGAGGGCGCCGGACCTCGATGCTGCCCGAGGCAGGATTCGAACCTGCGACAGTAGCAGCAGCGCGGTTCCGGACTGAAGCGCCTAGAACCGCTCGGCCACGGTGGCCGCAACAGTGGGACGATCACGCAGAAGAAGCGCTTACTGAGACTGTGACTGCACACGATTTTTGAAATATAAATTACGTCGCTAGACTATACTTAAGGAATACTTCGTTGACTGTCAATACATCAGAATGTCGAAGTTTCGTTTACAGTGACATAGTAATAAATTACCTAATACATAAGTTGGACCTACTTCCAAGAGCAGAACAACACCACTGTTCCGGATCTACGGCTGTTGACCAATCATCGCGTTTGTGTTTGATTGCATCAGGTTTATTCTTACGATGAACGGAGTATAGTTGGAGCAGCTGGCTGGCCTGTGCTCACTGATGGATCCCAACAGGGGGATTTTCTTGGCTGCTCAGTCGTGTTCCCCGACCGTGTCATCAGGATTCGCCTTCCCCAGGAATACACTGTTTTTTCCGCAGAACTTCACGCGATCCTGAAGGCATTGGAGCAGATACGGTTTACTCGGGGCCAACACTTCCTAATTTGCTCTGACTCACTGAGCGCATTACAGTCACTGCAGAACCTGTACCCAGCGGAGAAGTTGGAACAGCTGATTTACGACCAACTGTACACCCTCCAACGACAGGGCAAGCAGGGCAAGCAAGTGTCCTTTTGCTGGGTGCCAGGGCATGTGGGCATACGGGGAAATGAACAAGCTGACAGAGCTGCCAAGGACGCCTGCAGGTTACCGGAGGTGACACAGTACCCAGCGGAGAAGTTGGAACAGCTGATTTACGACCAACTGTACACCCTCCAACGACAGGGCAAGCAAGTGTCCTTTTGCTGGGTGCCAGGGCATGTGGGCATACGGGGAAATGAACAAGCTGACAGAGCTGCCAAGGACGCCTGCAGGTTACCGGAGGTGACACAATGTTCTATTCCTTTGCAAGGTGTCGTTTCTGTGCTGCGGCGGAAGTATATGCAATTGTGGGAGGAGGAGTGGCTGGCGGTGAGGGAAAATAAGCTGCGGTTGGTGAAACCCACCATCCAGCCGTGGTGTTCCTCCTGCCGGTCACCTAGGCGTGACGAAGTGACCCTTACACGTCTTCGCATAGGGCACTGTCCTCTTACGCATGCCTTCTTACTACGGCGAGAGGAACCCCCTCTGTGTGATGCCTGTGGCGTACGAATCACTGTACGCCACATTTTAGTTGAGTGTGATTTATATCGTTTTGTCAGGGCGGATGTTAAAATTAGTGGGGATCTGCCCTCGATTTTAGCCGATGACGAGGCGAGTGTCAAGAAAGTTTTAAGGTACTGTGATGTTTCTGGGCTTCAGCCAAAAATTTTAGGTTGGAATTTTTAGTGTGTTGCCGAGTGGCTTACCACTCCTTTTTATTCTTGTAATAGGCCAGTTCCAAACATGTGCTACGTCTTTCATTTTAACCCCTTCCCCTCCGTTCTCTTGCAGTTCTCCTCATTATGTGCTGCTGTCCTCTTTGCTACTGTTGACGTGCAAACTGCCTCTGTAGACTTTCACCTATAATTTTAATCCTATTTCTGCACTTGCTGCATTTTAGTGACGCTCGTCCGTTGTTGTTTCCGTTCGGGCGCTAAAGACTGGACTGTTGAGCGCCCATGACACCATATCCATCCATCCATCCTGCCCTGTGCTGTCCACGTTAGTGACGGTACAGCTGTTGCCCCGTATCATCGCTCAGTCGGTGTACGCACAAGGCGCAACATAAAACGTATCCTTTTTGTAGTAGATGATTGTACGCGAGACAGCTTGGCCTCCGCTCCACGTGAAACGAAATCTAACGAGGTTCCAGAAAACACGGAAGAATACATGGCGTAATGTTTGCATCAGGTTTACTCTCGCGATGAACACAGTATAGTGTGTTGGGCCAACACCGACTCAAAGGGAGGCCTCGGCGCTTGTTCGTGACGTCACGTCAGCTAGGCATGGCGAACGCCAGGTCTGTTGCAGGCAGAAACGCCTGGGCGTGCTTATCTTTATAAATCTCTTATTTTTGGACATAATGGTTGGTATTGTTTTGGATTCTGGAGTTTTATTTACATGAAAGATTTTCTTACTATCGTAAAGCTACAAATGAAAATCATAGTTCTGTATTAGTGAATCCTGTCGAAACAAACGTAGATCAATGTGAGAAGATGCTTTGCCCCATTGCAAGTTTCGGAAATTTTACATTCAAATAACTATATTTACTTGATCCACTTTGATGTCGAAACTTACCCCAACCCTCTTACAATGAACTCGTTTCTTTTATTTATATATTTTCGTTTGACATCGTCACTGGAAATGTGAACTAATTTACATGTGTACATGTCCAACTGTTGCCAGTCATTACATTACAGTCGTTTTCAAGGAAAGGAATTCTAAACAGGAAACAAAATAGCTTCATACATCGAAAATACTGCTGAGCTTAAACTTTTTAAATATGCACATTAGAAAAGATAAATATTCCCCTCTTGCAACTGAAAGGAGAAACTTTATAAGATAAAAAAATTTTATTTCATAAAACAAGTATCTCTCTTTTGCCTCTTCTTCTGTCCCCCACCCCGTCTCCCAACGTGTACAATCGCAAGATATTTCGTTAACATTCAGTGCTCCTCACCCCATAGTCAACCAAGATACCTAAAGAAGAGCACCAATATGTTCACAGTTTCTTGTAAAAGCAACCCAGTACAAACGTAACTTCCTCAGATTTACAAATAAGGTGAAGAAGCACGAATTCTGTTGCTGCTGAACCGTGAAGTTGTTTTTGTATGTCAATCCTTAAAAGAGGTGGAAATTTAAGTTCAGGTGTACACTATTTGTTAAGAAGTGTAATGAATTGCACAATTAATTGATTGCAGAAATCTCTCAGAACAATGTGTGTTGGTCAACTACCGCTAATAGTTTCACTTTTTCCTATGTCAGAGAGGGAGACACCACCACTATGAGCATGCCTGCAACAGACCCGGCGTTCGCCGTGCCTAGGTGACGTGACGTCACGAGCAAGCGCCGAGGCCTTCCTTTGAGTCAGTGTTGCTCTGGTGGAGTGCTGTTGCCGCGCGGGGCCCCACGGTGCGCTCCTGCTGCCACCGACACCACCGCCCGACCACGAGGCCTGCTCGTGATCCCGCAGCTTGCGTAACGCCAGGGGGGGGAGCGCACCACAACACCAGAGCCGACACAGCAGGAGGCGTGACGTCAGAGCGAGCAGCTGTTTCCCTGTACCAGCACGTAAACAGGCCGCACACGTCACTGCCCGCCTCGCACAAGTTCAGCGCGTGAGACGCTCGTCTAAGAGCCTCGCCCATCCAGTTACGCCAGTATACCCCAGAATATTTCCGGGAATAGATACGTGGTGCGGGAAGCACTTAGCGGCACCAGATACTGCTGTCAGTAAAAACACTGCTTTGGCGCTGCTCTCCCCGCCAATGCCGTGCAAGAATATTCACCTTAGCGCAGTTACTGCGCCTCACATCCGCTTTGTGATGGGCCAGAAGTTAACTGTGTGCCATTACGAGAGTAACCGTCGCACCACCTTAGATAAACGGTAACAACAAAATTGAATTAATTATCTTGTTCCAGAATGAGATTTTCACTCTGCAGCGGAGTGTGCGCTGATATGAAACTTTCTGGCAGATTAAAACTTTGTGCCGGACCGAAACTCGAACTCGGGACCTTTGCCTTTCGCGGGCAAGTGCTCTACTACCGGTAGAGTCTCGGTCCGGCACACAGTTTTAATCTGCCAGAAAGTTTCATATCAGCGCACACTCCGCTGCAGAGTGAAAATCTCATTCTGGAAACATCCCCCAGGCTGTGGCTAAGCCACGCCTCTGCAATATCCTTTCTTTCAGGAGTACTAGTTCTGCAAGGTACGCAGGAGAGCTTCTGTAAAGTTTGGAAGGCAGGAGACGAGGTACTGGCAGAAGTAAAGCTGTGAGGACGGGGCGTGAGTCGTGCTTGGGTAGCTCAGTTGGTATAACAAAAAAACTGAATGAACTAATCAACGATCAACCTGAACAGGTGTCATCGGACGTCCGCCACGAACAAATTCAACGAACAATCTAGAACAAAATAAGATCAACAAAAAAAAATGTTGGTAGAGCACTTGCCCGCGAAAGGCAAAGGTCCCCCGTTCGAGTCTCGGTCCTGCACACAGTTTTAATCTGCCAGAAAGTTTCAATTATGTTGTTGATAATGTAAAGTTTTATGTGGTAACATTGTTTCTTTTCTATCGCGTTGACCATCTTGGATCGCGTAACGATTTCAATTTCTCTTCTCTGCTTGTTGTTTTCTGTTTTTCCAGTACGCCTTCGTCTTCTCCCCATCTTGTTTTACCCTCTTTTCTGTCCACGTTTTTCCCAAAATACTTATTTCTTCCGCATTGAAAGCCTTCCAAATTTAATACTTTATTCTCGAAAAGATTTCTGTCTGCTATTCCCAATTCTTTGATGCTCTTTATTTCTAGATCTTTCTTTATTTCTGTAATCCGGGCTACTGATGAAGTGTCTAAAAACATTAATCTTCTTTTAGTCATTATTTCTGATATTTTCTCTATATTTTTATAGATCTCCTCATCAATTCTCATTTTCAAGCCATCTGCAGTTTGTATTAAAACGAAACTAAACTCCGTCCGAACAGGCTTTGGAAGGCCCAACGGTACCGACCGGCCGCCGTGTCATCCTCAGATCACAGGCGCCACTGGATGCGGATATGGCGGGGCATGTGGTCAGCACACCGCTCTCCCGGCCGTAGGTCAGTTTCCGAGATTGGAGCCGCTACTTCTCAATCAAATAGCTCCTCAGTTCGCCTCAAAAGGGCTGAGTGTACCCCGCTTGCCAACAGCGCTCGGCTGACCGGATGGTCACCCAGCCAAGTGCTGGCCCAGTCCGACAGCGCTTAACTTCGGTGATCTGATGGGAACCGGTGTTACCACTGCGGCAAGGCTGTTGGCCTGTACTTTGTGTTACACCCATTACTTTTCTAACTATCCGCGTTTCATGTACCTCTTTCTGTCCAACTTATAGTTCACTGTTAGGTATTGACATATATATAAAAATATTCTGGTAGTATCACTGTGGTATAGTGTCTTAGTTTGGTTTTTCTAGATATATATTTCTTGATGTAGATATTCTTTGTCAAACCATATGCTCTCTTTCTTTTCTTCTTTTACTACTGCCTTCATCCCGCATTGCGCGCAGGGTCGGCAGGTTGAAGTACGGAATTGGTATGGTTAATCTTAAGGGGTGGCCGGATGCCCTTCCTACCGCTACCCCATACCTCCCGGGACGGAAGTAGTGTACCCCAGCTGTCTGCGTCTAGTGTAAACTATGAAATAGTGTGAAAGTTTCAAATGTCTGCGAGTCGTTTAACAAACCATATGCTCTCTCCATTTCGTTAACAGTCACATCTACTGCAAATCTTTCTAGTCGATTCAGTTGTACAGTTTCTCGAAGATATTTGAATTTACTCACTCGCTCTATTTCACCTGTTTGTTTTTCTAAGAATTTTGGTGCATTTTTTATGTCTGCGATTAATTTTGTTTTTTTTTTCAGCTGAAATTTTGAGGCGAATTCTATTTGCTATTTCTCCCAGAAGATTTCTTTGAGTGGCTGTGTCCGTCAGATTTTCTGAAAGTACTTCAAAACCGTCTGCAAAAGTCAGGCAGTTTACCTTGATTCCTGTCTTCGTGGTAACATTGTTATTTCATGTAATTTTGGTGTTCAGAAAATGGTTCAAATGGCTCTGAGCACTATGGGACTTAACATCTATGGTCATCAGTCCCCTAGAACTTAGAACTACTTAAACCTAACTAACCTAAGGACATCACACAACACCCAGTCATCACGAGGCAGAGAAAACCCTGACCCCGCCGGGAATCGAACCCGGGACCCCGTGCTCGGGAAGCGAGGACGCTACCACGAGACCACGAGCTGCGGACTAATTTTGGTGTACCATGTTATTTTTCGTAATCAAGTTGCAGATAAAAGCAAAGATGGGAAAGGCTGCGATAATATGGTTGCTGATGGAAATAACACAAGTTGACGCTCATGGGCTGTTAACAACCACCTGCTGCAAAGAAGCTGGTCGAAACACTACAAACTGATAGTCAACCAGTATGAGTCATACAAGGACGAGCTGAGAAGCAGCGCCTCCAGATTTTTTATGTGAAAATATTTAAAGTTTTTCAAATGAAACAAAAGTCATTAACATTTTACATATTTATTCTTCGCGTCTAAATATTTGTAGTCGTCTATCGCTACTGAGCTTCGAATTTTAGCGTGTAACATGGTGTTGCGTAACGAAACAATGTCGGTACGTGAGAAACACCGTGTTGTAATCCAGTTTCGAATTCGTAGAGTTCGTCCACGCATGGAAAACTCTTTCAGCATGGCAATGCTAGACCAGACACGAGCGCTGCGACATCAGCAACAGTCCGAGGCCTTGGGTTTACTGTTACCAGTCGTCCACCATACAGTCCGGACTTGGTCCCATCTGATTTTCATCTGTTTCCAGAACTGAAAGAACACTTTCGAGGACTTAACTTTGATAGCGATGAAGCGGTGCAAGCAGAGGTGAGGTTGTGGGTCCGTCAACAAACTCAAACTCAAAATGAAGATTAAAGATATAGAATGTAAGTAACGCCGTTTCGTTTAAAAAGCTTGAAAAAGTTGAAACGAAATCGGAATTTATTTTGAAAGATCTGTGAAAACATGCGCGTGACGTTTCGTCTCTGACAATAATGGAAGATCTGTGAAAACATGCGCGTGACGTTTCGTCTCTGACAATAATGGAAACAGTTAGAAACACTACTCCCATGAATTGTAAAGAAATCAATTCTCAGCCATCTGACTGCGAGTTTGAAAATATCCTTTAACGTCTCCTAACAACTGTTCTGCAATGCTCCTGTACGCAACAGACAACTTGCCTCGTTTTGCCGCTGCAACTGCGTGATCAGCACCATGCTAAAATATTCCAAAAAGCAATACTGCAATCGGTGCAGAGTGCAATGCATGGATCAACTGCAACAATTACTGCCATACTTTCATGAATAGAAATTGAATGATGAGGAGAAGTCTGGTCCACTACCTTAAACGATATCAAGAAATTTACTATATTCAGAAAATTAATGATTTAAATTCTGACAAACATTACACAGACTTTCAGTTGTTCCACAATGTGTATACTCATTAAACACGTGTATACTCAATAAAGATACGAATCTGACAAAATCACTCGAATGCGCCAGCAACCAACAACTATGTGCAGCGAAAAGACAGATTACCAAAAATCCTCAGTTAATACCAATGTCTCATCGGGCGCTACTAGCTCGATCACGGGCGGGCCATAACCTGTCACGTCGCGCGGCTTGCCTCCACCGCACCCTGCGTCCGACCACTGCCGACTTCTCTCGACGACTGCTCGCTCGCTACTACTCGCGATAATAATATCTCAGACTCAGAGTTTGTGTATGCACACAGCAGAATCAAAGGCGTCCAACTTTTAAAGTTTCACACAAAAAAATCGGAGCCACTACTATTCAGCACGTCCTTGTACATTGTTAAAAGGAGTACCAGCGCTATTCATTTGTCTCTTTTAGTGTCTCCGAAACTGATTTAGTATGATTTTAAGGCAGTTCAGACAGTATTTTTCAGTCGGCTGCGAGGATGATTGGGTCTAATGAACGCACATAAATGGCAAGATGCCTTAGGTCAATGGAGTAACTCTACTGAAGTCCCAAAAATAGGAATTTTCCGTTCAGTTGGTAAATTTGTTGGTTAATCGACTTCGACTATTTTTAATATGTAGGTGATAGTTGCATGCAATGAAATAGACTGTGAAAATAGTAAAATGTCATTGACTGTGTAGTGGACTGTTAAGGCAGCCAGTCCACAGTGAAGTAGCCGAAAGGGCACGCGTCAACTCACGCCGTCTGGCGTTAAGTCTGGAACAGGATTCGTAATGAATGTGATAAAGAAAAGAACGTAGCTACTAGAACACTTAACTTTTATATTGTCCTTTGGTATACAGCATTCTGGATGATACAAGTGAGACTCTATCTTGAGGTACATGCAACGTTACAAATGGTTAATGGCGCCTTGCTAGGTCGTAGCCATTAACTTAGCTGAAGGCTATTCTAACTGTCTCTCGGCAAATGAGAGAAAGGCTTCGTCAGTGTAGTCGCTAGCAACGTCGTCGTACAACTGGGGCGAGTGCTAGTCAGTCTCTCTAGACCTGCCGTGTGGTGGCGCTCGGTCTACGATCACACAGTGGCGACACACGGGTCCGACATGTACTAACGGACCGCGGCCGATTTAAGCTACCACCTAGCAAGTGTGGTGTCTGGCGGTGACACCACAGACTGATCATTAGTTCATAGCAACTAAAATTGTTTAAATACGCAGTTGTTTGTACGGAAGCATATCCGATCAGTTTTCGGATCGTAGTGCCTTTCCTAAGCGTAGCCTTTTCTATACAGAAGGGCTTCTGTTATTTGATGGAAGGAGGAAATTTGACAGCGTGGATTGCTCAGAGAAGAGCCAAGTGCATTACTGGCGAGTACTCGCGCCACACCGCAGAGTTGACATATCCCTTACTGCCGGGCATCAACCGCTGGGGATTCAGAAACACCCACCTGTCACAGTTCTGGAGATAGATGTCATACATGGCCGTTTAGATTTATTACTTCTGCGCTTCTTATGTTATTCCAAACAAATTTCATAGGCCGTATCCAGATACGGCACCTACAAAAGTATATCATTGAACCACACATACTTCGGGAGATATGACGTCATAAACACTGAGATGTGTGAAAACATGCAGTATTATGCAAGAAGTCTAGCATTTGTTCTTTTCTAAAGGAAATCCCTGACACCTGGCGGCGTTTTTGACAGCTTTTAACAGCGAAGCGCAAATGGCTGAAATCATTCTTAATTTGGGTACTGAACTTCTAAATTTTTGCACGTTGTGTATTTTTCTTTGTACGACTGTTTAAGAATTTGAAAAGAGCTTTCATGAATACACGGAAATGAGATTTATTCGACACTTCGGTAATAGTTTAAGTTTTGTTTTCGTTTCCAATAGAAAATTTGCAGACTGAATAACCCGGAAATGCCGGGTTTGTCAGCTAGTATAAATCCTTACTTGTACTGAAAATGCGAAAGTAACTTTGCCTACTACGCTTTGACGACTAGACCTCTGAACCGATTTTCATGAAATTTCTTACGAAGATGGTGTGAGGAAAAACATAGGCTACTTGAGAAAGTGTGTATTACGACATACATTGTGGATCAAATAAAAGTGGCGCTGGCGAGTGGATACGATTTGTGACAGCGTTAACGGAGGACGGAAAGACCTAAAGTCACTTCCAACTGGATGGACCAACTGCCCATACAGCCGGATGAACCTCGGAGCACATTTACACAGTCATCACATCCGACCGAGATGTTAGCAGAGGTTAGATGGCCAGCCAGGTGTGCGAATTACTTTGTGTGGGCAGCCCTCAAATCTAAGGCGCATCGTAACAACCCTCATAGTCTTCAAGAACTGCAGCAGAACATTTCGGATGGGATTGCAGCAAGCCAGCTTTGATCCGCCATCAGCAGCTTGCTGACGAGCGTGCAAAAGTGGTGGTTGGTTACTCAACACCTGCTATAGTCATGTTAGTACTGTATTTCCTTTCCTCTGCTGTTTTTCTTTGTAAGCTGGAACTCTGTCCTGCGGACCGCCTATATTTGCCGCACCGTGTAATTATAGATTTGAAGAATATAACACCGAATATAGAACAATAATTACTCTTTGAAAATTTACACATTGACTTTTGTACTATATCGTATTTGTGAAAAATGCCTTTATTGTTTGATATGTTCTACATAATACCATTCAACATAACTTAGAATCCTGTAAGTGTTTAATCTGTACTTCGATACTAATATCAACCGTGAGCTTGTCGCATTTTAGCCGCTCAGCATCACATTTCTCTCCCAGCTGATGATGTGCATCAATAGCTCGCGGTCATAGGGTCCCGGGTTCGACTGCCGACCAGTTTGGAACATCCTTTCCGTTCCCGACTCTCTCTCTCTCTCTCTCTCTCTCTCTCTCTCTCTCTCTCTGTGTGTGTGTGTGTGTGTGTGTGCGTGTGTTTTGTTGTTGTTGTTGTCATTTTATCATAATCGACGCACAAGTCGCCGAAGTGGCGTGAAATAAACGACTGGTCTTTTCCAGCCAGTAGGGCAATACACACGCTTCATTCATTCTACTGATATGTGTGCGCAGCTGCGGGCAACAGCTGGTATAAAATACAAACCAAAGTTAATTAAAGAGTGGCACTACATACGTACAACAATCGTAGTATCTACAAACTAACAGCTAAATCTAGTATTAAGCAAAGAAGTAACAAAGATATTTTTTAAAGCGTTTATCAACGATTCTCTCAACAGTTGCAGTATTTACACTACTAGCCATTAAAATTGCTACACCACGAAGATGACGTGCTACAGACGCGAGATGCTGTGATATGCAAATGATTAGCTTTCAAGAGCATGCAGACAAGGTTGGCGCCGGTGGCAACACCTACAACGTGCTGACATGGGGAAAGTTTCCAACCGATACACAAACAGCAGTTGAGCGGCGTTACGTTGTCGAACGTTGTTGTGATGCCTCGTGTAAGGAGCAGAAATGCGTACCGTCACGTTTCCGACTTTGATAAAGGTCGGATTGTAGCCTATCGCGATTGCGGTTTACCATATCGCGACATTGCTGCTCGCGTTGGTTGAGATCCAATGACTGTTGGCAGAATATGGAATCGGTGGGTTCAGGAGGGTAATACGGAACGCCGTGCTGGATCCCAACGGCCTCGAACCACTAGCAGTCGAGATGACAGGCATCTTATCCGCATGACTGTAACGGATCGTGTAGCCACGTCTCGATCCCTGAGTCAACAGATGGGGATGTTTGCGAGACAACAACCACCTACACCAACAGTTCGACGACATTTTCAGCAGCATGGACTATCAGCTCGGAGACCATGGCTGCGGTTACCCTTGACGCTGCATCACTGACAGGAGCGCCTGCGATGGTGTACTAAACGACGAACCTGGATGCCCGAATGGCAAAACGTCATTTTTTCGGATGAATCCAGGTTCTGTTTACAGCATCATGATAGTCGCATCCGTGTTTGGCGACATCGCGGTGAACGCACATTGGAAGCGTGTATTCGTCATCACCATACTGCCGTATCACCCGGCGTGATGGTACGGGGTGACATTGGTTACACGTCTCGGTCACCTCTTGTTCGCACTGACGGCACTTTGGACATTACATTTCAGATGTGTTACGACCCCTGGCTTTACCCTTCACTCGATCCCTGCGAAACCCTACATTTCAGCAGGATAATGCACGACCGCATGTTACAGGTCATGTACGGGCCTTTCTGGATACAGAAAATGTTCGACTGCTGCCCTAGCCGGCACATTCTCCAGATCTCTCACCAATTGAAAACGTCTGGTCAATGGTGGCCGAGCAACTGGCTCGTCACAATACGCCAGTCACTACTCTTAATGAACTGTGGTATCGTGTTGAAGCTGCATGGGCAGCTGTACCTGTACACGCCATCCAAGCTCTGTTTGACTCAATGCCCAGGCGTATCAAGGCCGTTATTACGGCCAGAGGTGGTTGTTCTTGGTACTGATTTCTCAGGATCTATGCACCAAAATTGCGTGAAAATGTAACGACATGTCAGTTCTTGAATAATATATTTGTCCAATGAATACCCGTTTATCATCTGCATTTCTTCTTGGTGTAGCAATTTTAATGGCCAGTAGTGTATATTAGGCGACTAGTTTCAGAACTTACAGATTAATATTCAATCCTGGCCCACTGAACCTGCACTCACAGAGTCTGATCTTAATAGTAAACATCAAAGTGGCAACACATGCTTTATAAATGTTTGTAGAATGAATGCCACAATCCACACGTGCCTCTTACCAAGTCAGTTTGAACTTGACTTGCTCAGAGGCACGTGTGGATCGTGGCATTCATTCTACAAACATGTATAAAGTATGCATTGGCATTTTGATGATTAGTATTAATATCACTCTCAGTGGGAGGGATTGAAAATGAACCTGTTTCGTTTGAAAATATTCACCTAACATAAATACTGCAACTGCTGACAGAAACGTTAATAAACACTTTAAGAAATTTTATGAAGTTCCTGGTTCCCTGTCATCAAAATGTTGAAACTGGAAAAGAACAATTTTAAAATATCAGTCAATTGAAAAATAATTTGATAAAAATTAGTTCTTGATAGACGTTGAAGGAAAATAATCGGTTTTATGCCCTTTAAGGTGATCAGAAATAATCGTTTTGGCAAGAATAATTCAGAGTTAAATCGAGTGATATCTGTCTACAGTAATACGAGGGCTATCTGAAAAGGGAGGAACGATCGGTCACGAAATGGAAACCACTGTGAAAATCCGACTAGACTTTTCACAGACGTTTTGGGCAGTGTCCCTAGTATGCCCGTCGATCGCATCGAGACGCTCTTTCCAGTTGTGAGCGCACTGTGAGTGAGTAAAGGTGCCTACAACAACAATGTCTCCCGCCAAGTAGGAGGGCCCGCTGAGGATCTTCGCCTTAATGAATGCAGCCCACCTGACACAGCTGCCACGCACTTCCTTCTTCGTGGCAATTCTCAGCCGCACTCTGCAGGGGCAGTGAAGACGCTGCTGCAGCCTTTCCGATGGGAAGTGTTCGATCCCCCACAACACAGCCCTAATTGGCTCGTCTTGAGCATCATCTCTGTTCACATGAAACGCTGGATACGAAGACAACACTTGAATGCAGGCTACGCGCTATAGACCAGCGTAGAGAATTATCGGAAAGCGCAGGCGGCTACCGTCTATGACGACGGGGTTGAAATTTGGTATAACGCTCTGACAAATGTCTAAGAGCGGCGACTATGTAGAGAAGTACCTGGAAGGTGTAGCTCAATATGCAAAGAAAACCGTTTTGATTTTCACTGTGGTTTCCATTTTGCGACCGATCGCTCCTTACTTTCCGAACTACCCTCGTACAATAGCGCTGAGTTCCTTCTACACTGATAAAACGAAAGAAAAGATATTATTTACGTGGAGGGCTATTAACACAATAGTTTCTCCTTGCTAGTGGAATTACGAATCTAAAGGCGCTTGTACTGCTGCACGCTAAATAAAGGAAAGAAAGTCATTTAATTTTTTTAGATACAGTTGATAAAATTTTAAATATTTAGTATAAATTTAGTGATTTCCGCAGTCATAGCTTTTCATTGTATGGCATAATGAGAACAGTTTGGAAGCATATGGACTGTCGTACGTAAATTTTGAAGGTATAAGAATACATTTGTTTCAGACTTCCCATATATCCGGTGGCATAAACTGCATGTTGAGGAAAAATGAGAGCGAAGAAAAGTAATTTTAACCAGAGTGGTTTGCCAAATTTGTCCACCTACTTAGCTAAATGATGAGCGCAGCTGACAGCGATGCGGAGCGCCCGGATTCGATTCCTGGTACGGCCTCGGTGGAGGACTGGAACAGGGTACTGTCAGCCTCGTGAGGCTAACTGAGGAGGTGCTCGAGGTCGAGAAACCCGATAACGACCGGGGGCTGACCACAGGCCCCTCCATAGAACATGCAATTACGCCATTGGCACAGGATGACTTGGCGGTCGGTCGGAGTCGACTAGTCCGTCTAGCGCCAAAATGCAGAACTTAACTTTTTCCGTCACCTGTGTCAAATTCAAATGTTGCAGAGTTGTAACACTTTAAGCTTTACTCTGATTGTCCTACTGTAACAGATGTTTGCATAAGCAGTAACTGCAGTCAAGAAATGTTGATACTTTTTAGATCTTGAACACCTCATGTTTTACCTACATGACATATGTCATTATTTTATTGTGTTCCATCTCTTGTATGACGTATTACCGTGATCATGCAAACGTTGTGGCTTTGTCTTACGTTACGAGCAGACACTACACATACTCGGTATGTAATCGACATTTGTTAATTGTATGGAAGTTTCAGTTAATAAGTTTGAGTTCCACTTCTTAACGCAGTTTTCTGTTGTCATTTAAGCTCTGAAAATGGCCGTATAATGAGCTGCAGTAATCAGTTAAACTTTCGCAATTTCGATTTTTCTATTAAACGATGTTGTTAAAAATTTTACCTTTATAAAAATAATGTAAGAAAAGATAGATTGCTACTTACTGCAAAAATGAAACGTCAAGTTGCAGACAGGCACACTTAGCGTGTTACCTTCACGGTAAGTAGCGACCTATCTTTCCTACAATATTCATATTTCTACCTCGGTTTTCTGCCGTATGGTTTTACCTTTTTAAAAACTTTTTAGATGGCTTGTCTCCTCCCTGACTGTGACAGGAATTAATAGTCTCGTAAAGGTTTCTAACTATAACATTTTTCTTGTTGTGTTAATTCTCTAGTGTAAGATTATACCTCTTTATCAGCAGATTGTGACAGTGTTTAAAAATTTTTAATTCGGGAAACTGTTATGCGAAGTATTGAAAATCAAGTTTCTGTTGCCTCTGGGAATTGTTAGATAGGCAACCCGCAACGGCGCCTATGAACGGCTTCACCCGTTTTACGGTCTAGACTACTGACGCAAGTAAACAATGGCTACAGGCGAAAGCATAACATTTAAAAATTCAGAAGGCAAATGCCACCTTTTTAAAAGGGCCCTATGGAAAACTGTACATCATTCATCAGGCGGGGCTGTGGCAGCTAGACTGCGGAAATGTGAGAAAAGCTGTGCATTACGAAATACATATTTAACTTTTTCGAGATTTTTTTAACGATCAGCCAGTTATATGATGTACATAGTGACGTACTGTATGGTTACTAATAACGATCGCTGAAAGACCGCGAGGTGCCGGGACTACCGGCGTGTTTAGCACTAAATTCAGGTGGAATCTACATATGAAAATGATGCTCTAAGCCCCCCATTTCCTAACTCCGACTTTGCTGTTGCACACGGATTAAAAAAGAAACGCGACCTGATTGTGATCGACCCTGCAAGTGGAGTAGAGAAGAGTTTGACACCTGCAATGTGGTGTCACCGCCAGACACCACACTTGCTAGGTGGTAGCTTAAATCGGCCGCGGTCCATTAGTACATGTCGGACCCGCGTGTCGCCACTGTCAGGATCGCAGACCGAGCGCCACCACAAGGCGGGTCTCGAGAGACGTACTAGCACTCGCCCCAGTTGTACGACGACGTTGCTAGCGACTACACTGACGAAGCCTTTCTCTCATTTGCCGAGAGACAGTTAGAATAGCCTTCAGCTAAGTTAATGGCTACGACCTAGCAAGGCGCCATTAACCATTTGTAACGTTGCATGTACCTCAAGATAGAGTCTCACTTGTATCATCCAGAATGCTGTATACCAAAGGACAATATAGAAGTTAAGTGTTCTAGTAGCTACGTTCTTTTCTTTATCACATTCATCACGTATCCTGTTCCAGACTTCGCGCCAGTCGGCGTGTGAGTTGACGCGTGCCCTTTCGGCTACTTCACTGTGGACTGGCTGCCTTAACAGTCCACTACATGCAATAATTTAGTTTCATAAAAATTAATTTTACAGTGGAAAGTTTAATTAATGTCATGACAGATGAATGGGTTGCTCAACATAACTACAGAATGAAAGTTCTGTTCAAGATAACAATTGGATTTATTCTGACTAAATTCAAAATGAAAAACACATGAAACATTTACAATACGTCAATTTGATACACAGATAATTGCTGTGAAGGTGAAGTTGTCCATAAACTAGCTTGTGACATTTATGACCAAGTGGTAGGAGGAACCAATTACCTGCAAGTCAAATCTTAAGAAAAACGTCCAGCAAACCCGACATTAATTGCGATGCAACAGTAGTGAGAACTCAGACAATGAAAACCCCAGACAGAACCAAGATAGATAGAATGGAGACAGGCGCGCTCTGCTGAGCTCTAAGTATCACGTAGCAAAATTCCCTAATCTGCCGGTGCTGCAGACATGCATTACCAGGCTGTCTTCTGTACTGCAAGAACACGATCTGACGTACCGGCGGCGATGGCGGGTTGCTTCGAGGTCCCGTGGTGATGATGATAATGTCCTGAGTATAGCCCGAAACAAACTATCCTGATCTGGTTGTTCCAGACTAAAGACTTCCTAGCAGTTCAAATGCGCCTCTGAGGGAGACGAAGAAAGCTCGCCACACAATCACTGACGGTACAGTGACTGATTGTAACAAGCGAAGTCACGCAGTAACTCCGGTACAGTCAACTTTAGCCAAAACTGCTCAAGACGGACAACATAGGCCGTTTGTACGCAGAACGCTGAATCGCCAACTGCACTCGGAAAGTTACGTTGAAGCTGAAACTTCAGCAAATTTGTCAAACAGGTACTATTAAACAAAAGTGTATTAGGCAGCCAACGGAAGGCAGACTGTCAAGAGCAGCAAGTGCTGAGTTTTGTAGCCTACTCAGAACGAAAGGCGACACTAGACTGCTATCACAGAGCACCCGTACAAGCCGAACCCTGTACATTACCGCCCCTACCACAGTTGCCATGTTTAAACATGCCAATCAGCAACTTGATAACCGGTGGAAAATTCCACTCTATTGCCGAAGCACTTCTACTACACTAATGGAGACACCAATTTCTGCGCAGATTTTGCTACGTCACGG
Source organism: Schistocerca nitens (assembly GCF_023898315.1). Classification (NCBI taxonomy): domain Eukaryota; kingdom Metazoa; phylum Arthropoda; class Insecta; order Orthoptera; family Acrididae; genus Schistocerca; species Schistocerca nitens. The sequence goes on along the minus strand of NC_064620.1, from coordinate 617,130,721 downwards.
AGCTTTTCCCTGAGCAAGCCAATCATTGGTAATCTTTCATAGAAAATGCGGGAATCTGCCCGCGAAAACTGCCTGGGAAGTCATGCCGTTCCCACGCCTTGCTCGTAGCTCGTCAGAAGGTGTGTTTACCGAATTTACACGAAGAAGCAGAATAGCTCACCCCAGGCTCTCCCTCAGAACCCACCGCGGGCGCGTCATCCCGCCCTTTTGACAATGTCGGCGTCTGGGCGGCATGCACCCCATTCAGCCAGTCCCTCACACCAGCCAACATAACCCTTTCTTCGCCAGCAGAACCCTCCTGTCTTTCCGGACCACACAGGTAACAAGAGACGCCGCGTGCAATTAGAGAGGATAACATTCATATCTTCCGAGTTCTCAATACTAGCATAGTAATGACCATTCCCAGCTATACCTCTCCAAATCGAATTACTAAGAGTAAGATGATTGCTGTAAACATGAGAGGGGGCAGGCCACTGTGTGCACTGGAAAGGCATGCCACCTCTCAAGATGACACGAGAAGACATACCTGCAATTGATAGCAAATTTGTTTTAGTTGAACAATTACTGTCTGTATTTTCCCACTGCTAAACTGTGTCTCATTCAAGAACGTATGTCAGATTCAGATAACAATAGCAAATCACCTTTTTTAATTAACTTTTAAAATGTTTGAAAGGTAACATCTTCCTTTGTATTTTTTACAATAAGAAAAGTAACTGTATTACTAATTTTTAAAATATGACAGATATTTCTATAATGTTTCTAATGTCATGCTTTCCTTTGTACGAACTCTATATCACTAACATTCCACTAACTCGCACATTGCTTTCTTCTGTTGTTGCGACGTTGAATTGGCACCTGATCATAGACTCTGAAGCTGAAACCCCGACTCGTGAGTAAATATGTATCATATGCGGAAGATCAATGAGGAGTTCTTACAGCAAATACGATCATAAGAATCTACTGTTTCCGAACTCCTGACCTGCAAATGCAACTACCGCATGTAAAGGAGCTACTGACACGATGTTTTGAGTACGCTAGGTGAGGTGTTCTCAGATGTCTTCAGCTAGTAAACCTTTGCCAGCGAAAAGAGTTTTGTGGGTCCGAGTCCCGGTCCACCACACGTTTTGAATTTGTTACAAATTTTCCTTCTCGTCATTCCTATGACGCCTTGTTATTTCACTTTATAATTCGGTCACCAAGAGCACACGCGTTGTAAGTAGGCTCTTTAGGTTTTTATGCTGGTAACGCCATGTAGCGCTCTGTATGGAAATCACTGGCTGTGCTGTGTGCAGCCTGTGGCTGGTTTGCATTGTTGGAATTTGCTATTGTAGTGTTGGGCAGTTGGCTGTTAACAGCACGTAGCGTTGCGCAGTTGGAGGTGAGCCGCCAGCAGTGGTGGATGTGGGGAGAGGAATGGCGGAGTTTTGAGAGCGGATAATCTGGACGTGTGTCCATCAGAGACAGTAAATTTCTAAGACTGGATGTCACGAACTGATATATATATTACGACTTTTGAACACTATTAAGGTAAATACATTGTTTGTTCTTTATCAAAATCTTTCATTTGCTAACTGTGCCTATCAGTAGTTAGTGACTTCAGTAGTTAGAATCTTTTATTTAGCTGGCAGTATTGGCGCTCGCTGTATTGCAGTAGTTCGAGTAATGAAGATTTTTGTGAGGTAAGTGATTCATGAAAGGTATAGGTTATTGTTAGTGAAGGCCATTCTTTTGTAGGGATTATTAAAAGTCAGATTGCGTTGCGCTAAAAATATTGTGTGTCAGCTTAGTGTTGATCAGAATAAGTAAAGAGAGCAATGTCTGAGAACGTTCAGTTTTGGCCAGCTGTTTGAAAAGCAAATAACGTAAGAGGTTTTGCAGCACAGTAATTTATTAATATTTCTAAGGGCACGTTTCATATGGCGACCCTTAGCCGAGGATACCTCACTGGAATCTTCTGATTTTTTCTTGTAGTTTGTGTAATTAGTGTAGCTATTGTTTATTGCTAGCGCGTAATTATAGAGAGAATCTTCTTTGTAGTTCTAGTTTTTCATTGTTGTACAGTAAAACAGTTGTTGCATGCATGTAGATTTGCACCAAGTATTTCGCAGCTGCGCTTGCAATTAACTACATATTATTTTCAGTGCTATGTTAATGGTTTCCTTATTTTTGCTCTTCAAATTGTGCTTTTCTTGTTATTGTGTGAAATACGTGATAATTATGGCGTGTGAAAAACGTAACACTAGGCTCCGAAGTAAACTGAGAAATGATAGTGACGACGAGCGTAGCTTATCAGCACCACCGTGTAATGAATTAACAGACATTCAAAGTAGTAATTTGGTAATTGTGCATGGTAATGGTGTAGACAGTGAAACAATTAGTGAACAGGGAAGCATTATCGATCGATCGGTCGGCAACAGCTCGCCACAGGAATCCGAAATGACAAGACACACTCTTGCAAATACTGTAGATTCAGGTTTTGCGTCTTCACCGTTTTCTCAAATAAGTCAAGACACATTTTCTGCTTTTCAAAATGCGAATATTGCCGGTTCAAGTGCACTGCCGAATAGCACTGAGGAACATGTTTCAGACACCAGTGCATTGTTATTACAGTTAATGCAACAAAAGGGACAAAGGCCACAAAAGTTAGACACAACGCTTGAACAAAATCAGAAACAAATGGGACAAAATCTTCAAAAGTTAGACACAATGGAACAACACCAGAGACAAACACAGCAACAGTTAGACGCAATGGAACAAAATCAAAAACAGTCACAGCAACAGCTTCAAAAGTTAGACACCACGCCTGAACAAACACGTGAAGGTTTAACTGCTGAGTTACTTAAAATCGAATCGAAATGTCAAAAAGTCTGTAATGACGTAAAAAGACAAAGTTGTGAGCATTTCCAACCTATTTTTTCGCGTCATGAAAATGCATTACAGAATCACGAAGCAGCCATAAAGAAACTGCAAACTATTGTTCATGAAAATCACGACACCTTGCAAGCTAAAATTGACTCAGTTGCATCTACCGATTCGGTTACGCAACTTGCAAAAACTCAGAAAAACTTAAAGGACATAGCAGATACGATTTCAACACAAATGGACACTCTGAAACGTGGTTCAGAAAAACACACTGAGGAAATAAGTTCACTATCGGAGAAAGTAGCAGAACTATCGGATCAGTTCACTAGCTTACCTACAAAGGTAGATGATGATCTGAATGACACAAGACCTGTAGCCTTCACTGACACAGAAGAGTATGAACAAATTAAGAAATTCAAACAAAATCAGAATCAAATTAATACGCAACACCAAAGAGAAATCCGGGAAGTACAAGATCAGTTGGCACAAGTAATACAAGAATTACATATTTCAGAGGGACTTACAAACACGGAAAAGCCACAAAATAATAACACAGGGCATTTCGGAAATTACGAAAGAAATTAGCAAGGTGCAACGAATTTTGAGATGGAACCGCCGACACGACGTAACAATGACCGATATGCGACTCGCCGACACGATGATTTTGACTATAAGCTGTTCATTACTACACCTAAATTCAAAACATTTAAGAATTCTGGCAACGACATTCATCCACAAGCGTGACTTCATTGTTTTCCTCCCAACTGGTCATTAGAGCACAGATTAGAATTTATGTGTGGCTATTTAGACAATGAACCAGCTGTAAGAATGCGATCGGTCATTCACAATTGTCACAGTGAAGGAGAATTTTATCATGCCTTCCTCTCAGCATATTGGTCTCAAGCTACACAAGACCGAGTAAAACACAGCATCATAATGATGAAATATTTCGAACAATCTGAATTTTCCAGTCTTGTGAAATATTTTGAAGACATGTTGCACAAGAATCAGTACCTGTCAAACCCATACAGCCCCTCAGACCTCATCCGTATTTGCTTAATCAAATTGCCTGAACATTTACGACATATTATTTTGGCAGGACGTTGTAAAGACGACATTGAAGCTTTTCAGGGACTGTTACAAGAACTGGAAATTGACATTGACAATTGCGGGACGCGAAAACAAGAACACAACAATTACAGGTCACATCCGTCACAATTCCGTGATGAAAGAAATAATAACTGGACACGACAAGGCTATTCTTACAACGAAAATCGTGATCAAAACAGACACCACCCGAATGACAACCGTTGGCAGAGTAGTAATGATTACAGGGAAAGATGATCTCTCCGTGGTAATGACTATCACAGATACAATCAGAGAAACAGACAATATGGGAACCAAAATAATTATTATCAAGGGAGACAGAATAACTTCAGATGCAACGGTCCAGCGCGCAGTTACGATTCAGGGAGAAATTCTCCACCACGTGACCGACAAACAAGAAACTATGTAAACTACTGACAAAACGACAGACCTGAAGTGCATCAGAACTGGCAGGATTCAAACAGGGCAGGGCCCTCTCGACAGGGTGAATTTGTAGAAGTTAGGTCTCCAAATCTCAATAACGACGCGCGCCAATAAAGAGACAGTAGGCAATGACTCATACCGCTGGCAGCCACAAAAAGTACTTATGAAGCTGACGATGTAGCTGCCGTGGCTAGTAATTACGTAAAAATGGAAGACATTAGAGACGTCTTACTTCAGGAACACGACGTAAAACATAACAACATTGCATTTCCTGTAATTAACATTACAGTAAATGACGTAAAATTTACGGCAGTACTTGACTCTGGCAGTCCCATTTCAGTAATTAGTGAAACAGCCTTTAGCAAATGCAACAAATCGAACGATTGCCCCACACTTCCGTTACGTAAGATTAAATTACAAGGTGCAATCGTTGGAAAAAGTATAGATGTACGCCAACAAACCAACTTAGAATTCTTTTGTCAAAGCCACAGTTTCTCTATGAACTTTCTTATTGTTCCATTATTGTCGACGGGAATTATATTGGGAGTAGACGTTTTGAATGAATACAAAGCAATCTTAAACTTTCACGACGATGAAACAAGTTTAGAGAAAGAAGGTAAGTCAATAGCATTGAAATTTGAAGATTTGCTCTCAAACCATGACGAGGAAATTAATCTGCTTTACTTTCTGTAAGACAACAGTTCGGAATTCTCGACGGAACTAGACACTAACAATCACTCTGCAAGTACTGACAGGGATGATATCGACAGCGTATTTGACACTAATGAGTTAATTCAGAATAAAATTCAAACAATTGAGAATTGTAATGATACTGATAGGCAGGACCTTTTTGAGATTTTACAAGCACATTCCACAGTTTTTACTCACAAAACAGGAACAATCAAGGGATTTCAATACCAATTTCGTGTTCGTGAGCATACTAAATTTTGTATTAGACCATACGTAATTCCGGCGCGTTATAGAGACAGTGTTAGAACAGAAATACAATCTATGCTTGACGATGGCATTATTGAGCCTGCAGTAAGCTCATACAACAATCCATTACATGTTGTTGAGAAGAAAAATGGATCGATCAGGCTTGTCTTAAATTCGAGACAAATCAATACTATCATCATTCCTGAAACAGACAAGCCGCAAACGTTGGAAGAACTTCTTCAAACTTTTAATGGTGTAAAAGTGTTGTCTTCCATTGATCTGAGATCCAACTTTTATCAGATCGAACTTCATCCAGAATGTAGAAAATACACAGCTTTTCTTTGGTTCGGCGTTTGCTATCCATTTCGGAAACTTCCTTTTGGTTTGAACATTTCTTCGGCAGCATTCATTCGTGGGCTAAATTCCATATTACCTGAGTTCTTAAAACGTAACATCACCTTATATGTGGACGATATTCTGATAGCAGACGCCTCATGGGAACAACATAATCGCATCCTCAACAGTGTGTTACGTATTTTTGCAGAATCTGGAATTACAGTTAACTTGGAAAAGTCTGAATTCGGTAGGACAAAGGTGAAGTTTTTGGGACACATTATTTCTTCTGAAGGCATTCAGCCGGATCCTGAAAAGTTGGAAGCAATCAGAGCCATTCCAGTTCCATCCACAAAAAAACAAGTCCGTAGTTTTCTAGGTCTTGTAAATTTTTACCCTCGTTTTCTGAATATGCAAATTCTAGTTACAACAAAAGTTTGTTCTCTCATTGGAAAAAATACTATTTGGAACTGGGACGAACAAGCACAGTTGGAATTCAATTCTTTGAAAGAAGCGCTACTTAACGCGCCAATACTAGCTCATCCAGATCTGTCACAAGATTTCTGCCTTAGCACGGATTCTTCTAAAGTCGGTCTTGGTGTCCATTTTTTAAGAAGCCATAGAAAATGACACTACTGTTCAGAAAACCATTGCTTTTGGTAGCCGAGTGCTAACAAAATCTTAAAGAAATTATTCCGTTACTGAACTAGAAGCTTTAGCTATCGTTTGGGCATTTAACAAATTCCATTTCTTTCCTTCTGATAAGCACGTAAAAGTATACAGTGATCATCGTGCATTACAATTTCTTATGTCTTCAAAATTAAATCATGACAGGTTAAAACATTGGGCGTTGTTTCTGCAAGAATTCCACTTCACAATAGTCTATATTCCCGGCAAGCAGAACATTGTTGCGGACGCACTGTCACGCGCACCGGCTGGGCTTGAGAAATGTAACACAGAAGGCAACCTCGAGAAATATTTCAGTATTCTTTACATTCAGAAAGTCGCCTTTGAAAACTTCATCACCACATCTTTTAAGGACATTGCTCATGAACAAGATAAAGATTCGATTTGGAAAGACATCAGAAGTAAATGGCATGAAAAGACACACACATAGATTCGACATTATTATCTGGTTAGAAACAACTTACTCTTCAAACGCTGTACTGTTGATGACAATCTATAGGTACTCTGCATTTCTGACGATTTTGTTAATAAGCTCATTTGGTACATTCATTTCAGCTACGCACATTTTGGTCCAAGAAAATGTTATCATATTCTTCGGACGACTTGTTATTTTAACAATATGGAAAAGAGAATTCGAAGAGTCTTGTCTTGTTTTGTCAAAAGGCTAAACCATCTACTATCTCACATCATGCTCCGTTGTTTCCTATCATTCCTTCTAAATTAAAAGAATTTCCTGTTGTTGATCTCTTGGGACCCCTTGTCAGAACATCGAATGGATTTTCGTACGTTATAGTAGCTGTTGAACTTAATCAAAATTTGTTTCTTTCACACCGGTACGTAAAGCCACTGGACGGTCTGTATCCAACGCCTTTGTTAAAAATTCCTTACGTGAAGTTGGACACGTTAATAAAGTCTTTACAGATAACGGACCGCAATTCAGGTCTGCTCTTTAGTCACGTATGCTTCGGAATCATAAAATCAAACCTGCTTTTATTTCATTGTACTCACCACATTGTAACCCCTCTGAACGGATTATGAAAGAAATCAATAAGCTTTGCAGACTTTATTGTCACAGAAAGCATTAGCATTGGGACAGATATTTACACTTATTTCAAAATGTGCTGAATGAAATGCCTCATGACTCCACTGCTTTACCACGTGCTCTTGTACTGAAGAAAGAAGAACCACCGAACAGAATCAGAGAGCTTGTACCTTTTCCGAATACACGTAAACTTCGACACAAAGACATGATTGATTTGGGTATTAAAAATATAAATTCTGCAGCAGACAAAAGGAGAAAACTACACGATAAAGCAAATGCAAAGAAATTATATATTGGTCAGAAAGTTCTCATTAAAGCTCATTCATTATCCCTTAAGAAGAAACACTTGAGTCACAAATTCTTTCTGATTTACAATGGACCTTACAGAATCCGACGTATACCACATGATAATTGCGTTGAAGGATTGCACCACATTTCACATGTAAAACCGTTTATTGAGAGATAATCTGTTTTTTTTTAACTTAGTCTTTGCTATAAAATTTTTTACTTCATGTTACTAGTACTCTTTGTCACACTTAGAAACTGTTAACATGCAACTATGTTTTAAAGTTAACTATCCAGTCTAGAACCTAGGATACATATTTAGACAGTAATTACAAATGCATTGTTATAGTGAAGAGGACATAGTGTTATTGTGTGTGTGCATTCTTGCTTGTTTGTTGCACGATTACGTAACTACTATAAGGCTTACATACTTAGACATATACCGGTACTGCTACTGAGATTTTAATGCAACATTTTGGTTCCCTTAAAAGATATTCTTTATTTGAAGTACATTCTGTGAGATTAAAGATGTGTTAGTATTTGGTTTCTTTGACAGCTACACGATTATATCACGACGATACTAATGTGTGACACAATTTATATTATTGCTTTTGCGCTGTATCTGTCTTATATCTGCACAGTTTTTCTGAATTCTTCTGGAATTTAAAACATGTTTTAGTAGTAACTTTTGTGGTACAGCTACAATGAGACAGCAATTTTCGTAGCACAACAATACATTACAGTATAGTACTTTCTTGATCACGGTATTGTACGTAATAACTACGATATCTATACGCATAGCATTTCGCTTTTGTTTATTACAAGGTAAGTACATTGACTTCCACAGAACTTTGCTTACAGTCGACGATAATTACGACACTTGGCACATTTTTTCCCTTAAATAATGACAGAGATTATGTTACAACAAGACGTACAGTTTAGCCCTGCAGTACACGTATCTGAGTGATTAATTTTGTACTTAAAACATTTATTTTTAAAAATTTTTGAATTACAAAGATACAAAGGTTTCCCGTGATACATTTCATTCCATTGCTGTAATCTGTAACACCTGAGGGTATAATTACATTAATCCTCAGGGGAGTACACGCTTATTTTGTGTACCATGTGTTTGGCAAGCACAAGAAGCCCTAGCCAATATGGTATTTGCTTATACAACTTTACACATCGGTACCATATTTCTCTAACACATAAGTTACACAGCTATCTGATCATTTAACTGAGAGAGACAAACATTTTTTTAACTACATCAGTGACAGATGTTTACGTAATTACACAGTTGGATAACTTCACACTTATGTAATTGTATTTTGTCTGTACTTTGTGAACTGTTCATGTTTTTTCGGAACCATTGTGACACTATGAGAGCTTTGAATGATGTATCTGGTATGGGATCATGATTTTTAAAGTACGTTTGAGGTAGATGACACTATTGAAATGAGCAGAGAATTTTTTTAGGTTTTGAAATTATTGGAGGAAATTACGACGATTTTGAGATTTGGCTGAGGTTTTATGATGTTATTATTACGATGACGATGTGTATTATGCTGTTGAGGTATGTTTATGATCAATAAGCTGATGCTACCGTATATGAGGAATGTGATTATGTGTTTATATGTATATGAATAATGAATAGAAGTTAGGGACTCTGGTTTATGAAAAAGGATGTTGGAAACCAAGAACCGTACTTTAAGAGTTATGAAATGTATGTATATGCGTGAATGTATCAGAATGTAGGCGACAATTTTTTGGACACTGTTATATGTATAGGATTTTGTTTCTACACATTTGTAACGCAAATTCTCGACCTATGAAATATTTTATATGAGACTGTCACTGTAGCACAAACTGCTGTCGTAAATATTTCGGTAAGAAAGGTAAGTGACCTTGACGTAGGCCGGCCTAAATGGCCGAGCGGTTCTAGGCGCTACAGTCTGGAACCGCGCGACCGCTACGGTTGCAGGTTCGAATCCTGCCTCGGGCATGGATGTGTTTGTTGTCCTTAGGTTAGTTAGGTTTAAGTAGTTCTAAGTTCTAGGGGACTGATGACTTCATATGTTAAGTCCCATAGTGCTCAGAGCTATTTGAACCATTTGAACCATGACGTAATGCGTTGTGGGCGCCCAGCTGAGAGATAGTCGCCTGAAAAAATAAAGCCATTAGGCGGAGAAAAAAAGTGGCCATTATCCTCGCTATTGGCATTTCTTTGCAGAAAGCATCGCAAATACGTCACACTCAAACTTGAAAATATATGATTACACTGTGGACCTCTTAATTTATGATATTTACTAAAATGCCTAATGAAATGATGAGAAACATTTTTACATCTATTGTCTTTCTAATTGAGAGATTTTTTTACTGCCTTTGGAGACGCCATTTGCCTAGTGAATGATGTTTCATGCTTTGCTTTGTATATACTGTATATTTGCCTATTTTGTTTAATATCGAGTTTCTAGCTGCACTGCAGCATTGGTTAAAATAAAATTAAATAGATGTACAAATATAGATATTTTATGCCTACAGATCCAGTAAATAATAATTTTATGATCTACTTCCAAAAAAAAGAGGGAGCACAAAAAGACATTTCCCTTCACAGGAATTGCATACATGATTTTTGTCAATGACTGGGTAACTTGTTTCATAGAGTAAGTCAAGGTGATGCATCACTCTAGTGTTAAGATCTGACATAGGTATTAGACATTTCCTATCTTTACTGTGATATTTTTCTGCTTGAGCTTTGTCATGTTTAGGTATAAGTTATAGCCTTTGCTGCTGTTGTTTGCCAGGCGTAGTGCTACTGAATTTCACTTTGTATTACTCTGTTAAGCCAGTTTTTCTACTGATTTATTTTTCTTGTTTCTGCACATTGGCTCATATTAGTTGTAATGTTGCATTTGCTCTGCTAATTTAGATATACTGCTGCTTGCTTTGCCAATTTGAATTTTTTGTCATTGCTGTTTGTGTTAGTTGTTTTGTGCTGTTGCATTGCCTCGTCCCTTAGTATATATACCTGAGCTCAGTAGATTTAAGTTAGCTTAAGAGGGGGTAGACTATATAAGAAACTAACTATGAAGAATAGGGAAAGAATGCATTGAGAAGTTATATGAAAAATATTTGGGCAAAAATGAGTATTGTACAATGAGAAAAATTTATTTAGAAAGAGGATATGAACAAAACAGTAGGCTTTAGGGACAACAGGTATAGATAGGACTTTTTGGGAATAAGGATGAATGAAAGGAGATCTCCAAGAAGTAAAGAAAGTTTTGTTTGCAAAATACTGCAGTAAAACAAACCCTGTCTTTTCCTTTTGTGTTATTCTGCTTGGTGTTTGTGTACCCTTGTGTATTTGTGTTCTTCCTGTCTTTATATGTTTATCTGATAAGAGATATGTTGTAGAATTTTTTTAATAATGTTATTTTCTTTGTAAAGATGTTTAGACATTATTTATTCTGCTCCGTTTTAATGCTCATGTGTGAAAGTAATGTTTCGAAAACTATTCTGATTATTTTATATATTTACTTATATCATAATTCCTGTAACACTGATGCATATGTCTATTTCTATTATTTTGTAAAGCCTGTATCACTACAAATGTTATCTGTATTATTATGTTTTAATGATGAGTTCTGTATCTTTGTAATTCTATTCTCATGTTATAAAATTGTAATGGACACCAGTTCATCAAATTAAGTGACTTGTAGGCATACATTTCACTGCACACGTTTCTGTTGCTCATAGTATATGCACAATATGTGAGAAGTTGGGACTGTTAGTGTTTGCACGTGTGTTATTAATTCAGCAAGGGACTGGTTAACAGCATTGCTGATTCTAAGTGGTGGTTATGGACTTGCTATATTGTCCACAAGACTCTTCGATGGTTATTGTACACCTGCACAGTCACAACAGATGGCTGCTGGCCGTCTCTACAAGGACTGCAGTGGGTCTGCACCTCTGGTGGCCCACAAATACCGTAATCTCTACCAGGACTAGCGTGGGTCTGCTATTCTTCAAAACTTCGACTGACTCTGCAGTGGGTTTGCTCTGTTGTGGCCCATTACCTATATGCATGTCAAGAGTCAGCACTGTCTTTCCGTTGGAAGGACAACACTACTTCTTCAAGACTGCATGGAAATCTACTACTTCAGTGTGCATTTTCTTTTACTGCTCAAACTTTGGGGAAAAAAAACACTGAAATTTTACTGTGATGAATGATCAGTACTGTTTTAGGGACTGCGAGAAAATTTTAGCTTCTGACCAACATTGTATCAATAAGTTTGATTTCTTTGTTATTGTAATTATGAAATTTTTTTTTCAAATCTGTATTGGCCACTGCCCAAAACAATTTGTAAAATTTTTTGTGGGGAGCATGGGGGCTATGTAAGTAGGCTATTTAGGTTTTTATGCTGGTGACGCCATGTAGCGCTCTGTATGAAAATCACTGGCTGTGCTGTGTGCAGTCTGTGGCTGGTTTGCATTGTTGGAATTTGCTATTGTAGTGTTGGGCAGTTGGCTGTTAACAGCGCGTAGCGTTGCGCAGTTGGAGGTGAGCCGCCAGCAGTGGTGGATGTGGGGAGAGAGATGGCGGAGTTTTGAGAGCGGATGATCTGGACGTGTGTCCATCAGAGACAGTAAATTTCTAAGACTGGATGTCATGAACTGATATATATATTACGACTTTTGAACACTATTAAGGTAAATACATTGTTTGTTCTTTATCGAAATCTTTCATTTGCTAACTATGCCTATCAGTAGTTGGTGACTTCAGTAGTTAGAATCTTTTATTTAGCTGGCAGTATTGGCGCTCGCTGTATTGCAGTAGTTCGAGTAATAAAGATTTTTGTGAGGTAAGTGATTCATGAAAGGTATAGGTTATTGTTAGTCAGGGCCATTCTTTTGTAGGGATTATTAAAAGTCAGATTGCGTTGCGCTAAAAATATTGTGTGTCAGTTTAGTGTTGATCAGAATAAGTAAAGAGAGTGATGTCTGAGAACGTTCAGTTCAGCTGTTTGAAAAGCAAATAACGTAAGAGGTTTTCCATCACAGTAATTTATTAATATTTCTAAGGGGACGTTTCAGCTTTTTTTTTCCCTCATCGAAACAGAAAGAACTGTCTCATGTACACCCCGTTTCTTGCACTTTAGTCAAACTCTGCTATATACTCGTATATCGCTACAGCAGCAGGCGTGGTCGCCGATCAGCAGCAGCGTGTGACCCGATGTTATTGAATGGGCAATCCGAACAGGCAAACTGGGCACTGTTGGACACACAACGCCGTACGATCCACGATCTCAAACGTCGATATAGGAACAACGATGGAATTAACTCTCTGCCAAAAACGCGGCCATTCGTGATAACTAAACCGTGCTAAAACGAATCTAGGTTAGCACAACTGTCGTTTCAGCGAGCCGAAGCTGCCTGCTCCAAACCTGGTATGAGCGCTCGCCGCTGTGTGGTACGACGGCCGCGCCTCGCAAATATACTTCTTGGTGATCTTAAGCTTTCCAGGCGCATCAGCTGTTTGCGCTGATCTTTGCCGGCCAGCTGGGTGCAGTCGTTTACGAAACACGACGTTTCGACAGCGCACCTTTGCGTCCTCTTCAGGTGACACCTGTAGAACGAGCGCCTTCGCTACAGCGCGCCTCCTTTCGGACTCTCGTCACTCCCCACCCCTCGCCCCACTACCCGGCGGCCACCCGTCGGGCAGGCGTTCCGACTTAAGCTGGCTGAGCGCTGACCGATGCGTCGGCCGCTAGTATTTCACCAATACAGTCCCGACACGCCGAGGCCGGTCTCAGCACTTCCGTTTGCTCACATTCCGCTGTCCCCCCCTTAGGTAGCAACATTCCGCATTCTGTGGGCTCGTTGAGTTCGGTGCGTCCCCCGCGCTCCTGGCACCTCCCCTCGACTGTCCGCACAGCCTGCCCGGCGTATGCCCTACCGCATTCTCACGGAATACGGTAGACGCCTGATTCCTGGGGCCCCAAGTCATCTCTCATCACATCTAATTGTGTACACGTTTTCGGAGGTGAACGGATAACACATTTAATGTTACACCGAGTCAAGATTCAGCCGCTTTTCTTAGACAACATTGCCGGAGTATGGCACGCATGCCGTTGTCTTATCCTCTTCGTTGCGTTCTATAGAGGGCAGTCAAATGCATACGAGACAGCCGGAAGAAAGGTAAGTAACCTGTTTTCACGGAAGTAATTACCACAACGATGCATCCATCCCAGAGTGAGACGAGACGGTAAATACTTTTGTGGAAACATGTTTGTCGTTGCTAAACCGTGACTACGCAGGCGTGCACCCCTCGTCCGAACCAAATGGTTCAAATGGCTCTGAGCACTATGGGACTTAACTACTGTGGTCATTAGTCCCCTAGAACTTAGAACTACTTAAACCGAACTAACCTAAGGACATCACACACATCCATGCCCGAGGCAGGATTCGAACCTGCGACCGTAGCAGTCGCGCGGTTCCGGACTGCGCGCCTAGAACCGCTAGACCACCGCGGCCGGCGTCCGAACCAAATCAACGGCCACGAATGTCTGTGTTCAGGGCTCCAAATACCAGGTGATCAAAAAGTCAGTATAAATTTGAAAACTGAATAAATCACGGAATAATGTAGATAGAGAGGTACAAATTGACACACATGCTTCGGGTTTTATTAGAACCAAAAAATACAAAATTCAAAAACCGCCCGACAGATGGCGCTTCGTCTGATGACAATAGCAATAATTAGCACAACAAAGTAAGACAAAGCAAAGATGATGTTTTTTACAGGAAATGCTCAATATGTCCACCATCATTCCTCAACAATAGCTGTAGTCGAGGAATAATGTTGTGAACAGCACTCTAAAGTATGTCCGGAGCTATGGTGAGGCATTGGCGTCGGATATTGTCTTTCAGCATCCCTGGAGACGTCGGTCGATCACGATACACTTGCGACTTGAGGTAACCTCAAAGCCAATAATCGCACGGACTGAGGTCTGGGGACCTGGGAGGCCAAGCATGACGAAACTGGCGGCTGAGCACACGATCATCACCAAACGACGCGCGCAAGACATCTTTCACGCGTCTAGCAATATGGGGTGGAGCGCCATCCTGCATAAACGTCGTACGTTCCAGCAGGTGTTTATCAGCCAGGCTGGGGATGATGGGATTCTGTAACATATCGGCGACCTCTCACCCGTCACGGTAGCAGTTACAATACCATAATCACGCATTTCCTCGAAGAAAAAAGGCCCGATAACGGTAGATGTGGTAAATCCCACCCATACCGTGACTTTCTCGTCGTGCAGTGGAGTTTCCTCGACAGTTCTAGGATTTTCGGTAGCCCAAATTCTGCAGTTGTGGGCGTTGACAGACCATCGGAGCTTCGTTACTCAACCAATCGTCATCTTCCGCCATCTTTTGAAACGCCCACACCGCCCATGCCCTCCGCTTCACTAAATCGCCAGGTAACAGTTCATGATGCCGATGGATTTTGTACGGATAGTATCGGAGGGTACGCCTAAGTGCCAACAGTAGTGTATGGAATGCCGGTGCGACGTGCGACTGTACGAGCGCTGACTTCCCTGTGCATAGACGAACCCGCTACAGTCTTCATTTCTTCCTGAACTGTTTCAGCAGCATTACGCCTTGTGCTCGGTCGGCCACTACGGGGTCTATCGTCTAAACAACCCGTGGCTTTGAACTTCGAAATCATTCTCGCCACACCTGCATTTGTCAACGGACCTTTACCCGTTCGAATCCCCTTCCTATGGCGGTAGGATCGTAACGCTGAACTAGCATATGTCCCATTCTGATAATACAGCTTCACTAAAAGCGCCTTTTCAGGTAACGTCAACATTCTGCGACTGCTGGCGCATCTGGTTCTCTCTCTCATTACAGCTCCTTTTATACACGATTGTCATGCGCAGTCACTGACGTTTAGCTGTCCAGTGCCATCTCTCGGACATTTTGTGAACTTTGGTTTTTTTTTTTTTTTTTTTGGTTCTAATAAAATCCCATGTCATTCCAAGCATGTGTGTCAATTTTTACCTCTCTATCTACATTATTCCGTGGTTTACTAAGTTTTCAAATTTATACTGACTTTTTGATCACCTGGTATATGGAAATAGGATGAGTACACATCGGGATTGTATGGAGGATGTGTAAGGGCTTCCCAGCGAAACTCCTGCAGCATAGTCGAAACAATCTTTGCAGCATCCGCCGAAGGTGCGGCTGGGAAGGACGGGGACTGTGCACTTTGAAGGGCGAGATACCTGCATTTACCTTAATCGATTTAAGGAAATAACGAGGACATAAATCAGAGTGATCAGCCGGGGATTTGAAGCACCGGGCGTTGGCTTCATGAAGAGAAAATGATGGTTGGCTCAAACAGAAAGTACCTGAAGCAGAGGCCAGTGTGAGTCCTCATAATGTAAACTCAGGCAGCTGGTGGCACAGAGGTCCCTCGTGTTACCAACTGCACTCTGCTGACTTTGTTAGATAATCTGTCCAGGAGCTTCAATGAGAAGCCGTCCCTACCCCATTTATTCCAAGATTGAGACGTTTACATTTCTCGCTTCTTGTCGAAAAGCCATCAAAAAATCTATTTATGGACGAAAATGCACTTTAAACTTGCATTGACGACGTCTTTGTCTCCGAACCAGTAGCTTTCTACAGGGATGGAACTCAAAAACTGTCTGAGCATCATGAGAACATACGATTGTGGAAGAACATACGATTGATGAATAATTTCTTTCTTACGCGTTATTGTTACTTTCAATAAACCAATGACATGCGGTTTAAAAATATGCACTGTTCGAATACAAATGAATTACAACTTACCATGACAATTTTGATACAAAACTCTAATTTAATAAAACAGACATGATCCGTAGTACGAGCCTGCCAAAAATTTCATGAATTACTAAGAAATTAGGAACGTTTGACTTTGAAATGGTCTTTGTCAACGTGAAGCGCTGTGTACTACCGAAGAAACATGTCTGGACCACAACCAAAGTATGTAAGTCTGGCTGTGAAAGTAGACCCGAAAGCAGCTCCGTTAACATATTATTCGATGCCATACATAAACCAAGTAATACTAAAAGTTATGTTAATATAAGCACAAAAATGTAAATTCTCAAAAGGGCGCAGTGCCACACTTTTTTAAAGTTTTTACGGTTAGATCTACAGGGGTATTAAATCAAGGTTGCGATAAGAATTGAAATGGAAATGTTAAGATTTCCTTACTGATTATTGACCTTGGATCTTGCAGCTCTGTAAGAGAACGAGTGAAATATGACAAATTCTGCGAGTCACTAGCGAGACGGAAACTGTGAGCTACCACGACTCCCCCTCACAAGGCGGCCGCATCTCCACTTAGCTAGTCTGCTGCTGTAACTCGCAGCGCGCTGTCATCTCTATACTGACTGATAATTTAGATAATCTGCAACTTAAAATACGAGATTAATTGAAGATTTTGCATGGAACGACACTGTATTGTATTGTATGCTAACCGGGGACCTAGAAACGACGGAGAGGCTCCGTCCCTGCCACAGCCGCAGTGGTGCGCAATCCCACGACGACTTCCGCAGTCCACTTCACCTCTCCGCCGCCCCACAGCGAACCCAGGGTTATTGTGCAGTTCGGCCCCCGGTGTTGCCCCCCAGGGAACTCTCACACTAGACTCGTGTAGCCCCTATGTTTGCGTGGTAGAGTAATGGTGGTGTACGCGTACGTGGAGAACTTGTTTGCGCAGCAATCGCCGACACAGTGTAACTGAGGCGGAATAACGGGAACCAGCCCGCATTCGCCGAGGCAGATGGAAAACCGCCTTAATAGCAACTCACAGGCTGGCCGGCACACAGGACCTCGACACAAATCCGCCGGGCGGATCCGTGCCGGGGACCAGGCGCTCCTTCCCGCCCGGAAAGCCGTGCGTTAGAGCGCACGGCCAGCGGGCCGGGCTATGGAACGACATTACTGGAATCACATAGTAATTTTAACGACCCAATGTTACGCCTTAAGTGCGAATCATTCGGATTATTCACTGGGAAAGTCAAGTGAATTTAGCAAGATAATTCTGAACCACTGTGCGAACTACATCGAAGTTGCCACACGTATTCTACACTGTTGCCATTTCTCCACCGTACAGCAAGAAGAAGGTACGGTTGCACAGACGATGTGGTTCTTGAGCTGGCCCACGATTCAGAAACTATCGCTTTGACAATGTGTCTGGGCCGACGGCCATCGTGTTGACTCGGAGCGAAGGTACCTAAATCATACGGCATTGAGTTTTATTCACATTTCTGCAACTATAATTTGGGTATAAAACGTACACTGATGAGCCAGAACATTATGACCACCTCTTTAACAGCATGTTTGTCCGTGTTTGGGACGAAATACATGACTGATTCTGCAAATCAGTGTTCTGACAGTTGTTGGTAGGTTTGTGGAGGTATGTGACATTAGATGTCAATGCACAGGTCTTGTAATTAGCGTAAATAACGGGCCGCCGATTTGCGTACGCGGTGATCGCGTCCGATAGCTACCGAGATGGGTTCCGTAGGATTTACATTAGCCTAATTTGGTCGCTGAGACATCAACGTGAGTTCTCTATAATGCTCCTCAAATCACTGCAGCACAGTTCTGGTTCCTTGACACGTACAATTATACTGCTGAAAGATGACGTCGCTGTGGAGGAAGACATCAGGCATGAAGGAGTGGAGGAAGTTCGCAGCTGTCTCCATGTCTTCAATTACTACGACAGGTCCCTTGCAAATTCAGGAGAATGTCTCCCACAGCATAATGCTGCTCCCGCTAGCCTGCGTCCGTGGCGCGCAGCACGTTCCGAGCCGCCGCTCGCCTCGATGGTGGCGTTTATGGAGACGACCGTCGATCTAGAGTGGCAAAATTGTGATTCACCCGACGATCCGACGAGTTTCCACTGATCGATGGTCGAATCCCTATGATCCCGTGCCCACTGCAATCGTAACTGGCGATGTCGTTGGGTGAACATGTGAACACGTAGGGGTGGTCTGCTGCGGAGCTCAGTGTTCAACGGCGTAGGAGAAACGGCGCACTCCGCAACACCTGTGCGTGCTCCAGCATTGTGACCTTTCCCCAGAGTTGCCACAGATCACCATCTGTCCTACTTTACGGAGCAGACAAGCCTCCGAATCGCACGTTATGTGAGCAGTCGTGGACGTCCAATTGTTTACCGCCTAGTGGTACTTTCACTGTCCTTCTACATCTCCATCATACTCCGCAAGCCACTCAATGGTGTCTGGCGGAGGGTACTTTCGGTAGCACAATCTCATCCCTCCAACCCTCTTCCACTCGCGAATACTGCGTGGGAAGAACGATTGTCGGTAAGCCTCTGTATTGGCGATAATTTCTCGAATATTCTCCTCGTGGGCAATACGCGAGATATATGTGGGGGGAAGTAATATATTGTCCGACTCATCCTAGAAAGTCGTGTCCCTAAATTTCAATAGTAAACGCATAACGCCTCTCTTGTAACGTCTGCCAGTGGAGTTTGTTTAGCGTCTCCGTAACGCTCTCTCGCCAGCTAAACGGTCCCGTGACGAAACGCGTCGCTCTTCGTTGCGTCTTCTCTATTTTGTCTATCAGTCGTATCTGATAGGGATCTCAGATATATGAACACTACTCAAGAATAGGGCGAACAAGCGCCTTCTAAGCCACTTCTTTCGTGGATGAGTTACATTTCCTTAAGATTCATCCGATGTATCTGAATCTGGCGTCTGCTTTTCCCACTATCTGTTTTACACTACTGGCCATTAAAATTGCTACACCACGAAGATGACGTGCTACAGACGCGAAATTTAACTGGCAGGAAGAAGATGCTGTGATATGCAAATGATTAGCTTTTCAGAGCATTCACACAAAGTTGGCGCCGGTGGCGATACTTACAACGTGCTGAAATGAGGAAAGTTTCCAACGGATTTCTCGTACACAAACAGCAGTTGACCGGCGTTGCTTGGTGAAACGTTGTTGTGATGCCTCGTGTAAGGAGGAGAAATGCGTACCATCACGTTTCCGAATTTGATAAAGGTCGGATTGTAGCCTATCGCGATTCCAGTTTCTCGTATCGCGACATTGCTGCTCGCGTTGGTGAGATCCAATGAGTGTTATCAGAATATGGAATAGGTGCTTTCAGGAGAGTAATACGGAACGCCGTGCTGGATCCAAACGGCCTCGTATCACTAGCAGTCGAGATGACAGGCATCTTATCCGCATGGCTGTAACGGATCGTGCAGCCACGTCTCGATCCCTGAGACAACAGATGGGGACGTTTGCAAGACAACAACCATCTGCACGAACAGCTCGACGACGTTTGCAGCAGCATGTACTATCGCCTTGGAGACCATGGTTGCGGTTACCCTTGACGCTGCATCACAGATAGGAGCGCCTGCGATGGTGTACTCAACGACGAACCTGGGTGCACGAATGGCAAAACGTCATTTTTTCGGATGAATCCAGGTTCTGTTACAGCATCAAGATGGTCGCATCCGTGTTTGGCGACACCGCGGTGAACGCACATTGGAAGCGTGTATTCGTCATCGCCACACTGGCGTACCATCCGGCGTGATGGTATGGGGTGCCATTGGTTACACGTCTCGGTCACCTCTTGTTCGCATTGACAGCACTTTGAACAGTGGACGTTACATTTCAGATGTGTTACCACCCGTGGCTCTACCCTTCATTCGATCCCTGTGAAACCCTACATTTCAGCAGGATAATGCAAGACCGCATGTTGCAGGTCCTGTACGAGCCTTTCTGGACACAGAAAATGTTCGACTGCTGCCCTAGCCGGCACATTCTCCAGATCTCTCACCAATTGAAAACGTCTGGTCAATGGTGGCCGAGTAACTGGCTAGTCGCAATACGCCAGTCACTACTCTTGATGAACTGAGGTATCGTGTTGAAGCTGCATGGGCAGCTGTACCTGTACACGCCATCCAAGCACTGTTTGACTCAATGCCCAGTCGTATCAAGGCCGTTATCACGGCCAGAGGTGGTTGTTCTGGGTACTGATTTCTCAGGATCTATGAACCCAAATTGCGTGAAAATCTAATCAAATGTCAGTTCTAGTATAATATATTTGTACAACGAATACCCGTTTATCATCTGCATTTCTTCTTGGTGTAGCAATTTTAATGGCCAGTAGTGTATATGGTCATTCCACTTAAGCTCGCTCTGGATGGTTACACCTACATATTTTTCGGCAGACGCTGTCTCCAGCTGTTTGTCATCAATAGTGTAGCTGTACAGTAGGAGATTTCTTTTCCTATGTACGCGCAATATGTTACATTTATTTACGTTCAGGGTTAACTGCCGGAGACTGCACCATTCATCAATTCTCTGCAGATCGTTCTGCAAATTATTACTGTCTTCTGGCGTTGCTACTTTGGTATAAACAACTGCATCGTCTGCGAATAGCCTTGAAGAGCATCCTCTTTCCGTAGATGCTAACGACAGTAACACGTGAACATTCGACCAGCTTTACCGTTTCCGAGGTACTCGTTCACGGGCTCTGGGTAGCAATAACAGTTTGCCAAAGTCGCTTACCTGAGTGGGTTGGGCTGGCTCTGAGCACTATGGGACTCAACTGCTGAGGTCATTAGTCCCCTAGAACTTAGAACTAGTTAAACCTAACTAACCTAAGGACATCACAAACATCCATGCCCGAGGCAGGATTCGAACCTGCGACCGTAGCGGTCTTGCGGTTCCAGACTGCAGCGCCTTTAACCGCACGGCCACTTCGGCCGGCTTACCTGAGTGGGTTTCCGCGTTTGCAGCCCCTGTCTCCGCTAAGGTCTGTCCTTTTCTGCTCGGCTTAAATGCGTCGCGTGCCCGCAGGGCCATCAGGCGGCATCCAGCGCAGCGGTGGGCAGTGGTGGCAGTATTCTGGCTGTTCACTGTAGTTACCAGTAATGAAGACGTTTAAAGAAAACTATTTCGAAGTGTACAATGTTAAAAAGAATGTTATTTACTCATAATGCTGAAATCGCCTGTGATGGTGAAAAAGTGAATCGCTTCTGACGGAGAAACGGTTACGCGGCAGAATAATTTGTTGTACACGCTTAATTTTTGTCTGCCAGTCAGTATGTCACGAAGGTGCACTGCTGCAGCGGCAGGCGTCGGGGCTCCAGGAAAGCGATGCCACACAACCTCCGAGTGAGGGAGGGAGGCGGAAGCGCAAACGCAGCAGTGCTACACACCGTGACAAGCAGGCTAGCACTGGATGACGTCACACTGCGTTAATGCAGCGCTTACGCCCGGCCGCCGTCCAACGTACCGAGACACTTAATAACTTTGCACCTCAGACAGCAAAATAAATGTTATTACACATACCGCGCGTTAAGTGGACCCTTCTCCTATAGGGTATGACTGACCTCTTGTATGCGTGGTCCGAGTTCCCCGGATCTCACAAGGGAACCTCCCCATCGCACCCCCATCAGATTTAGTTATAAGTTGGCACAGTGGATAGGCCTTGAAAAACTGAACACAGATCAGTCGAGAAAACAGGAAGAAGTTGTGTGGAAAAAAATAAGCAAAATATACAAACTGAGTAGTCCATGCGCATGATAGGCAACATCAAGGACAATGTGAGCTCAGGAGCGCCGTAGTCCCATGGTTAGCGTGAGCAAATTTATTTTCGCAAAGTTATGATCTGTCCGTTGGTTCATTGACGTCTCTGTTCACTGTAATAAGTTTAGTGTCTGTGTTTTGCGAAACCACCGCAAAGCCGTGCGATTAGTAGACCAAAGGACGTGCCTCTCCAATGGGAACCGAAAACATGATCGCAAGGTCATAGATCAACCGATTTCTCCACAGGAGAACACGTCTGATATATTCTATACGACACTGGTGACGGCATGTGCGTCACGTGACAGGAATATGTTGTCGACCCACCTAACTTGTACACTTGGCGAATAGGTAAAAAGATTCTTCTACCTTGCCCGACTTAGATTTTCTTGTGGATGTGATAATCACTCCAAAAAAAGTGATGAAAACATAAGAGTTTGTCTCATAAACTGCAACAAACGAATGTAACAATTTCACAGTCGCACAGTTTTCCCTGTGCTCTGTCAAAACATATGTTTTTAACGTTTTCAAATTTTTCCATGTGTAGACCGTCAAATCCTGCATATATCCAAGCAAATCTGAACATGTCCTGGAATTTTGGAGACGGGCGGACGGACAGATAATAATTGTCAAAAATAAAAAAATTAAACTTTTAACTCGAAGGAAGACTTGAAGCAAGGACCTCTCGTTCCGCAGCTGCTCACGCTAACCACGGGACCACGGCGCACCTGAGCTCAAATTATCTTGATGTTGCATGTGTTGCACATGGACTACTCAGTTTGTATATTTTTTTCATAGTTCCACACAACTTCTTCCTGTTTTCTCGACTGATCTGTGTTCAGTTTTTCAAGGCCTATCCACTGTGCCAACTTATAACTAAATCTGAGGGGGGTGCGATGGGGAGGTTCCCTTGTCAGTAAAGCTCCTTACTGGCAGTACACTTAAGAAAGAGAAATAAAAATAGCCACGACAGCCGCTGAAGAAGATGTCGACTGGACGTTTAATCTCCCCCCCCCTCCCCCCAAGACTGCCCATTGAATGCATGTGTTTCAAGTTCATCACATTTCCCAGTAACCGGGATCACTGATGTGGACGGCAGTGGTAAACTGTAAAAACGTCCTGTGTCAGAGTCCGTTGGCCCTCTTGAATGGTACGAATAATTCACGTCGAAACAATCCTACTTGAAACGAGAGAACTGTTTTCCGACGTGATTTCTTTGGTGCACTCACCCCATACATGGCTCAAATGTTTCCAGCTGCCAAAATGGTTTGTAACCGTCTATTAACTCCAAAGAGAACAAAATGTCACACATGTTAGACATTTTTCCTCTTCACACTTCACTTTCCAACACTTAAACATTGATCATCGTAACCTTCAAATGTGCAACATTCAGTAAGTCACTACAAGAGCGTTTTAAGAACCTCAAACAAACAAAAAATGATAATTTATAAATATATTTATAGCAATCTGCGTGACAACATCCCAACAAAATCTCTACGAAATTATGCAGCAATCTACTTTTTTCACGAAAATTTTGCCTGCATTGATAGATCAGATACTTCAATATCCTTCACGTCAAATGCTGCAAGAGAAATGATAACAACGCTGTTTTTTAAGTAAGTACAGTTTTGAAATTAAAAAAAGACATGCTAAGATATCTGAATAATTTTATTTTTACATGAACACCTGTACCTTAATCTACGCACTGACGCCATTACAGTCTGATTCTTCCTTGTTTACGTTGTGTACTGAGTGTTTAAGATGCCTCCGATAATTGTGAGTCCCGCCGACTGAGAAGTTCGGGCTGTTATAAGATTTCTTAGTGCTAAAGGCCTAAAAGCGATCGATATTCATCGTGAGATCTGTGCAGTTCACAGAGAAAACATTATGAGTGATGGAATGATAAGAAAGTGGGTAAGAGCATTTAAAGATGGCCGCACAAATGTGCATGATGAACAACGGAGTGGGCGTCCTTCGGTCGTTAATGAAAGTTTGGTGCAGGAAGTGGACAATAAGGTGAGGGAAAACAGACGCTTTACGATTTTCTCTTTGCGGGATAAGTTTCCTAATGTTTCCGGTAGTGTTTTGTATGGCATTGTGACCGAGCGCTTGAATTACCGAAAATTGTGTGCACGTTGGGCACCGAAAATGTTGACGGATGTGCACAAAACCAAACGTTTAGACGTTTAGACTTTCCTTGATCGGTACCACAACGACGGTGATGATTTATTAAACCAAACTGTTACGGGCGATGAAACATGGGTGGCCTAAGTCACACCAAAATCAAAGCAACAGTCCATGGAAGTTGAGCAAGGGCATCGATTTGCTGCAAGACGATGCCCGTCCGCACGTGGCGAATCAGACCAAAGATCTCATCAACTCTAGATCATCCTCCGTACAGGCCCGATCTTGCGTCCAGTGGCATCTGTCCCTGCACTTGAAGAAACACCTGGGCGGTCAGCGTCTTCAAGGCGATGACGAAGTCAAAACAGTGATGATGCAGTGGTTAACAAGTCAGGCGGCAGACTTCTATGAGGAGGGTATTCAAAAACTGGTACAACGTTATCACAAGTGCCTCAGTATTGACGGAAATTATGTAGAAAAGTAGATTAAGGTACAGGCTTTCATGTAAAAATAAAATTATTGAGATATCTTAGCGCGTCTTTTTTAATTTCAAAACGGTACTTACATAAAAAACACGCCTCGTATATCAGAGGAAGTGAAATTCACAAAGTAAAGTTATGAATGCGCTCCATAATTAGGCATCTCGTTTACACTGTGCCACGTTTCCCACCTGAGAATGAATGCACACAGTGTCACAGCATCTCAAACGGTAACATGCTAAATTTAAACGGACACAAAATCTCCAAGATTAGCTATCTTTTGCAGAAGCTCGAAATTTAGCGCGGACTTCAATGCGAGACGCTTACAATACTTCCAAACGAAACTCTGTTTCTAAACTTGACGGAAAGTGGCAAGAAACAATCAATGCCTTCTCTGCGCGATAGTAATGGAGATACTATAGAAGACAGTGCTGCCAAAGCAGGGTTACTAAATGCAGTCTTCAGAAATGCCTTCACAAAAGAAGACGGAATTAATATTCCAGAATTCAAATCAGGAACAGTTGCCAACGTGACTAAAGTAAAAGTATGTATCCTCGGAGTAGTGAAGCAACTTAAATCGCTTAATACAAGCAACTCCTCTGATCCAGACCCCCGTTCCTCGACGAAAGACCCCTACCCAAAGACTGGAAAGTTGCACAGGTCAGCCAATATTCAGGAAAGGTAGTAAGAGTAATCCGCTAAATTAAATGCCCATATCATTAACGTCGATATGCAGTATGATTTTGGAACATATCACAAAGCGAAAAAAGTGGTCCAACTAAAACATTAATATTTCTTTACGTACTACACGAATATGTAATAAAAAATGGGGGTTCCTATTTTAAAAAACGCAGTTGATATCAGTTTGACCTATGGCAGCGCCATCTAGCGGGCCAAGCATAGCGCCATCTGGTTTCCCCCTTCAAGTTAGACGAGTTTCGTTCTTTGTAGTTTTTTCGTTTGATGCTTATTTCGTGAGATATTTGGCCCGGTCACTATCAATGGACCACCCTGTATTGTGATCGAACATTATGAATTACCTCGAAGGAAACGGTCCGTTGACACATAGTCATCACGGATTTAGAAAACATCGTTCTTGTGAAACACAACTACGTCTTTATTTGCATGAAGTGGTGGTGGTGGTTGTTAGTGTTTAACGTCCCGTCGACAACGAGGTCATTAGAGACGGAGCGCAAGCTCGGGTTATGGAAGGATTGGGAAGGAAATCGGCCGTGCCCTTTCAAAGGAACCATCCCGGCATTTGCCTGAAACGATTTAGGGAAATCACGGAAAACCTAAATCAGGATGGCCGGAGACGGGATTGAACCGTCGTCCTCCTGAATGCGAGTCCAGTGTGCTAACCATTGCGCCACCTCGCTCGGTTTGCATGAAGGGTTGAGTGCTATTGACAAGGGATTTCAAATTTATTCCGTATTTCTAGATTTCCGGAAGGCTTTTGACACTGTATCACACAAGCGGCTTGAAGTGAAATTGCGTTGTTATCCAATATCGTCTCAGTTATATGACAGGATTCGTGACTTCCTGTCAGAGAGGTCACAGTTCGTAGTAACTGACGGAAAGTCATCGAGTAAAACAGAAGTGATTTCTGGCGTTCCCCAAGGTAGTGTTACAGGCCTTTTGCTGTTCCTTATCAATATAAACGATTTGGGAGACAATCTGAGCAGCCATCTTAGGTTGTTTGCACATGACGCTGTCGTTTAACAACTAGTAAAGTCATCAGAAGATCAAAACAAATTGCAAAACGATTAGAAAAGATATCTCTATGATGCGAAAATTGGCAATTGACACTAACTAATGAAAAGTGTGACGTCATCCACATGAGTGCTAAGAGGAATTCGCTAAACTTCGGTTACACGATAAATCAGTCAAACATAAAGGCCGTAAATTGAACTAATAACCTAGGAACTACAATTACGAACAACTTATATTGGAAGGAACACAAAGAAAATATTGTGGGGAAGGCTAACCAAAGACTGCGTTTTATTGGCAGGGCGCTTAGAAAATGTAACAGATCTATTAAGCAGACTGCCTACGCTACGCTTGTCTGTCCTCTTTTAGAATACTGGTGCGCGGTGTGGGATCCTTACCAGATAGGACTGACGGAGTACATCGAAAAAGTTGAAGGAGGGCAGCACGTTTTGTATTATCACGAAATAGGGGAGAAAGTGTCACTGAAATTATACAGGATTTGGGATGGACGTCATTAAAACAAAAGTGTTTTTCGATGCGGAGGAGTCTTCTCACGAAATTCCAGCCATGAATTTTCTCTTCCGAATGCGCAAATATTTTGCAGACGCTGACCTACATAGGGAGAAACGATCACCATGATAAGGGAAATCAGAGCTGGTTGGGAAAGATATAGGTGTTCGTCCTTTCCGCGCGCTGTACGAGATTGGAATAATAGAGAATTGTGAAGGTAGTTCGATGAACCCTCTGTCACGCACTTAAATATTATTTGCAGAGTATCCATTTACATGTAGATGTAGAAGAATAGTTCCTGTAGAAAGTTCCACACCGCACTGTGTTGCCAGTTTGTGCAGATACCATTTATGTTAAGTTATTTTAGTGTTTACAAAATCCAGTCAAAAGTACGCATTTGGTAGCTGAGGCAGGTAGTGAAGGCAACGCGGCCAAACAATGAAGTTCATGGAACTTCATGACAGATTGAAACTGTGTGCAGGACCGAGACTCGAACTCGGGACCTTTGGCTTTAGCTCCCGCGAAGGAGTTTCATATCAGCGCACACTTCGCTGTAGAGAGAAAATTTCTTTCTGGAAACATCCCCCAGGCTGTGGTTAAGCCATGTCTCGGCATATCCTATTCTTCCAGTAGCACCAGTCTCGCAAAGTTTCGCAGGAGAACTTCTGTGATGTTTGGAAGGCAGGAGATGGGGTACTGGCGGAAGTAAAGCTGTGTGAGGGGGTAGTGAGTCGTGCTTGGGTAGCTCTCTTGGCAGGGCCCTTGCCTGCGAAATGCAAACGTACCGAATTTGAGTATCGGTGCAGCACACAGTTTTAGTTTGCCAGGAAGTTTCATATTAGAGTACACCCCACTATAGAGTCATTACGGAAATAATGTTTTGAACAGTCTGTAATCCATCTCCAGAAGTCAGAATTCTCATTCATTGTGAAGCATTCGTCATTCAGCATTCTTCGTGCCAACAAAATCTTGAGGCAACTCTGTCTTCAATTCGATGGTCCGTTTGAATAATTCTAGCTTTTTGTGCAAAAGGTCTGGGTTCAAATGGTTCAAATGGCTCTGAGCACTATGGGACTTTACTTCTGAGGTCATCAGTCCCCTAGAACTTAGAACTTCTTAAACCTAACTAAGGACATCACACACATCCACTCCCGATGCAGGATTCGAACCTGGGACCGTGCGGTCGCGCTGTTCCAGACTGTAGCGCCTAGAACCGCTCGGCCACCCCGGCCGGCGTCTGGGTTCGTTCCACATTTCAGGCAACCTACTTAAAAAAACCACACATGAACAAACTCTCTTCACCTTTCGAAATGCCAAATGAACGATAATGTCTTACATCGTGGTTCTAAATCCACGTTAAACTTCGCTGGAGGAGTGTGGTGTAGGCTGGGCCAGGACAGAGGTGGAAGTTGCGTCAGGTAGGAATTCGGTCACCAATAACGTACTTTACACCAGAAATTTCATTTTATTAGTGAACCAGTCGTCATATAATGTCACAGGACTCTTCTTTTATTGTATTTGCACTTGAAATGTTGAAAATATTGGTACTGGACTGGAATTCAAACTCATATCTCCCCTTGGACGGGATTTGGTCCCTTCGGGACGACACAGTTCTTGTGTTTATTTGTTTTCCTAAGATTCCAAACTCCTCAAGGTCTCCGCGAAAGGCGCATGTCTGGTTTCGAATCCTAGTCCGGCACAAAAATTTCCAGTATGCCATTTCAAGCCGTAACATGCACTCACCAAACTACTGATAAAAATAATTTGATTTCTCTTCCTGCTTTGTCAACAATAACGATTGGTGCTGGATTTGGCTCCTTTCAGTTTCGTCACATTATTTGAAGTTTCTGACGTCTGCACATCTCGCTGCTGATGAAATAAGCTGGTATTTAACGTATATTCGTGGCTTTAAAACGACGGTGATAGGTGGCAGGGTCGAATATCAGTAAGGCAAAACTTTTTTGGCCAGTCATTTCAGTTCTAGACATCTTATAAAATCAAACCAGTCTGGGATGTTATAAAACAGGAAACGGTGAGAGGCAAACAAACCCAGAATAACATACTGCTAAAGGAGGGGGATAAGGTAATAAATAATCCACAACACCTAGCAAAGCAAGTAAACGAGTATTTTTCGACTATTGCAGAAAAGTGCAGAGAAGTTACAGCAGAAATTCCCCAAAACAAATATAACACCTCTACATAATGTTGCACTAAATACAATGATGTTACTTCCAACCACAGAGAATGAAGTCAATAAAACCGTTCAAGAACTAAAAAATAAAAAGCCAGTAGGCTTAGATGAAGTGCCAATGTGTGTACTGAAACAATGTACAGAAATTATACAAGGCCCCTTAACAAATATAATAAATGGATCCTTCACATCAGGGACATTTCCAGAGTAGTTAAAACATGCGAGAGTTGTACCTTTGCGTAAGAAAGGTAATGCAGAAGACATAGAAAATTACCAGCCCATTTCCCTACTGCCAGCATTCTCAAAAATAATAGAAGCAATTATGAAAGACAGATTAATGAATTACCTGAATAAATACAATCTTTTACGCGAATCACAGTTTGGTTTCCGCAGTGGCAAAAATATAGAGTAAGCCATAGTAGAATTCACAGAAGTTGTACTTGATGCTCTTGATAAAGATGAGTGTGTCACAGACATATATTTGGATCTTTCTAATGCGTTTGATACAGTCAACCACAAGATTCTATTAAACAAGTTAGGAGCATTAGGAATAAAAGGGATAGCTAATGACTGGTTTCGATCATACCTAGCAGATAGGGTACAAAGAGTAGAGATAACACATACTTCAAATAGATCCATACAATTAGTAAAACACTTAGCAGAACCAAAATAGATTAATATAAGGGTTCTGCAAGGTAGCGTATTGGGACCAATACTATTCCTGATACACATCAATGACTTTCCCAGTAGTGTTAATGATGGTGAAAAATTCTCTTCGCTGATGACAGCGAGAAAACAAGAGAACACCTTGCCGAGAAAGCAAATGAAACTCTCAAGAAAGTTTATGATTGGTCAATAAGCAATAAAGTGACATTGAGCATAAAGAAACCTAATGCCATGAATTTCAGTTTGAAGAGGAAAAATGACAATGTTAAATTAAATGTAGATGGCACCTCTATAGAATGTGTAACAAATGCAAAATTTCTAGGAATGAATATTGATTCTCAGTTGAAGTGATGTGAACACACAAAGGTACTTGCAAACGGAATATCATCAGCATATTGTGCCCTTAGAAACCTATCAGCAGTGTGTAACATGCAGTGTCTTTTAGTTACGTTTTATTCATATGTACACTCAGCTCTTAGCTATGGCATTCTTTTTTGGGGAACAAACGCGCAAAATTTAATACAGTTTTCAAACTCCAGAAAAGAGCCATAAGAATAATAAGCTAAAATACTAGTCGAGCTCATTGTAAAGATGTGATCAAAACGCTGGGGATTTTAATTGCTGCATGTGAATACATTTAAAGTCAGTTGTACACATGAAAAATAACACTGGTAATTACTGCACAAACAGTTCTGTCCATGACCATACAACAAGAAATGGCTCTGAGCACTATGGGACTTAACTTCTAAGGTCATCAGTCCCCTAGAACTTAGAACTACTTAAACCTAACTAACCCAAGGACAGCACACACATCCACGCCCGAGGCAGGATTCGAACCTGCGACCGTAGCAGCAGCGCGGTTCCGAACTGAAGCGCCTAGAACCGCTCGGCCACAGTGGCCAGGTGATCTATCCTTGAATAACCGATTTGTAACAGTTCGTTGTGTCCTTGTGGCACCAACTGCCACTCACATTGCTGCTGCAGATGCAGTACGGTGTGCCGGAGCCACGTGCCCTCTCGGTAGCGTTACATGACGGTCCAGAGCCCGGCCTTCTCGGGGCCGTACATTGTCGTAGCCACCGCTGCGAGCAGTCACGTACAGAGGCCACGTCCCAGGCAAGTCTCTGTGCACTATCACAGCTGGAACGTCCAGCTGGTCGTAGCTCTATTACACGACCTCGTTCGGACCCAGTTAGGTGCTGATAAAGGCGTCTTTTCTTAACTAATATCAAACAACCACATCCTGTCTCAGAGGTAACTAACACTCACAAGTGTTACAGAGTGTATTTAAAGCAAACCTGTTTTGCATCCTCATAGCAGCGCTAGTAGGGTACTGGCACGAAATGTGAATCGAAATCATCTTTCAAATGTAGAAACGCGCTCGACAACTTTCTTTTATGTCGCACAACTCCTTCTCGGTGCTACAATTCTTTTTTCCGTCAGTGTATATTCAGATGACTGTACCGAAAAGAGATTAGAGGGTCTGCAAGATAGTTATGTTCTACGGGTTGCATACAAGTCAGGCGGAACGCAATTCAAGTCATCCTGATACATCTTGAGTGGGATAGTACGTTCTTAGAAACTTCTTCCTCAGATTAATGGTGATTTTTTATACTAGTAGACTTTATTTGGCAGGAGTGCACTCTTGGCTTGTGCTAGTCTTCTTTTTATGTCCTACTTGCTTCGTTTATCATATATTATAAGAGCAGCTAAATGAAAGCGATACAGATAGGGTGAGGAGAGGGGGGGTGGCGAAGTAAGAAAAGTGTTAATAATTTCAAAAGTAATCACCGTAAATGTTAATACATTCACTCCACTGTGAGCCAAGACTGTCGAAGCCTTCATGCAAAAATGTTTGCGTTTGCCAACGGAACCATGATTGTGTCCATGCTTGCACCTCTTCAGGGCTCCAAATAATAAGGAAATATCATGGGTAGAGACCGGGACAGAATTGAGAATGTGTAAGTGTTTCCAAGCGAAACTTGTGCGGCCTAGTGGAAACAACCTTGCCAACATGTGAGGCCGCCCGAAGAAACACATTTGTGGCCGTCAATTTTCTTCGGATAAAGAGGTGTACGCCTAGGCACATCCGTGGATTCATAGGCTAAGTACGTAGAATTACATTATTGTTACGCCGATGACTTTTGAGATAATATACAGTTTACTTACTTTTTATCCACCTGTTTCGTTTTCATTTGACTGTCCCCAGTATTTTACTTCCATGGTAACACAATTCCTTTACCTTGTCTACTTCGTGGTGACCAGTTTTGGTTAAGTTAGTAGTTAATCTCATTTCTGTTATCATTAATTTATTCTGTTTCTCTCAATCTACTTTTTGTACTCGTTAGACTGTTCATTCCATTCAATAGGTCCTGTAAGAATTCTCCTTCTCTTTCACCGAAGATAGTAATGTGTCAGCACACTCTACCAT
Source organism: Schistocerca nitens (assembly GCF_023898315.1). Classification (NCBI taxonomy): domain Eukaryota; kingdom Metazoa; phylum Arthropoda; class Insecta; order Orthoptera; family Acrididae; genus Schistocerca; species Schistocerca nitens. Next base: position 617,098,316 of record NC_064620.1, on the reverse strand, counting down.
TGATATCGTTTCACCCTGAGTTTTCATTGTCCTCTTGAGCATCTCTTTTATTCCCGTAATTGATTCTTTGAGAGAAAATAGGGGGGGGGGGGAAAACTGCACCCCTGTCTTTCATCCTTTTTAATCTGAGCATTTCGACCTTGATCTACCATTCTTATTTCTCCCACTACGTTCTTGTACACGTTGTCTATTATCCGTGTTTGCATATAGCTTTCTCCTATTTTTGTCAGAATTTCGAGCATTTTGGACCCTTTTACACATCGAACGGTTTTTCTAGGTTGACAAGTCCTATGAAAGTGACCTGATTTTTCTTAAGCCTGGCTTCAATTGTAATGTTGGTGAATTAATTTGTTCCGAAAGCGGTGCTGACATTCAAGACAATAAAAGCGGGTTAAAAGCTGTGAGCTATCTGGGGACGTTAACCTTGCATTACTGAGCAACTGTTTCACCAGGTATCCAGTCTAGCTTACGAAATTCCCAACCAGACTAACATTAATTATAATCTTTTAGTAGTCATCTTACGATAACCGGTGATATACATATAAAAAGACAATTTAAATAAAAAGAAATAAATCAGTTTATATTTGGACATTTATTTTAACATTGATCATTGTTCCGTTAAAATTTCAGCATATTAAACTTGATTCATAACTAAACTGGTGCCTTATTTAGGATTGTGAAAATGTGAGTTTGTAATCTTACGGAACACAATAAATATGGAGCCAAGATTGGGAGACTGCATACAACACTGCATTCATAAAATAACACACGAATAACGTTGAAACATATGCAAGAGGAAATTAGCCACAATCAACCGATTCAATTTTCACCCAAAGAAGTTACGTTTGTAGCGCAATCCTGTCCGTCATGAAATTACCACACACTGGTATACTAAATTCGTACTAACTCTCTGTGAAATCTTCCCGAAAAGAATAGCTGAGGGCTACTTTGATGATTACACTACATGCTTCACGTGGTCAACTTGGTTTACACAAAGAGTGTAACTCCACAATAATTTTGATAATTAAAATAAATTACATCAAAACACAAATTACAAAAGAAAAACCTCGAACTGGTTACTATCGTCTTACTATTAACCTGATGGGGCAAAGAATTGTATAAGCACGTGGTTCTGGACTCACAAAGAACACCCCACGTGGGTTGAAGATAAAGAAAAGTTGCTATATTGAAAAATATTGTCAAGATGAGACATTATAATCTCACGCACATTCGCATTTAAGATTGATGATCTTAGTTGGAGTTATGGATCATCCACACGTGGTTCCAATTTACTCACAAAGTAATGACAAAGCAACTACTGGAAGATATTCTGAACTTCACACTCGAATTACACTGCGTTGCAATTTAAGATAACATTACATATTTTAGATCTAAACCTGAAATAAAGGTGATTAAATTTTCAGTTAGGCTGAATTTAAGAAATCCATTGTCCTGCAGACTTAGCAGACACGCGCTTAGCCGGAGATCTTACCACTTCAGACGCTCGCCACGGACAGACTGGCGTGCGTCCCTACCGAGGGTGCTTCAGAGATACAAACGGAAGTGACCAGAGAGGCAGCTTACTATACCAACATGACAAGGGACGAACAGGACCATACTAAGACTAGAAACCTCTCTGCTTTTAGAAAGCGTAGCTACCTGTTCCGACGTTGGTCCTGCTGTTCTCTAGCAGACAGGCTTGTCTGTTACCATCAAGCATGCAACTAGAAATACATTTGCTCATTCATCCTTTCACATAGAAGGGAAGGGGGATGACAGTATCTTATCATATAGAGTATATAAAAGAAAGCTGATGTAGGTTCCGTATGAGACTGTGTGACATGAATTCATATAAAGTGTGTTTTAAAGTGTAGTAGTGTGACAGATCGTTCTTGTTTATGTGTAAAAGTAACACGTTCCACTGCTCAGTCTCCTCCCAGATAGTCAGAAACACCACAGTAAAGTTAGAAGTGGAATGTATGCCGTAAATGACAACAGTTTTAAAAAATTAACATGAAAGGAGTCCAACAGAGACCTTTCACAATTATCAAGCAGAATGTCAGATCTGCCTCTCTGATGCCTTTAACTTTCCGAAATACATCCTTAATTTTCCTCTCCCTTCTTGTGTCTATTATTCTTACCAGCAATTCTGATGCATGAGATATTAAGCTGATTGTGCGATGATTCTAGACATATCAATCCTTGCTATCTCCTGGATTGTGTGAATGATATTTTTCTGAAATTGTGATGTTATGTTTCGACTCGCGTATATTCTACAACCCATCCAAAATAGCCGTTTCGTTTTCACTTTCCCCAGTGGTTTTAGAAATTCCGATGGATTTCTTATTTGTTTGCATGTCTCCCAAATATCTGTTTGAGTCTAATGCTACATCCTTTATATCTAGCATATAGACAGGCATTTCTTATTCTATCACGTCATCAGACAACTCCCTCCGCTCCTAGATGCCTCCAATGTATTCTTTCCATCTGTCTTCTACGTTAAGCATTGGAATCCCATTCCAGTCTTAACGTTACCGCCCTTGCTTTCTGGCCCTTCTACACTCCTGGAAATTGAAATAAGAACACCGTGAATTCATTGTCCCAGGAAGGGGAAACTTTATTGACACATTCCTGGAGTCAGATACATCACATGATCACACTGACAGAACCACAGGCACATAGACACAGGCAACAGAGCATGCACAATGTCGGCACTAGTACAGTGTATATCCACCTTTCGCAGCAATGCAGGCTGCTATTCTCCCATGGAGACGATCGTAGAGATGCTGCATGTAGTCCTGTGGAACGGCTTGCCATGCCATTTCCACCTGGCGCCTCAGTTGGACCAGCGTTCGTGCCGGACGTGCAGACCGCGTGAGACGACGCTTCATCCAGTCCCAAACATGCTCAATGGGGTACAGATCCGGAGATCTTGCTGGCCAGGGTAGTTGACTTACACCTTCTAGAGCACGTTGGGTGGCACGGGATACATGCGGACGTGCATTGTCCTGTTGGAACAGCAAGTTCCCTTGCCGGTCTAGGAATGGTAGAACGATGGGTTCGATGACGGTTTGGATGTACCGTGCACTATTCAGTGTCCCCTCGACGATCACCAGTGGTGTACGGCCAGTGTAGGAGATCGCTCCCCACACCATGATGCCGGGTGTTGGCCCTGTGTGCCTCGGTCGTATGCAGTCCTGATTGTGGCGCTCACCTGCACGGCGCCAAACACGCATACGACCATCATTGGCACCAAGGCAGAAGCGACTCTCATCGCTGAAGACGACACGTCTCCATTCGTCCCTCCATTCACGCCTGTCGCGACACCACTGGAGGCGGGCTGCACGATGTTGGGGCGTGAGCGGAAGACGGCCTAACGGTGTGCGGGACCGTAGCCCAGCTTCATGGAGACGGTTGCGAATGGTCCTCGCCGATACCCCAGGAGCAACAGTGTCCCTAATTTGCTGGGAAGTGGCGGTGCGGTCCCCTACGGCACTGCGTAGGATCCTACGGTCTTGGCGTGCATCCGTGCGTCGCTGCGGTCCGGTCCCAGGTCGACGGGCACGTGCACCTTCCGCCGACCACTGGCGACAACATCGATGTACTGTGGAGACCTCACGCCCCACGTGTTGAGCAATTCGGCGGTACGTCCACCCGGCCTCCCGCATGCCCACTATACGCCCTCGCTCAAAGTCCGTCAACTGCACATACGGTTCACGTCCACGCTGTCGCGGCATGCTACCAGTGTTAAAGACTGCGATGAAGCTCCGTATGCCACGGCAAACTGGCTGACACTGACGGCGGCGGTGCACAAATGCTGCGCAGCTAGCGCCATTCGACGGCCAACACCGCGGTTCCTGGCGTGTCCGCTGTGGCGTGCGTGTGATCATTGCTTGTACAGCCCTCTCGCAGTGTCCGGAGCAAGTATGGTGGGTCTGACACACCGGTGTCAATGTGTTCTTTTTTCCATTTCCAGGAGTGTATTTGCTGAATCAGTCCTTCTGAAGGCCGTATCTGATAGCTCTCGATCTTCCACCATAATCGAGTTCATCAAGATGAGGTGGCAAATATGAAGTAGCCAAGGAGGTGGAAACGTGGGCGCTACTATGCTAAGAGTGCTTGGTAGCTACAACAGGAAAACACAATTAATTAGCAGGAGTACAAAATAAGAAAGTATTTATTACTTAACTTTGCTGTAGTCCATTATCAATTGGTTGACAATTATAGAAGACGCGACCAGACTAAGCGTCTGTAGAATGACATAATTTACAAATCACAAATCTTGCAGTGACGAATTAATCCCTCGTAATCTTGAATGTCGAATCCGGTGAATTTGAAGACTAACTTGGAACGGAGCTACAAAGACTTGATGGCAGCAGTGACTGAGCTGCAGACGATGACTAGCACCGGCGCTGGCTGACCACTGAGCGCGGCTACGAACTGTGTAGACTGGCACGACTGCACTACTCGCCTGCTGCACATGAAGTGGCCTAGCGGCGCCTCGCAGCGAGCATAAGTACAGCGACTGGCTGTGTACTCTTTGGCTAAGACGGTCGTTCTTCTGTTCCGTTTATCGAGAGAATCGCATTCGGTGGATCGATCTCTCAGGCGGCGGTGTGGTCGTATGAATGACGACATCACAATATCTTTATCCAATTGTTCACATTTTCCTTGTAGCTCTTTAACGTTGGATTTCTTATACTTTCTGTTTACTTCTTCCTTTAGTGACCTTTTTTGCTTTATTCCTGTCTTTCCTTGATCATTTTTGTACTTATTTTGTCGATCATTTGAAGTAAGGTTTCTTTGCAGTTGTCTCCCTAAATTGTGATCTCAATCCAATATGTGATTTCTGATTCTTTGTCTGACAATGATGTAGGCCTGCCCATCTGTTATTTTCCGTGACTGTGGGACTTTTCCCACGTCCGGCCACCCTGATTTAGCTTTTCTGTGATTTCCCTACATCACTTCAAGCAAATGCCGGGATGGTTCCCTTGAAAGGGCACGGCCGATTTACTTCCCCATCCTTCCCTAATCCGAGCTTGTGCTCCGTCTCTAATGACCTCGTTGTCGACGGCACGTTAAACACTAATTTCCTCCTCCTCCTCCTTTTACATCGGCTAGTGTACCTGTGTACCCGTGGTCTAGGGGTAGCGTCTTTGATTAATAATCAAATACGGGTTCGATCCCGCCACTGCCTAAATTTTGATAAACAATCAGCATTGGCGGCCGAAGACTTCCGGCATAAGAAGTCAGCCTCATTCTGCCAACGGCCTTGTCAAAGAGGGCGGAGGAGCGGACAGAGGTTCAGGGCACTCTCTTGTCCTAGGGGTGGGAAATTGCCCCTAAAGGCGGAAGAATCAGCAACGATCAACGACATGAGGATGCAGAAGGCAATGGAAACCACTGCATTAAAGACACGTAACGTATCCACAGGACATGTGGCCTGTAATTGAACAAGTGTCATGATGATCTCCCCATTGGCAAAAGATTCCGGAATAGTCCCCCATTCGGATCTCCGGGAGGGGACTGCCAAGGGGGAGGTTACCATGACAAAAAGATTGAATAATCAACGAAAGGATAACGTTCTGCGAGTCGGGGCGTGGAATGTCAGAAGCTTGAACGTGGTAGGGAAACTAGAAAATCTGAAAAGGGAAATGCAAAGGCTCAATCTAGATATAGTAGGGGTCAGTGAAGTGAAGTGAAGTGGAAGGAAGACAAGGATTTCTGGTCAGATGAGTATCGGGTAATATCAACAGCAGTAGAAAATGGTATAACAGGTGTAGGATTCGTTATGAATAGGAAGGTGTGTTACTGTGAACAGTTCAGTGACCGGGTTGTTCTAATCAGAATCGACAGCAGACCAACACCGACAACGATAGTTCAGGTATACATGCCGACGTCGCAAGCTGAGGATGAACAGATAGAGAAACTGTATGAGGATATTGAAAGGGTAATGCAGTATATAAAGGGGGATGAAAATCTGTCATGGGCGACTGGAATGCAGTTGTAGGGGAAGGAGTAGAAGAAAAGGTTACAGGAGAATATGGGCTTGGGACAAGGAATGAAAGAGCAGAAAGACTAATTGAGATCTGTAATAAGTTTCAGCTAGTAATAGCCAATACCCTGTTCAAGAATCACAAGAGGAGGAGGTATACTTGGGAAATGCCGGGAGATACGGGAAGATTTCAATTAGATTACATCATGGTCAGACAGAGATTCCGCAATCAGATACTGGATTGTAAGGCGTACCCAGGAGCAGATATAGACTCAGACCACAATATAGTAGTGATGAAGAGTAGGCTGAAGTTCAAGACATTAGTCAGGAAGAATCAATACGCAAAGAAGTGGGATACGGAAGTACTAAGGAATGACGAGATACGTTTGAAGTTCTCTAACGCTATAGATACAGCAATAAGGAATAGCGCAGTAGGCAGTACAGTTGAAGAGGAATGGACATCTCTAAAAAGGGCCATCACAGAAGTTGGGAAGGAAAACATAGGTACAAAGAAGGTAGCTGCGAAGAAACCATGGGTAACAGAAGAAATACTTCAGTTGATTGATGAAAGGAGGAAGTACAAACATGTTCGGGGAAAATCAGGAATACAGAAATACAAGTCGCTGAGGAATGAAATAAATAGGAAGTGCAGGGAAGCTAAGACGAAATGGCTGCAGGAAAAATGTGAAGACATCGAAAAAGATATGATTGTTGGAAGGACAGACTCAGCATACAGGAAAGTCAAAACAACCTTTGGTAACATTAAAAGCAACGGTGGTAACATTAAGAGTGCAACGGGAATTCCACTGTTAAATGCAGAGGAGAGAGCAGATAGGTGGAAAGAATACATTGAAAGCCTCTATGAGGGTGAAGATTTGTCTGGTGTGATAGAAGAAGAAATAGGAGTCGATTTAGAAGAGATAGGGGATCCAGTATTAGAATCGGAATTTAAAAGAGCTTTGGAGGACTTACGGCCAAATAAGGCAGAAGGGATAGATAACATTCCATCAGAATTTCTAAAATCATTGGGGGAAATGGCAACAAAACGACTATTCACGTTGGTGTGTAGAATATATGAGTCTGGCGATATACCATCTGACTTTCGGAAAAGCATCATCCACACAATTTCGAAGACGGCAAGAGCTGACAAGTGCGAGAATTATCGCACAATCAGCTGAACAGCTCATGCATCGAAGCTGCTTACAAGAATAATATACAGAAGAATGGAAAAGAAAATTGAGAATGCGCTAGGTGACGATCAGTTTGGCTTTAGGAAAAGTAAAGAGACGAGAGAGGCAATTCTGACGTTACGGCTAATAATGGAAGCAAGGCTAAAGAAAAATCAAGACACTTTCATAGGATTTGTCGACCTGGAAAAAGCGTTCGACAATATAAAATGGTGCAAGCTGTTCGAGATTCTGAAAAAAGTAGGGGTAAGCTATAGGGAGAGACGGGTCATATACAATATGTACAACAACCAAGAGGGAATAATAAGAGTGGACGATCAAGAACGAAGTGCTCGTATTAAGAAAGGTTTAAGACAAGGCTGTAGCCTTTCGCCCCTACTCTTCAATCTGTACATCGAGGAAGCAATGATGGAAATAAAAGAAAGGTTCAGGAGTGGAATTAAAATACAAGGTGAAAGGATATCAATGATACGATTCCCTGATGACATTGCTATCCTGAATGAAAGTGAAGAAGAATTAAATGATCTGCTGAACGGAATGAACAGTCTAATGAGTACACAGTATGGTTTGAGAGTAAATCGGAGAAAGACGCAGGTAATGAAAAGTAGTAGAAATGAGAGCAGCGAGAAACTTAACATCAGGATTGATGGTCACGAAATCAATGAAGTTAAGGAATTCTGCTACCCAGGCAGTAAAATGACCAATGACGGACGGAGCAAGGAGGACATCAAAAGCAGACTCGGTATGGCAAAAAAGGCATTTCTGGCCAAGAGAAATCTACTAATATCAAATACCGGCCTTAATTTGAGGAAGAAATTTCTGAGTATGTACGTCTGGAGTACAGGATTGTATGGTAGTGAAACATGGACTGTGGGAAAACCGGAACAGAAGAGAATCGAAGCATTTGAGATGCGGTGCTATAGACGAATGTTGAAAATTAGGTGGACTGATAAGGTAAGGAATGAGGAGGTTCTACGCAGAATCGGAGAGGAAAGGAATATGTGGAAAACACTGATAAGGAGAAGGGACAGGATGATAGGACATCTGCTAAGACATGAGGGAATGACTTCCATGGTACTAGAGGGAGCTGTAGAGGGCAAAAACTGTAGAGGAAGACAGAGATTGGAATACGTCAAGCAAATAATTGAGGACGTAGGTTGCAAGTGCTACTCTGAGATAAAGAGGTTAGCACAGGAAAGGAATTCGTGGCCGGTCGCATCAAACCAGTCAGTAGACTGATGACCAAAAAAAAAAGTGTACCTGAACTAATGTTGTTGGCGTTGGTTTGCTGTAGGTTGTGATTAGAAGAACCCTCTCTGTGAACTGTTTAAAGCAACTGAGTCTCTGACCTACCCCCCTACTCATAACGAATCCTACTCCTGTTATATCGTTCTCAGCTGCTATTGATATCACGTGTGTTCGTCTAACTATGAGCCGTTACCTTTCTGCCACTTCACTTCACTTGACCTCACTATATATAGATTGAGCCTTTGGATATTCTTTTTCAGATTTTCTGTCTTCGCTAGCACGTTCAAACTTCTACATTCCACGCTCCAATTTGTAGAACCTTACCTTTTCGTTGGCTGTTCAATCTTTTTTTCATGGTTATCTCCCCTCAGGCTACTCCCTCCCGGAGATACAAATGGGGGACTAATCCAGACTCTTTTGCCAATCGAGAGATCACGACGACACTTTTTCAGTTAGAGACCAGATGATGTGCTGTGTCTACACAAAGCGCGTCTTTAACGCAGTGGTTTGCCTGCTGCACGTTCACGCTGTTTGTTGGTCTTGCTGAGTATACTGCCTTTAAGGGACAGTTTCCCACACCAAGGGCAGCAATGTCCGCTCCTAAGCCCTCTTTGACAAGGCCGTTGAAAGAACGACGGTGACTCTGTACGCCGGAAGTCTTCTACAGTCATTATTCAGAATCTGAGTAGGGCCTGGGTTCGAACCAGCAATAAGAACGTTTTTATTACTAGTCAAAGATGCCATGGGTAGGCGATGGTGTACTTCATGCAAACTATGAAGGAGTAATTCTCAGCGAAAACATTTTCCAAGATTGCAAATTTAGAATCCTACTATCACTAAAGACGTGATTATTGCCTCAGAACATTGACTGTTACCGAGTCGCAGACAGCGGATATCTTCCGGACATCTGTTTCCCCTTCGCGGTGCGTGGCGCGTGTATCTTTTCGTCTTATGTTTTTAGAGTCACGAGTGCGGTCCGTTCAGTCTAAGTCATTTGTCCATTTTGCTCTGCAAGGCTAATTACGAATAAGTACACTGGTCGTTCAATAAATAATGCCCGTTATTTCTTTAAAAAGCCGTTAATATACATAGACAAACGTCCTTGTTGGTCCTTCACATTTGATGTTTGTTCTGAAGTGGTTCAACTGGCTCTGAGCACTATCGGACTTAACACCTGAGGTCATCAGTCCCGTAGAACTTGGAAGTACTTAAACCTAACTAACCTAAGGACATCACACACATCCATGCCCGAGACAGGATTCGAGACTGCGACCGTAGCGATCGTGCGGTTCCAGACTGAAGTGCCTAAAACCGCTCGGCCACTTCGGCCGGCGATGTTTGTTCTGTCCGTTGGTGAAATTTCGAACCGTTCTGGCAGATAGCAGGTGCGTAGCACATCGTCAAAATGGCGTCTACATACGACTCACGTTACAAGCAGCGTGTTGTTTTTGAATTCTTGTGTGTAGAAAAAGAAACCGTGGTGAACATCCATAAACATTTGTGCCCTGTGTATGGCGACGCCGCTATTGATAGAAGTACAATTGTGCGATGGGTAAAGAAAGTTACAGCCTCAAGAAATGCAGAAACAGAGCTCCAAGATGAGCCACACTCGGAACGTTCTGTCACAGCCACTGCTGAAACGTGCGGATGCCATTATTCGTGCCGACCGGCGCATCACAACTCGACAATTGGCTCTGCAGTTGTCGGTCAGCATCGGAAGCGCGTCTGCAATGATCGAGAGTCTCGGAAATTCAAAGAGGTGCTCACGGTGGGTAAGGAGAGGCTTTTCTGTCGCGGATCGTAACGGAGGACGAAATCTGGCTGCACCACTTTGCGCCGGAAACAAAAAGGCAGCTTTTACCAGCAGGGAATACACCCTTTCCGAACGTTGGCGTACTCCATAGAACGTGATGCAGACTACGTAGAAAAATAGGACATGGACGAGACATATTGATGTGTATTGTCACCAAATTCTGACTCTTAACAATAAATATGTTCTGAGAAAAAAATGTGGGGCATTACTTAGTGAACGAACCTCGTAATTCCCTCTTTTATTTCTTGTTTATTCTTGCTTACTCAGATATTGTTATCACGAACCTAATATCTGCTGTCTGCAAATTATTTTCTCCGGCCTCATTCGTGAGAACCCATTCCTCACTACTCTGGAGTAATGTAGGCATAGTCTTGGTCTTTATAAAATTGCACCACAATCTCTCTCCTTTTTTAAATTTATATGTCTAATGGTCTCAGTCATACGTTCAAGTCTAAAGTCATATTACACGCCGAGGAAATGAACGTCTACAATCCCGTTATACGCACCATTGTCTGCTATGATTCACGCAGCTACATGTCCGCAGCTCGTGGTCGTGCGGTAGCGTTCTCGCTTCCCGCGCCCGGGTTCCCGGGTTCGATTCCCGGCGGGGTCAGGGATTTTCTCTGCCTCGTGATGACTGGGTGTTGTGTGATGTCCTTAGGTTAGTTAGGTTTAAGTAGTTCTAAGTTCTGGGGGACTGATGAGCATAGATGTTAAGTCCCATAGTGCTCAGAGCCATTTGAACTATTTTGAACGCAGCTGCACACTAAATAAATGAGGGAAGCAAAATGTTCCAATATTTGAAAGAAAGGCTATGAGCCGAAGCTGGGCCCGATGACTGATGAAGATACTTGGAGGACGAGAAAGAATAATGAAATTTATCGGATCATGAACCAGCCCAACGTTGTACAACATGAAGAGAGCAGGAGACTCCAGTGGGCACGTCACGTAATCGGTATGCCAGAGGACTAAGCAAGCTCTCATTGACCACATTACAAGAAAAGGACCTCCCGGGTAGGCCAAGAAACTGTTGAGAAGGAGACATAAAGAACGATGCGGTAGCTTTGAATGTAGTAATTTCGGAGGAAAGAGCAACAGACAGAAGACAGTGGACGCGGGCTGTTGACGTGGCGCATGGCCTACAGGGTCGATGACTGCTGGGTTGGCAAGTAAGCGCCGTTCATGTAGGTCAAGTATCGTATTTTGTGTCCAGTATCTGCCTGTTCTTGGAACAATAAGGTGTATCATTGAAGCTGAATGAAAGTACCCTATTTGCTTAATGGTCTGCCTTGGCAGTCACTGCGTCTGATTGCCATACGGGGAACCCCGATTCTATTGCAGGTTCTGCCGGGAATCTTTCCCTGTTGGGAAGCCCCGTACGTGGTGTGCTGGCTGTCGTGACGCCAGCTGCTTGAATCAGAAGCGGCGGCTCCGAGGTGTAGTGGAGCTGACAACGGCTATGAGAGCGGCGTGCTGACGTCACGCCTCTCCGTGTCGCAGCTGAATGCCGCCATTTGGCAGAGGCTCACTGGGCAGCAGGTCATCATCGCGTGGTTCGCCGGGAGTGTTCTCAGAGTTCTGCAAGTGGCGGCCGCTGTGTAAGAGCACCTGAACACCCTAACATTCGACACCTTGCGGATTTACTAGTTATTTTTCTGTGAATGCTGTGAAGCGTAACGTAGATGCTGCAGTCTGAAATATACTCCTCTCAAATCTGCCCCACTACTGCTCCTCTAGACTTAGGGTCTCGAGCACAGTTTCAGTTGTGCACGTTATAAGGTGCTTTCACGCACGTGACGTAACTGCCTTATGGGCCAAATACATACGGATTTGATAAACAACGTGCAACGTTCACGATGTGCACAGCTAGCCCTTGCCACTCAACTAGAAGCTTACAAAAGTGCCACCAGGTGGTAGCACCCTGCGGCAGATTTCTGTATCCGTTCGCTCGGCATAACTCCTGCTAATGTTCCTCAGGTACACTTTAGTAAAAGTAAATCGGACGTCAGTGTATGTTAAAGCTGTACTGGCAGTAAACCTATTTTGTGGGTTTCTGAATGAGTTATAGTATATTAAATTATTAACTTAATCATACGGTAGTCCATTTGATATTTGATGCGCTGACGAGGGAAACTCCCCGCCTCCACCCCTCCCCCCCACCCCCTAGATTTAGTGGTAAGATGGCCCAGTGGATTGCCCGTTAAAAACTGAACACAGATCAAGCATGAAAACAGGAAGAAGGTGTAAAAAAAAAAAAATAGAAGCGTGAATAGTCGAAGTTACCGAGTGTAACGTTAAGCTAACAAGGAGACGGCACGATGGTGGGGTCGGGGATTTGTCCGAAATTTTGTGTGGTGAAGGAGGATCCCTAACACATCCCAGGAAAAATCGATCCAAAGTTTCTTAGGTGCCGTATGAATATAAAATGCCAGAGGTCTTGGGTTCGATTCCTCCTCCGGCACTTTTTTTTCTTCTGTTTCATTTTCTTTTGTTATTCCACCAATTATTCAGAAAGTTTCCCAAACCTACATTACCTTTAACAAATTAGTTACATTATTGAATAAAAGTTATTTTGTTTTTGTCCAACAACACAATTCATGGCGGTGGGTTTTCCATTTTTAATTGTAAAGTATATGAGAAGAAACATTGGGTTTTTAATCAGAATAGCAAAGTCGATTGGAAAACATTCAATTTTTATACATATAATAATTATGAACAAGAACCGCAGTGGTAATTATCGTAAAAACAAACAAAGCAATAGTTTTTGCGACATCTTGCGCAATATATGAAAGTGGATTTTTTACAATCACAGGGCGTTTGCAATAAATCTGTACAAAAACATGCTCCATTAACATTTACGAAAATGTTTTGAGTTTCTGATAATTTTGAGGCAAACCAGAAATATTGAAACATGTCCCAGAATATTGGTGACGATGCTGAATTATAGAACAAATTTTTATACAATCTTCCCAGGAATTAATTTCATGATTCTCCTGTAACAATGCTCTGTAATTTTACACGCAACAGAAAAACAAAATATGCGGGAGGCGGAATCGAACCCGAGACCTCTGGCATAAAGGTCCGAACGCTAACCATGTAGGCCAAACTGCGGCTCGGCAAAGGACTAACATTTTATACTCATACGGCACCTAAGAAACTTTGGATCGATTTTTCTCGGGATTTTCCGAGTAGTGCGTCCTAATATTTTAACTACGTGAGGTGTTAGGGGTCCTCTTTCACCACACAAAATTCCGGACAAATCCCCGACCCCACGGTCGTGCCGTCTCCTTGTAAGTAGAAAAATGACGGTGTCGTGGTTAAGTGGTCATGGTGTTGATCTGTAACACGGATGAGCCGCGATCAAAATTTCCTCTTTTTGTCTTTTCCACAATATGATGAACTGTCCGCCCGGTTATTGAAATGTTTGTTCTCCTTCTGTAGTCTTGGTAGTTGTCATTCTATACGTTGGTTACGAATATCAGCCATGTGATAAGTGTATATTACCGCCACAAGTAAATGTGATGAATAGTGAGAGCAGGCGAGATACCACACAGAAGCCTCACAGAAATGAAAACGACAAATAAACGAATGTGAATTGTGCTACAACAACGGAATTCAAGAGTCGAAACTTTCAAAATGGCGCTGGCCGAATAGGCAAACACCTTCGCCGCGTTGGGGAGCAGCCTGTCTTCTATGCCGGTCGGGGTGGCCGTGCGGTTCTAGGCGCTACAGTCTGGAACCGCGCGACCGCTACGGTCGCAGGTTCGAATCCTGCCTCGGGCATGGATGTGTGCGATGTCCTTAGGTTAGTTAGGTTTTAAGTAGTCATAAGTTCTAGGGGACTGATGACCTCAGAAGTTAAGTCCCATAGTGCTCAGAGCCATTTGAACCATTTCAAAACGGAACTCAACTTCAAAAACGTTAAAAACATTTATTTTGATTGACACAGGGAAAACTGTGTGATTGTAAAACTGTTGCGTTCATTTGTTGCAGCTCATGTGACAGACTATTGTGTTTCCATCATTTCCTTGGGAGTGATCACATTACATTCATATTAACACCTAAATCGGGCATGGAGGTATATCTCACTCACTCAATAGGCGTGCAAATTAGGTGCATCGGTAAGAGATTGCTATCATATGACACACGCACTGTCACTAATGCAGTGTATGACAAACCAGACGTGTTTACACCACGACACAGACACGTATTTGGATACAGCAAAAAAAAAAAATTAAAAAAATGAATAAAAAAAAAATAGGCTGAGGAAATTTTGAACCCAGCTCACCCACTTTGTAGTCCAACGTTCTGACCACTTAATCTCGATGCCGTGGCTCTTCTACTTCGGTCGATGCTCCACTTGTAAAACTGGGATGTTTCACTATTTCTATTTTGCTTCTTTTCTCAGTTCAGTACACCTTCTTCCTGTTTTCATGCTTGATCTGTGTTCAGCTTTTGACTGGCTGTTCACGCGGCCATCTTACCACTAAATCTGAGAGGGGTGCGATGGGAAGTTTCCCTTGCGAGAATCGTAAGGGCTTAAAGCTCATCACCGTCGAATGTGAGATTGTAGCATTTATTCATGCTATTGATCTTATGGTCAGTCAGGCCCACATTGTACATACGAAAATTCGCGAAAAGCTGTATCACTGTTTTCTCTGATATTCACTTAAATGTGAGATTGGCGGCGGTGTTTCTTTCAGCTCTTGTGTGTCTCAGCGCCTCATTTGTATTCTAGTCAAGTGAAAGTTTTGTAGACATTACTACTTGAGTTTAAATGTTTCCACAAACGGCACTTTGTGTTTGGAGTTGGTTTCTAATGTGCGGGAGTCGGTTTTGGTGTGCAATGTAAACATAAATTGTGTTGAATCTATTTTAAATGTTAACAGAAAAGTAAAGTCGTGAGAACGGGTCGAGCGTCGTGCTTGGGTAGCTTAGTCGGTAGAGGACTTGCCTACGAAAGGCAAAGGTCCTGACATCGAGTCTCGGTCCGACACACAGCTTTAATCTGCCAGGAGGTTTCATATCAGCACACACTCCGCTGCAGAATGTAAATGTCATTCTGGAAGAGAAAAGTAAATTACCAGGAAAACTTAGCCACCAAGGAACTAGGACCTCCTTTGATTGAGAGAGTGGCGAAACCAAATTGGAGTGACTACAAGTGAACATTTAACAAGGAAAAGCACAGTTAGCAGAAGTTGTTGTGTGGGTGTAGCGTAAGAGTATCTGATTATCAGCTCTGAAGTAAATTCGTGAACTAATACATCTGTTAGGGATCTAGTACATCTGTCCGAAAAAATGGAAAAGCATGAAAACTCCCAGTTACACAAAAATGCGAAATGGAGAGTTGCGGAAGTTTACATATTATTTCGTGATTGCCCCAATCTCTATTTATTATGTACAAAACAACAAAATTCCACAAAAACAATTCTTTCTTTTGTCAAATAAGTCGTACACGTTATTATTATTACTAATGTTGTTATTATTAGCAGCGGCTGTAGTTGTATAAAATTGTTGGTAAGCATAACTGTTATACAGCAGTTGATATTAATTTCACACTCTCAAATTTATCTGAATCTAAAAATTTGTGAATACCGAAAATGTATACTCACGAGTCGCCACTGTACGCAGCTATCATGCAGTTTACCAGAGGCTCTTTATAAGATTTCCTCAGTGCCAGCAATTACTCCCTGATAACTATCAAAGTAGTCGTTACGTAGTTACTATTATGAATGGTTTTTCTGCAGTTCTCAAACCTCTGAATTCCTTGTCATTATACCTGAACTACAAGGTTGGTTTAAAACGTTTTCGGACTGGAACAGAAAGAAATTACTTACCTCCGTGAAACTTTTTTATATTTTAAGGTAGTCTCCCGGTTGGCATTGTAATTCTGTCAGAGACAGCAAAGGACTTGGAAGGGCAATTGAACGGAATGGATAGTGCCTTGAAAGGAGGGGATAAAATGAACATCCACTAAAGCAAAACAAGGGTATTGGAATGTAGTTGAATTAAATCAGGTAAATCTAGGAATTAGATTAGGAAACTAGGTAATTAAAGAATATACAAGTTTTGCTTCTTATGCAGTAAAATAACGAATGATGATCGAAGTAGAGATGATATAAAATGCAGACTGGCTCTGGCAAGGAAAGCTTTTCTGAGCGAGAGAAATTGGTTAACATCGGATATAGATTTAAGGGTCAGGAAGTCGTTGCTGAAAGTACTTGTATGGAGTGCAGCCATGTATGGAAGTGAAACCTGGACGAAAAATTGGGGAGAAGAGAAATTTGTGGTACAACCTGACCAAAAGAAGGGATCGGTTGCTAGGACACATTCCGAGGAGTCAAGGGATCACCAATTTAATATTGGAGGGGAGCGTTGTGGGGTAAAAATCGTAGTGGGAGACCAAGAGATGAATACAGTAATCAGATTCAGAGGGATGTATGCTGCAATAGTTACTCGGAGATGAAGAGGCTTGTACAGTATAGAGTAGAATGGAGAGCTGCATCGAACCAGTCTTCGGACTGAAGACCACAACAACAACAGTCTCCCTTTACACTAAAGCACTTGATCCAGCGATGTTTGAATGCCTTGGTCCAACATCGAAAATTAGATTTCATTCGCATCCCAGAAAACTGGAGCTAAGACGTGTCTCGCCAACCGTATTGCCTTTGTTTTCTGTGGTTGTGGTTGTGGTGGTGGTGGTCGTGGTGGTCGTGAATCAAAAGTTTACACTGCTTTGATTGTTGTTTTTTCTTTGGGGTATAGTAGCGGACACAAGTTTCATCTATGTCCACCAAGCGGCGCAAAAAAATCTTATTGGTTTGCTCTGAAAACCGTTGAAACATTGTTGAGGCATTTCCATTCTGATGAGTTTCTGCCGCGCTTTATAGCGAGTATCAATTCTCTATCCTGATAATGTAAAATTTCACATACTTTTATCTCGTTTTCTCTGGAACTATCCAAGGGAATAAAATGAACTTTGCCAGGATGTAGAGTGACCTACTGTCAAGTATCTAACATTATTAGGAATCAATATATGGATTTTTTAAATGAATGTAATTGAAATTTATGTAATTTTTAAAAAGTACTTTTTGTGGTAAAACTATCAGTGCTATCCCTATCATTTCAATAAGAGTTAAAAATTTCAGAGCTTCAGCTTTAGAAGTATCTGAGATAATAGGAAAAATTTGCAAAAAAGTAATTTTCAGAAATCGTATTCGAAAGCTCAAGTACGGCAAAACTAACTGTTGAATGAAAAAACGGATGAAAACTCTCCGGTTCTGTAATCTTCGAGGTTCAACCAGATGCAGTCTCTTTCTCTGTCTGAGGGATCTTGCTTCTATTGTATTTTTGATTATGATCTCTGCCTTGTAAACTAGCTGTCTTTCCAGTTCTGGTAGCATTGCTTCTGCATTATGGCCAGACTTAATTCCAAATTACTTCAGACCCTTTATTCTGCCTGAATTTCCGCCACTGAAGGTGATCAGAGCATCATAGAGTCCACTCTTCAGTGTTTTCAAGCCGACAAATAGGTGTTCGGGCGCAACGCCCATATAACATTCTTGGAAGACTCATTTACATTTTCAGTTTTCCCTGTGAAGCATTTGTTCAGAAGGTCTGGATGTGCTAGATCTCTATATACTTGCTTTATTACTGCTCCAACAGTTTCAGCTTCCTGGTATTTAAGCCAGTCGACTGAACAAAAGTTGAGTAGTGGCTTCCCATCACTTGAGATCTTGTGGAAAAACTTTGTCAATACTGCTTTTCACATTCCTTCCAGGTTTTTTGTACTCTTTGTAATGGTTTTTCCACAGTATTCACTTACATGATTCATTGTTTTGCCAATCAAACGTCCTGTAGCAGTCTTTCTATTTTCATGCTTTTTTCTACAAAAGTTCTGCCTGATTTTACGAGCCGGGTACCCATTCGTCTTTGCACGTGACAGATACATTCTAAATTTTTCGGTGTTGGATCATCATAAGGCCTGCTGTCAATTTTCTGCCATGATCCATCAAATGCTATCTAAATGTCGTTACTACCATCATTTTCTTCAATTGCTTCCAGATATAATTGATTCTTCTGCAATTACTTTTACTGTCCAGCCCAGGAGACTTTACTGATGCATCTCAGCCCATAGAAATATCTGACATCCGCCTAAAAATTCTTTCCTACTCTTACAACACGAACAAGAGACTTGCAAACTAAAAACGAAACCGTTTCCTTTGAAGACATTTTCATAAATTATCTCGTCACCACTCATATTGAAGCACGCAGTGTGATTAAACATTGTTTTAGTACATTTAAACCCAGTATTAAACTGATATCACTGCTACTGACTGAACTGTACACTTCATAACTGTTCACAATCTTCTTCTCGGAAGCTTTTGACAGTGAAGAACTTTGCTCAGTGTTGCTTGACCTAACCACATTCTCTGAATGTAAACTTCCAAAATGACATGTTCTGTAGAATCCATTTCCGTTATTTTTTCTGTTCTTCAACATTCCGTTTGGCGGAGTGATATTAAAGAGAGAAACACAAGTAAATGAGCATGAAGTCAAGATATACACAACGAAAGGTGTAATGCGCCTTACAAATGATACCAGGCATTGTACTACAAATAGGAAGTGACATCACAGCAACCAATGTAGACAACCTATGCAGCAGGATGTTTACTATAAACAAACTTAAATCACCGCCTTCTAGAGCAAACAGTCCCCGAGACATTTTGTCGTAACTGAGGAAGTGCTCATGGTGTCTGTACAAATTATTTGCGCAGTGCATTATTTCAAAATAAATTACAAATCCTTATAGTCATCCAAAATCAACGCAACATACATAATTAAAGAGAAAACTGCAAACAGTAATTTTCCATAAGAAAATAAAAATCAACATTTTTATACCCTCCCCATCTATTGTACTCCCCTCAAGAGTCGCAGCACCCATCTAGAAAATTTTTGCCAGCGGCTGTAGCCGAACGGCTCTAGGCGCTTCATTCCGGAGCCGCACTGCTGCTACGGTTACAGGTTCGAATCCTGCCTCGCGCATGGATGTGTGTGATGTCCTTAGGTTAGTTAGGTTTATGTAGTTGTAAGTCTAGGGGACTGACGACCTCAGATGTTAAGTCCCATAGTGCTTAGAGCCATTTGAAACATTTTAGAAATTTTTTTTAGCAAATAATTTTCTCACATCCAGTCCCACTGTTAAAATGTAATACGCCCATTCTTTCAATTTCAGTCGGCGATTCCCCACAAGCATATCGTGCACGTTTGCAATAATGTATGGTATAGTCACACATCTTGGCCAACCACTACGCAGAGAATCATCTAAGCTGTTCCGACCAAATTTAAACTCGTTTGTCCAGTTGGTAACAGTTTATATGTAAAAGCGGAGTCCCCTGGAGTGTTCTTATAATCTGCATCAATTTTCTTTGCCTTCAAACTTTTTATGACGTCCTTAACCTCTGCCAGAATCCCGACTTCTTTTTTTTTTTTTTTTTTTTTTTTTTTTTTTTTTTTTTTCACCTTCAGATATCGCCACACGGGAACAACAACGGAGACGTCCGCACCAGAAATCTGTATGCAGAGAATTGGCGTGTCGGAGTGTTCTGGTGTGAAGTCAAGTGCCGGTATACCAGGCAGGAACGTTAGAGCAGAGAGGGCTGTGCGATGACATCAGCCAGTTGCACGCTGACCGACCCCTCTCCAGGACGACAACGCGCCGGCAACGCCCTCTACACGAAGAGGCCGCATCCCCTACTCTACGAGTTCTGCAGCAGCGAGTTCAAGAGTAGCATAAAGACCAGTCATTTCGCCTCTACTATGTAACATTGTCTATACTGAAGAGATTTCTTATTTTGTCTGTCGCCCTTTGTTTGCGACACATCTGTATTTCACCAAGTGAAGTATTGCAATCATTTCCTTTTGTAATAAACTTCTTTAATACGATTTGCTTGAATTGTTGTCTAACCATCCGAGAAGCAGGTTCCCTAGACACCCCATCTTTGACAACTAGGCAGGGTACACTATCAAGAAGCACGCTCTGGCAACATCTACACATTGCTAGAACGTCGACACGTCAGTGATCACGTACTACCATTCGCTCGTCGGTAGAGTCGGTGCCTCCAATACCGTATGTAGGATCTATCGAACTCTCAGATCTTCTCATAAAACCTTTGTGAGCACTAGGTCTACACATAATCGATTTGTTCGATGTAACCTAAATTTTTAAGTACTAAAAATTTGCTCTGATGTATAACAACAGACACTTTTGGCCTCTACACACAACTGCTTTAAATTCTCCTCCCATTTCCATATCGACCTTTACTTTAAATAAATGTTCCTCCCTTTCCATATCGATCTCTTTACTTGTTGTATTTAGTTTATCGGCGTTCTTCGTAGGGTTCGAGTTTTTGTAATTCGCTCCGCTTTTAGAAATTATTCAGTTTTACCAACATGGAAATACAACCAACTCTTATCCGTAATGGCGTAATTTTTTAGCCAATAGCTTCCATGAGATAATCATACAAGGCCTGTCGTGAAACACTGCTCATCTTAATTTTGATACCTTTTTGGAAGAACCTTTCGAATCAGTTTAGGGATTCTGTCCAATCATCTCAATTCCGAAAACTAGTTTTACATAAAAAATGTTTTAATTACTATTATTTAATTAAAACTTTGACAAAGATACATCGATAACAGTCGTTTTTACTGACAGAGATAAAATCCAGCTTGTTGTTCGCAACCCTCCAATCAAACGAAATCACTTGATTTATATTGTGTTGTCGTTGACACTGCAGAGTCTTGTACCATATGAATCAAGGGAGAGGTGGCCGGCATGCTCTTCCTACAACACAACTGCACACATGTGATAAAAACATTCTTTATTAACAAGAACAGGAACAAGGAGCTACTTATCTTTCATCTAGTCCATGTGATGTGGTACAAGCTCTTCCATAATAGTCCACGTTAGCCTCACTGCAGGTGAAGTAAAAGTCCAGCTATAAACACTACACTCTCCTATCCGGTGACGTGAACTGACAGACGCCAACTACACTACTGGCCATTAAAATTGTTACACCACGAAGATGACGTCCCACAGACGCGAAATTTAACCGACAGGAAGAAGATGCTGTGATATGCAAATGATTAGCTTTTCAGAGCATTCACACAAGGTTGGCACGGGTGGCGACACCTAGAACGTGCTGACATGAGAAAAGTTTCCAACAGACTTCTCATACACAAACAGCAGTTGACCGGCGTTGCCTGGTGAAACGTTGTTGTGATGCCTCGTGTAAGGAGAAGAAATGCGTACCATCACGTTTCCCACTTTGATAAAGGTCGGATTGTAGTCTATCGCGATTGTCAGCAGAATATGGAATCGGTGGGTTCAGGAGGGTAATACGGAACGCCGTGCTGGATCCCAACGGCCTCGTATCACTAGAAGTCGAGATGACAGCCATCTTATCCGCATGGCTGTAACGGATCGTGCAGCCCCGTCTCGATCCCTGAGTCAACAGATGGGGACGTTTGCAAGACAACAACCATCTGCACGAACAGTTCGACGACGTTTCCAGCACCGTGGACTATCAGCTCGGAGACCATGGCTGCGGTTACCCTTGATGCTGTATCACTGACAGGAGCGCCTGCGATGGTGTACTACACGACGAACCTGGATGCCCGAACGGCAAAGCGTTAGTTTTTCGGATGAATCCAGGTTCTGTTTACAGCATCATGATGGTCGCATCCGTGTTTGGCGACATCGCGGTGAACGCACATTGGAAGCGTGTATTCGTCATCACCATACTGCCGTATCACCCGGCGTGATGGTATGGGGTGCCATTGGTTACACGTCTCGGTCACCTCTTGTTCGCATTGACGGCACTTTGGACGTTACATTTCAGATGTGTTACGACCCGTGGCTTCACCCTTCATTCGATCGCTGCGAAACCCCACGTTTCAGCAGGATACTGCACGATCGCATGTTGCAGGTCGTGTACGGGCCTTTCTGGATACAGAAAATGTTCGACTGCTGCCCTGGCCAACACATTCTCCAGATCTCTCACCCATTGAAAACGTCTGGTCAATGGTGGCCGAGCAACTGGCTCGTCACAATACGCCAGTCACTACTCTTGATGAACTGTGGTGTCGTGTTGAAGCTGCATGGCCAGCTGTACCTGTCCACGCCATCCAAGCTCTGTTTGACTCAATTCCCAGGCGTATCAAGGCCGTCCTTACGGCCAGAGGTGGTTGTTCTGGGTACTGATTTCTCAGGATCTATGCACCCAAATTGCGTGAAAGTGTAATCACATGTCAGTAATAGTATAATATATTTGTCCAATGAATACCCGTTTATCATCTGCATTTCTTCTTGGTGTAGCAGTCTTAATGGCCAGTAGTGTAGAATAGTTACTGAGACTTAGACTGCGACTGTAATTGACTCTGTCTGCGACTGTCTATGACTGACTGGGCACTGCAGTCCGCGGCGGCGATCTAAATACTGGGGGTCGAGAGGGCGTTGGTGGCGCGTTGCCTGCGAGTCTGTTTCCAGCCTTTTTCCTGATAGATGTGCTTTATTCAGCTCCTATTATCGATCGTCTTGCAATCTCTTTGGCGATCGGTATGCTGGCGACACCTTACGCCAGCACAATATACCTCACAGAAATACTTTGTCTAATTTGTATTTTTACATTTGTCGATGTACAGGTGAGGAGTACTTCTGTTATAACGAAAAGCAAAGGGGCCATATAACGATAGCCACAGCAATAGAAAATATATCACACACAGTGCCCGGTATAATTAGTCATACTGTCATCAGATGTTTAAAAAATTAATAAAACGGTTGAATGCAGTAAGAAGCCTGGTTAATCGCGTAACTAAATGCATGAGCCAGCCACTGAAGAAACACATGGAAACTTCCGCCCAGTTAAAACTGGCAGGAGTCCTGACGTCACATGAAATCCTCTCAGCTGACACTCTCTTTGTCGCCCTGACGCGACAGCCTGTGTGTAGTGGGAGGCTGATGTGAGCGGCGGTTTTTCCCTAGCGGGCTACTTTCGCTGCTTTGTCAGCTTCCTCTCCTCATTCCCCTCGACTCCCACGTGTCCAGCGAGGCAGCAGAAGGACACCTCTTTCCCCTGCCTGTGCAGGAGGCGGATAAAGTCCTGGACATCTGACCTATCCTATCTGCTGGGAAATTTTGCTGCATAGCCTGCAGGACATTAAGATTTTGTGGAAAGTTTCTACTGGACCACACTGCTGAGGTCATCGGTCCCTAGGCTTACACACTACTGAATCTAACTTAAACTAGCTTACGCTAAGGACAACATACAGACCCATGGCCGAGGGAGGACTCGAACCTATGGCGGGGGGGGCGCCGCGCGAACCGAGGCAAGGCGCCCAAGACCGCGCGGTTACCCCGGTACGGTATTCACGGTACACTGAGAAGTGGCTCGGTGGACTGATTTTAATGGCAAAATGTGAGTAGACAACAGAAAGTCCTTTCAATCCGGTTCAAACAAAATATCGTACAAAACTATTTGCACGCGAGCAAAACGAAATTTATCAGGGCCTTTGTGGTGTCACCGCCAGACACCACACTTGCTAGGTGGTAGCCTTTAAATCGGCCGCGGTCCGTTAGTATACGTCGGACCCGCGTGTCGCCACTATCAGTGATTGCAGACCGAGCGCCGCCACACGGCAGGTCTAGAGAGATTTCCCAGCACTCGCCCCAGTTGTACAGCCGACTTTGCTAGCGATGGTTCACTGACAAAATACGCTCTCATTTGCCGAAACGATAGTTAGCATAGCCTCTGGCTACGTCATTTGCTACGACCTAGCAAGACGCCAGCATCAGTTGCTATTGATATTGTAAAGAATGTACAGACAAGAGCTACGTTCAACATTAATGGATTAAAGTTAAGTATTCCACCATCTGCGTTCGTTTTTCTGAGTTCTGATTACCTTGTCCTGTTCCAGACCTCACGCCAGCCTGCGTGAGCTTAAACGCGTGCCTTTCGGCTTCCTCTATAAGGGTTGGCTCTACTGCGAATCCACAACAGCCTTCGAATGTTAAATGGTTGCACTGAATTATCGACAGAAATAGCCATCAGCATAACTTAAAATTATTAGTTTGGTGCATAATCTATTAACGTTCACCAATGTGCTTAATAAATACAACAAATACACATAATAGAGACTTTTTAGTCGTCAATAATTTATTCTCCTTCACTATTGCCAACACAGAAGTAACTTTTCCATTTTGCGACTGTAGAAATCACGTAGTTTTGAGGCGAAGATCTCGACGCGCCATCTCCGGAGCTCATTTTCATCCGGAAAGAAAGTTACTTGAAGGGTGTTCAACAGAGACAAGGAGAAAAACACAAGACCGGGTGAATAAGCTGGGTGCGGAACGACATCGCAACACACTTTCCGTGTAGTGTTTTTTGTCAGTCTAACGGAATGTGGGCGGTCGCTACCGTGGAGTAGCGTCACTTCACGCAGTCTTCCTGGTCCTTGTTCTTGGATTGTGTCGTCAAGACGTCTCAGTTGTCGACAATAAAAGTCATCAGTGGTGGTTACACCTGGAGGAAGCAATTCGTAGTACACCATACCGTCGCTCTTGCACCAGATGCGTAACATTATCTTTTGTGGACCTTTGTACGGGAGTTGCTGCTTTGTTTCGACTCGACCATTGCTTTCTTTCCATCACATTATCATAAAGACACCATTTCTTGTCACCAGTAACGATACACGATAGGAATGGTCGGTATTGTTTTCGAGTCAATTGATGATGATGAGTAATCAGAGATGCACATATGACCTCCCGCTGATATTTGTGATTCTCAAAAAAATGGTTCAAATGGCTCTGAGCACTATGGGACTTAACTTCTAAGGTCATCAGTCCCCTAGAACTTAGAACTACTTAAACCTAACTAACCTAAGGACATCACACACATCCATGCCCGAGGCAGGATTCGAAACTGCGACCGTAGTGATCGCGCGGTTCCAGACTGTAGCGCCTAGAACCGCTCGGCCACTAAGGCCGGCTGTGAATCTCGTTTACGGCATGTGGTATCCGTATACCCGATTTTTGAACCGCCCCATTGCATGCAAACGTCGCGCGATGATGAAATGATCACAGTTCATCACATTTGCTGTCCTTGAGCACAATGACGTGGATGATTGTGCGTTATAGCATCAAACCCCAAAGGTCTTCCTGAACGCAGAGAGTCACCAATGTTAAAGCGATCCTCCTTAAAATGCGAAAACCATTTTCCTGCCGTGCTCTGTCCAAAGGCATTAACCCCTTATACGGCGCAAATGTTTCTGGCTGCCGCTGCTGCTGTCACCCCTGTGCTGAAAAAAAAGAATATGTCGGAAATGTTCCGATTTCTCCACTTGATACTCCATTTTTTAACATCCACAGCTCCACTCCCTGTCTTCAAATGACAAAATAACAGTATGCAAACTCATATAGCAACAGTGAACTACAAATAAAAGATGGCAATCGATAAATAAATCCATAGCAACCGGAGTACCGACAGGCAAAACAAAAACGCTACGAACTCTTGCACCAATCTAATACAGGAACCCTAATTTCATTCGCGAGACGCGGCCTTATTCTCACGTAGGGCTTGTTTGGCGCCATAAAAATGACGTCACAAGACAGCAGAACGCGAGGAGGAGTTTCACTTGAGCCGAGGGCAAGCAATTTTGCGGAAAGTTTCGGACAGCGTTGATCTACTTAGGCCAGTGATTCTGATTTTTCATTTTATTAAATAATACGTTGGCGACACTGATAAACCAGGTGCAAAATGTCTTTGCTTCTGCATACAATAATAAACAAACATTACTCAAACTTTTTGTTTATTATTTATGAAGTCAAGATCACCTCAGTGATAAAAAAGGATCCGTGGATCTGCAACCCTGGAAACCTCTAGATAGGTTGCCCATAGGAGTTGTGGATTTGCGGATCTGCTGATTGGGGCTCCATTTTTGGAGACTAACCAACGAACTGTACGTAGACCTCAGTACATATTACGGAAAAATTATGAAAGACATCATTTTCAGAAACACCAGGGGAAAGAAGTTATACAGGCAGCAGATGATCCTAAACAATGCATATTAAGGTACGGAGATATTAGCGAGACATGATCATTTAGTTGTTTGTTAGTTATTTATACGTTTCATAGATATTTGAACGACTTTTCCGGCTGCAGGATATGGAATTATTCACTTCACAGGAGAGATATACATATTTAGTGCTAACGCTAACGAACGCTTTTTTTAGTGCTACTCATGTAATTACAAATATAAATTAGTTTCTTTACAGCCTACCAGCTATAAACACAAATTCGCCAATGCAATAGAAGCAGTCCACAAGAAATGATTTTAGGTTAGATTTAAAATTTGCTTTGCTACCTATCTGACATTTTATGTTATTGGAAAATTATCAAAATATTTTGTTGCTATATACTGAATTCCTTTCTGAACCACTTATTGCTTTAATAACAGGTAATAAATGCCATTTTTCCTTCAGTTTGTAGGTACGGACATCACTGTTCTTCTGAAAGTGTGACGGATTAGCGGCTGTATGTACTGTCATGGCGCAGTCAATATGCTTAACTCTTTGAAGAGGTGCCTACATGGTGACTGTGGGTGATCACCACATATTATTCATATTGCTCGCTTTTTGAAAATCAATATTTTCATTCTAAGCGATGGATTTCTCCAAAAAAATATTTCATAAGACTTCATTAAGTGGAAATGTGCAAAATTTGTCAGGAGGTTGATTCACATGTTTGTTATATGAAGTGCAAAAGCAGCTGAAGTTAATTAATTGAAAATCTTACTAGGACCCCCTTGACTGCGAGGTCGCAAGTTCAGTCTTTATTAAGGCTCATTTGAAAGTGCTGTGTTTACAATTATGACAGAAAAAATATTAGCTGATAGTGACTCACCATGTGCATCAGTTGGGAAATAGAAAATGAGTGTCCAGGAGGTGCAGAGATCAATCTTCTATGTGATGTACGTGTCATATTTTACAAAATGGACATCGTCGACATTCGAGAAATGATCAAAGCAAACCATTTAAGTTAAAGGTTTGCACCATGAACACCGAACGAAAAGTGATCGCAAAGGTTCGCACCATCAACTTCGAAGGAGAGCTCCATGGGAGTTGCAATTAAGTAGTAACAATTTACTTAGCATATCACAGTTTAGATTCCAGAAGGACTACTCAACTGAGAATGCTATATATACACTCACCCACCATATATCATAAACCTTGAATAATGAAAAATCGACACTGGTATTTTTTGTGATCTTTACAAGGTGTTTGATTGTGCAGATCATGTTACACTGCTAGAAAAACTTACATTTTGTGGAATTGATAATCAGCTAGGCACCCACTCTTAAATAAAGTATATAGAATCATACTGGTGTAACGGGGTGATGAGAACTGATGGAATATGATGGCATGCAACCGAGTGCGAAACAGTCTGTCGTGAAGCTTATCGTGAAACTGGTTACCCTTTAAGGCGTAACAGCAGTTCGCGCGGTAACACGTTTTATAGGCACGGAGAAAACAAACATCCAAAGATTGAATTTGTCCAGTGGTTCCAGGTGACATGAATTACAATGTCACACACTCTTCGAGAGCGATAGTTTGCTCTAAAACTGTATGATTTTTTTTATACACAGACCAGGAATCAGGCAAAAGCAAGTTTTTTCGGCCAGATATTGGCCAAAAAGCAGTTCTCATACTATAGTTGTAGTTCTCTTAGCCCATTTTCCCACTCTTTCTTGCTGTGACGTGAATATTGCCTACTGGCCCTACAAGATGACGCACACGAGAAAGAATCATACAGGGCGGCGCACCTCCAACTCCTAGCAGCACAATAAATAACTTTCCACATTAACAGTCGGCGTAATTGTATACGGATGCGCTAAGACTTTGATGTTAGTTGATCTTGGTGTAACTCTCTTGGTACCTCTAATTTCCAGGTTTCCTTTCATATGTATTTCGACTTTAAATCCAGTTTGGCAAGAGTTGAAAACAAATTCCTCATGAAACGATGGGGTAAGTTTATCTATCTCATCTACAAAATTTGGGGCCGATTCCACGGTTTGCTGTGCATTGCCAATTTCGTTATCTTACGTCTTCCAATTCTGTAGTACTGTTTGAAGTTATCCAAGCATCCACTGTTTCTCTTGAAATCGCTGTAACCTGTGTCGCAATTCTATGTGCATAACGTAGTAGCTCACTACTACGCACTGCCTGTAAACTGTATCGAGTATCCTCGAAACACGCAGAGAACAGTTTTTGTAACAAGTGCGCCTTGTTCTCACTTTAATATGCGTTGTTTTTCTTATGCACTACACGGTCATATTGTTGCAGACTTATCCGAAATCTGCCAATAATTGTGTTTTATTATGATGCAGATGATCCTCTATGCACGTAATTATGTTTAGTACCCTTTCCTTGGACAACGATTGTTCGTCACTACGTTTCACTGGAGGCAGGATTTGTAGCCCTCTGTCCGACAAGATGATGAACTATATGGCTCGACATCTGTTCCAACACCACTTTCACTTGTTAAGCTAGTACTCTTCATGTAAATTTTAGAGCGTATACGATACCACACATTCCACTGACTCATCTTGCAGAAACGCTTTTCATCCGCCATTTCTTTCTCTCTCTTTTGGGTTCCTCTCTTACGAAATGTCAACTTCGGCAGCTATTGTTGTAGATATAACGCAATGTGTGCTTTGTTTATCGTTGCCATTGGTCTGCTCTGTATCAACACCACCAGCACTGTAGCACTGACGTGAGTTGCTCGTCGATTAAGCAGTTGAATTACGCTCCGTGGCTCCATGCTGTGCTCACATCGGATGCCTCCTGTCTTGCCCCCTGTAGCCAACAGCAGGTGATATTGTGGTTGCATGGTAGACAATATGCGGGGCATCGAAAGCTGCAAACATCATTGGCCTTTTGCGACCTCGCACTCTTCAGGTTCCTTGTCAGTGACATGCTTCTTACAGTTCAAGTCACCATCAATATGTGCGCCCAAAAATTTGTAGCAGCCTACCCTACTTGCTGGCTCCGTTTCATTTGTTACCTCAGTTGTTCGTACGACTATTTGTTGTAAAGAAATGAATAAAGTGTGAAACATCCTGACAGACTAAAACTGTGTGCCGGCACGGTAGCTCAGCGTGTTCGGTCAGAGGGTTAGCTACACTCTATAATAAAAAACTGAGTGAACGGATCAACGAACAACCTGAATGGGTGTCATCAGACGTCCGCCCCGAACAAATTCAACGAACAATGTAGAACAAAAAGTGACACAAAAGAAAAGATGGTAGAGCACTTGCCGCGAAAGGCATAGGTCCCGATTTCGAGTCTCGGTCAGGCACACAGTTTTAATCTGCTAGGAAGTTTCATATCAGCCCACACTCCGCTGCAGAGTGAAAATTTCATTCTGAATATAGTGTGTTTCATAAAAATTTACAGAGAAGGCATTTTCAGAGAACCACTTAAAAATTTTTTTAAACGTCATCAACATCTTCTGTGGTTTTATCTGTAGTGGGATGTATTTCAGTGCTAGGATTATCGCCAGAAAGAGCAAATTCTACTTGTTGAATATTAAATGGAAATTCACTCACGTGTGTAAGGATAGGAGTGAACCCAAAATTGAACTCTTTGGGACTCCCGTTGTGATTTCTCCCCAGTCACTAAAATCTTCTACCTCCACAACATTAGTTGAATTATTAAGCACAACTTTGTGCATTCTTTTTGTTAACTATGATTCAAATTGTACGTTAAAGTCAGCAGCTCCACAAAATGTAACACTTTCTAAGAGTGTAGCATGATCTACACAATCAAACGCCTTGCAATGGTCACAAAAAATACCAGTGTCGATAGTTTATTATTTATTATAACATTTGGTGAGTGAATGTATAAATAGCGTGCTCAGCTGAGTAACCCTTCTGGAATCGAAATAGTGATATGCTAAGTAAATTGTTACTACTTAATTGCAAGCCTACTCTTGACTGCATTAATTTCTCGGGTATTTTGGAAACAGACTTCAGTGAGGAAACTGGACGTTAATTATGTAAGTCTTTCTTGTCATCATACTTTTATAAGGAAGTTTAATAATATATTTTAATCTGTCTGGAAAAATTCCCTGTGCCAGTGCTTCATTACTTGTTTATTTACTTATTAAGTAAGAAAATAGTTTCAGAATTCTTACTGAAATTCTATCAACACTGTACGAGCTTGTGTTTTTTTTAGAATTTGTATAAGTCTGTTAATTTCAGTGAAAGCTGTTGGTCCTACTTGTAGCTGTTTACAGTCTTTTGGGCTGACATTTCAATATATTATCTTGCTTCTCCAACTGAACCATGTAATTCTATTTTTGATGGTAATTTTCTAAATTAGTGGCTATTAAAAGTATTCACAACTAGTGAATTATCATTCCAACATTGTCATTTCGTTTGATTATTATTTTGTACACTGTCTGTTTGTCCTGTCTTCCGTTTGACAAGTCTTAATCCCATTATCTGTATTTTTATTTCTGTCAAGAGATGCAGACTTCTGGACGTTTAAATGACTTCCCTTAAAATACGACAGTTTTGTTAGTATTAACAAAGTAACGTTGGATTTTGACTTATTCTAGTCTTTATATAAATGTCCCTCTTTCTCATACATCATCAGCTTTTAATTCCCTCAGTTATCCATGGCGGAATAAACTGAATTTGACATTAGCATCTCTTTCTGTATGTACCTCCTTCCATACTGCCTTTTTCGTCCTTACTGACATAAAAAGCCTACAGCGTGTAACAGATTGAGCTTACAGCAAGTGTCGGCAGTAGCGTCTGACAGTCGCAGCGCCGACATCACAACGCTGTCGGATGACAGAATGGATGCCTGGATTCGAAGCGATTTCATCCCGTTACTTGCACACAATGTTTATGGCAACCTGTAACTGCTGCTCCGCACTGTATCGTTCCATGCGTCCAATACCCGACAGGTTGGCAAGTGGTTAGGGCCTAATGATGAATCTTCTTTCGCAAGATCTAGCACCATCTCCTCAAATTCTACTGCGTGAAAAATTATTTCCCTACAACCGTCGGCATTTCCGAGTGGGATGAAGGGATCAGTTTCTCGTTAGCTACTATCATTGACCGTAAATTTGTGCCAATGACCCGTCTTGGGAAAGATTCCTTTGTACATCCGCTCAGCTTCCCAGTCACTAGACACTTCTACACCGTCCATTAAGTACGTGTCTGCAGGCGCCCGTAACAAATAGCACACCAACTGTATACAGTGATTACCTCCACCACGGACTCGTCACTGAAGACAGAGAATGCGTTTAGCACAGTTTCGGATGATGTTTTATGCGTACCTCCGGAATTAAACATGTATTTTCGCCAACATATCGAGGGTAAATTAAAGTGACCACCAACTATTATCGTATGAGTCGGGTACGTGTTTTGAAATCAAACTCAAGTTTTCTTTGAACCTTTCAGCAGCTGTATCCTCTGAATTCGGAGGTCGGTAAAATGATCCAATTATTATTTTATTCCGGCTGCCAACAATGACTACTGACCATTCTAACTCACAGGAAGTATCTACTTCAATTTCGCGACAACATAAAGTATTTCTGACAGCAACAAACACGCCACCGCCAACCGTGTTTGGCCTATCTTTTCGGAACACCGTTAGGTTCTTCGCAAAAATTTCGGCTGTGCTTATCTCTGGCTTAGCCAGCTTTCAGTGCCTATAATGATTTGAGCACCAGTGCTTTCTATTAGCGCTTGGAGCTCTGGTACTTTCCCAACACAGCTACGACAATTTAGAACTGTTACACCGATGGTTTCTGTATCTACGTTCTTCCTTTGTTCGGCCTATGCCCTTTGTGGCTAAAACCCTTCTTTTCATATTAACCAATGCCCATTCTATCAAATACAAACATATCACCGAACTTTTTCTTCTGATTCGAATA
Organism: Schistocerca nitens; assembly: GCF_023898315.1. NCBI lineage: Eukaryota > Metazoa > Arthropoda > Insecta > Orthoptera > Acrididae > Schistocerca > Schistocerca nitens. The sequence goes on along the minus strand of NC_064620.1, from coordinate 617,066,069 downwards.
CCTTCTAATTTTGTGGAATTCACACAGCATGTGTACCTTGAACTCTTTGATGCTATCGGATCCTAATTTGTTAAGGACGTAATTAACAAAATTTCCCAGCAACCAGTACACAGCGTTATTTTTGCTTCTGGGAAATAGCGTACTTCAGGCCTGTGTATCAATGACAGCGAATGGATGTTCTTGTAATCAGAGCTATTTGCTACCGGATCCACTTCCAACTATTCATGTGACCACTGCAAGTATATCTAGGAATTATTGTGTCAACTAGATGGCATTGTTGACATAAATTTGTTTCACTGAGTCCGAATGAGTGCAGTCTCTCATTGGTGTTAACTATGTTGTTAACTGTCTTGTACATGACGTTTTTATATTAGACGTGAGCACATTAGAACTAATGTTTTTCCAAATCTCAGTCCACTCAATGTTTGGAAACAGTCGTTCTATTTTGTTCCTTCCTTCGCTTTTCTTCCGTTCCCCCATTATGGCTCTTGGTGTTAAGTGTCGTGACTGCCTGAGTTCGACACTGACATATCTAAACTCAACATAGAAAATCCTCACATGCTGTAAGCGACTGTTGATATTCTGCACGTCAGTCGGGGCAAGCAGGCTTCGAGGTTTAGTGATCTCGAAAAGCTGGCTGGTTATGCTTTCTCGCGACTCTCTTATTAAATAAACTGCCTTTTGATAAAAAGTGCAGAGGCTTTATCCGTTATATCAGTTAATCCTAGTCCACTATTTTTAGGATCTAAAGTGGCTATTTTAGCAGGTACTCTGAACACTTCACCTCTCCACAAAAAGTTGGTGATTTTAGACATTATTCTCCTCGCTATCATTCTCGGTATTGGAAACAGCTGGGCACTATAATAAGCTTTAGCAAAGATGCGTGAGTTGATATACTGTGCTCTTTGAAGTTGTTTCATATATCGAGTTAAATTCTCTATAATGGCTCCTTCCACTTTATCTGCTGCAACTTTCCAATTTAAAGTCGTCATTTACATAGGGCATGCTGTCAGGGTGATCCCAAGTGTTTTATGTTGTCGGACTAATTTTGCCCACTTGACGTTGATATTATCAAAACCTCTGAGATTTAACATTTGCATTGGCTCCAGATGCTCTACAGTACGAATCAGTCACTGTTGCTAGCGTGGTTACCTCGTCATTATTCCTTATAATGACCCCTATATCGTCAGCATAGGCTCTTATAACTGTTTTATTTCCTGATAATGTTAAGCCTTTTAATCTAGCATGGAGATGTCGGAGAAAAGGTTCCAGCGAAATGGCGAAGAGCGACATGGGCAGAGGACTTCCTTGAGGAACACCGCGTTGTATTTGCATCGGCCTGGATTGTTGACAATTCACCGCGATTTTAGCATTTATTCCAGTTGCTATGTTCTTAATCAACTGTATGACCCTACCGTTAAAACCTATTTTCTTCAATGTCTGTAGAAGATATTCATGATTTACTACATCGAACGCTTTATAAAAATCTAAAAACAATAACTTTATGTTTGTTACAGAAGTTATTACAATGATATCCCTGAATTCTGTTAGATTTTGAAAAATGGTTCTGCCTTGCGCCCAGTTCTGATGTTGACTAATAATTTTATCTGTAAGGCATGAAATTCTCTTGTTTACTATTCTAGCTGTTAATTTATAATCAGAATTCAGCTGTGAAATTGGACGAAAATTGTTTAAATCTTTATTTCCATTATTTTTTGGCACCAGAACAATTTTACTCTCCTCAAACTCAGCCGGAATCATTTTACCCTGAATAACCTCATTTACAATGTCCGTGATTTTCGCACCCACTATTGGCCAGTAACGGATGTAAAACTCTGCTGGTAGACCATCCGGTCCTTGTGATTTTTTTGGTGGTGAGGCGCACAGAGTCTCATACACGTCTTCTTCACTAACAACCTCGAGAAAATTTTTGTTGTCATCTTCTGTCAGCTGTGGGGCTAGAATGTCAAGGAATTCTTCCAAGAAAGCATCACTACTCTGATGTACAGAATATAGCTCGCAATAATAGCGATAAATCTCGTCCATGATACCCTGCTGGGTTCTGAAAATCTTACCGTGTTTTGTTCGAACTTCATCAATAAAAGCCCTCCCGTTTTTCGTATGCTTCACTAAATGATATAGGGAAGTAGTTTCACCTTCTGACACCGAATTTGCCTTAGATTTTATTTTCAACCCTTCCATTTGACTTCTCTTGATATTAAGTAACTTGGCTTTGACTTTTTTATGTCTGCTATCCGAAGTGAGGAACCTGCTGAGACTTGATCATATAGATCTCTCGAAACGGAATAGTAATATTCTACAGTGCATTTCATTTCCCTTGCTCTCTGGGCACTGTATTGAATAAGAACCTTCCTCAACTTTGGCTTTGCCATTTTAGCCCAGTGGCATATCTACTACGAGCACGCAGGCATATTGCCCATGTTTCTTTAATCAGGTCTTCTAAATCGTGATTTACTAACAAGGAAGTGTTCAAATTCCACTGATTCTTGAATCGGCTGTCTTGTTAGATTAATGCAAGCTAAGACACTTGAATGGTCTGAAAAGTACGTAGGAATGGTTTCTACTTTTGTCACGGAAGTTTCAAGATTTTTAGAAATGTATAGTCTATCAATCCTGCTACGTGATGTTTCCGTGACATAAGTGAATTCAACAATGGAGGGGTATTTGATTTCCCATATATCCTTTAATTCTAAACCAGTAACTAGTTGTTTTAGTTCACTTGAGAAATTAAAATTAGGTAATTGATCTTTTCGAAACACAATTAAAATCACCTTCAAGTAATAACTGTCTTGAGTTTTCCTTAACAAGTATATCAGGACATATTTGAAGAAACGTACCCTGTCAGCTCGGTGATAACTTCCTGAAGGGGCGTACAAGTTGATGATAGTCACATCATAGATATTTAGTCCTATTCCCCTTCCGGATTCCAGTCGTTCCACCTCGCTTACTGTAATCCCTTCCCTCACCAAAACATCTGTTCCAACCCTTGTTTCGGGAGACATATTTATGTAACTGACAAAACCGGGAATTACTAAATCCGAAGTTAGAACTTCTTGTAACAGGGCAATATCAGTCACGGATTCGTACAAAAATTCCTTAAGGGCCGATAATTTCAAACCGCTCGTAATATTATTTATGTTTATAGTGGTGACAGAATAAGATTGCGTCATTGTGCTGTCACTATGTAGTTGTTTTGATGAACTAATTTAGTTTCCTGTGGTTCAGGGTTCAGTTAAGCTGTAATAGTTTTCTCGGAAGGCTGAACATGGAATAACACTTCACTCAGTTTATTAGTTACTGGCCCGTTTTTTTCTACTTCTGATGTTTTCTCTTGTACCGCAAGCAGACTGATTTCCTGGCGAACTTTCTGATTTTTCCTCCAGTGATTCGTGTAAGACCGTTTCGGACCGAACATTCTTTGGGCTTGGTTCGCCCCCACCGGATTTTCCCTTCCCTACATTCTCATTTGGTTGCGTCTGTATTTCACTTCGCGGCTTATCTGGAGCAGCAGCAGACGCTTTCGCAATTTCGGTTGCCGGCGCCTGCCCTGATGTGTTGACCGTGATTTCAGTTTGGCCACCACTTCCTCATTTTTTATTAATATCACTCACTTCCTGATCGACGGAAACAAATGGAGACTGCAGTTTCGCAGCCTCTCCCTGAATTTGTTTATAAACAGATAGCTGTTGATCTTTGCAATCGGCTACTGCACCTGTTGTTTCTTGCAAATTAATGCTGATTACACCCCCTTCATTTTCTGGTACCGTATGTGTATTATCTTTCTGTTCATCAGTTTCCATTCGCATTTTGCCTTTAGGTACCTCTGCCTCCTCATCGCACTGTTTTTGCTTGCGAAGTGAGGGAGTGGGACAAGACAGCTCGTCCTCTGAACAATTATCAGTTATCTCCAGAGGTCGTTTTTACGGTTGCATTTCAGTTTCACGAGTAGTGGTAACAGGGTTTCACTTTGTTGTTAACGGCGGAAATTGACCGTTATCGTGAAGGGAGGTATCAGCTTGGCCCGCTGCATTAACATCCTCAACCAGTTGATCCGGGCTATTCTTTGGTAACAGATCATTTAAGGTAAGTTTCTGATGCTGTATCAAATTACTTTTAAGTTACAGTTCGCCGCGGACATTTTTGCCTGAAGTGGCCGGTTTCGTTACATATATGACATGTAGCTTCCTGACCTGTATAAACAATTTGTACCTTATACCCACAAACAGTTATGTAAGACGAAATATTCGTCTTACCGTCCATCTCAACACAGCGGACTCCGTTGAAACACTGCAGTTTAAAGCGAGGCGACCATCTTTCATTTGCAATTGATTTAACGTCTCCGTAGTATGAAAGAGCTTCCTTAATCTTATCATTTTCAATTTCAATGGGAAGATTCAAGACACGAACGGTTTTGTAATGAATGTCCGCTCTATAGATGGAAACTTTACTTTTATAACCATTTCTATGCACAAAAAAAAAATGTTCAAATGTGTGTGAAATCTTATGGAACTTAACTGCTAAGGTCATCAGTCCCTAAGCTTACACACTACTTAACCTAAATTATGCTAAGGACAAACACACACACCCATGCCCGAGGGAGGACTCGAACATCCGCCGGGACCAGCCGCACAGTCCATGACTGCAGCGCCTTAGACCGTCCATGCACAAAATCTACTTCATAGCCCCACTTTCGTAATACGTTATCAACAGTCGCAGCACTGATTAACTTGACAAAAACACAGTATTTTCCCTGATCCAGTTGCCAGGTATAGACGGTTTCAGAATTGAGACCAATTACCTGTGTAATCCAGTCATCTATTTCCAGGGATGTCGGCTGAACAGGACGGGATTCCTTGTCAAAAGCAAATACCAGGGTATTCTTCCTGAGGTTTGTAGCCGTGGTTAATACAGCGACGCAATTTCGGTTAAGCAACCGAAATTCCAATTAGCAGCAGCAAGACCAGAAAGAGCGATCAGATCACAAGGAATGGAACGAACACGGAGATTAGCGGACGGACAGCACTCGGCAAAGCACAATTTGTTGTTGTTGTTGTTGTTGTGGTCTTCAATCCTGAGACTAGTTTGATGCAGCTCTCCAAGCTACTCTATCCTGTGCAAGGTTATTCATCTCCCAGTACCTACTGCAACCTACATCCTTCTGAATCTGCTTAGTGTATTCATCTCTTGGTCTCCCTCTGCGATTTTTACCCTCCACGCTGTCCTCCAATACTAAATTGGTGATTCCTTGATGCCTCCGAATATGCCCCACCATCCGATCCCTTCTCCTAGTCAAGTCGTGCCACAAATTTCTCTTCTCTCCAATTCTATTCAAAACCTCCTCATTAGTTATGTGATCTACCCATCTAATCTTCAGCACCACATTTCGAAAGCTTCTATTCTCTTCTTGTCCAAACTATTTATCGTCCACGTTTCACTTCCATACATGGATGCACTACATACAAATACTTTCAGAAACGACTTCCTGACACTTAAATCTATACTCGATGTTCACAAACTTCTCTTCTTCAGAAACGCTTTCCTTGCCATTGCCAGTCTATATTTTATATCCTCTCTACTTCGACCATCCTCAGTTATTTTGCTCCCCAAATAGCAAAACTCATTTACTACTTTAAGCCTCTCATTTCCTAATCTAATTCCCGCAGGATCACCCGATTTAATTCGATTATATTCCATTATCCTCGTTTGCTTCTGTTGATGTTCATCTTATATCCTCCTTTCAAGAGACTGTCCATTCCGTTCAGCTGCTCTTCCAGGCCCTTTGATGTCTCTGACAGCCCCTCTCCTTGCTCCTTTTGCGCTATGGATGGGAGGATATTCTATGAACTATCATATCGCTATCAACTATAAGCCTAACCATAAGTGTAACAAGTTTGCTGCTTACGCTTAACGGCTCCCGTCTCCACATAAATATCTGCCAAGAGACTCTAACTCGTGGAGCCCAGGTAACCTAGCCTGCCAACCTACCCTCTCTCTCTCTCTCTCTCTCTCTCTCTCTCTCTCTCTCTCACTGCCTCCCTCCCTCCCTCCCTCCCTCCCTCCCTCCCAGCTCATATGACCGTTTCCCTTTTTCTCTTCAGGAGCTCCTCTTTCAGAGATATTTGACTGCACCTACTCAGGTGGATTAATGAAAATGACCAATAGCGGTTCTCAAATAACTTCCGGGAATTCAGCCAGGTAACACTTTCAACACCCCGCCATTTTCAAGACAAACTGCAACGGACAGGCGACGTACACGCAAATTTAAAACCTCGGTTCTCGGACTGATGCAGGGAAGATAACACATACACTGAACACTAGTGCCACCAAAGATGACCAAAGTCAGAGCTATCGATAGTGAGACTACGAACTCACAGGTGAGGTAGCACTGACTCTGTCCCTCTGTTCTTTGACAAGGGAGACTTTGTGTAGCAGTATTTGTTTTAACAATCAAATTCGCATGCACGTTGAATTTTCCTCCGTTTTTATTTCAGTTTTTGGGGTCATAAATTGCTAATCAAGGTTTTGCGCGACCTATAGCTAGTTTTTGATGATGATGATGATGATGATGATGATGATGTTCGGTTTGAGGGGCGCCCAACTGCGCGGTTATCAGTGCCCGTACAAAGTCCCAATTTTTACACAGTCCAATTTTTTACACGGGCCAATCGAGCCACTGCCACGAATGATAATGGTGAAAGGATGAGGACAACACAAACACCCAGTCCCCAGGCAGAGAAAATCCCCAACCCGGCCAGGAATCGAACACAGGACCCTGTGATGCAGAGGCAGGAACGCTAGCCACTAGACCACAAACTGCGGACTATGACGCGTTTATGAGGTAATACTGGTGTATACATACCTTACATAATTTTCTTGCATCAGTTACGTTTTTTAGGTTGAGGTTTTCTGAAAGTATCCTCAACTTTGTGTACACAGGGCATTTGTGTAGACAGCAAATGTGAATCCTCAAACCCAACCAATCACACTGGCAGTTCCACTGCACAAAGGCAGATGCACATAGATGCACATGCCATGTACATACGCGGAACATGAATGCTAATAGGAATGTGATTCACAAAATATAAAAGTCTCTGCTTCAGGTCTGATGGTGGTAATTGTGCACCATTGCTTTTTTTTTTTTAATCACAAGATTTTTAAAAATTTTCCGCCATTTTGAATATGGAACAGATAAGCTTGAGTGGATGTTTTCCTTTAGAACAAGCAAGGTATCTTGCATTTTTCCACTGTTTTTGAATATCCCACTGAAAAACAACTAACTTTGGAGAGAAATCCTTGGCAGCTCTTTTCCTGTGTTACAGATCATACTAATAGGATAATAAGTTGTACTGATAAGGATAATAATCTCAGTAATAAATTATAGCAAAATTATTTTGTGATAAATTATACATTATAACAATAAGGGCCTTCGAGGACATTCTAATCCACTAATAAATATGGGTAATAAATTGGCTAATAAATTATAGCAGAATAATTAGATAGTAACCAATAGGAAGACGCTTCAATTCCAACTTTTAATTCCTGCCATTTGGCAGCCATATTGAATTAATGTGGCCACAATGCTGCCTGTGCCAGCTTTGCCGCCAATTTTGGGCGACAAATAACAGAGGGGGCATGACAGGTTGGCAATTATAAAAAGTGGGCAACAAATTATAGCGATATTATGGTTGAAAACGACAGGTCATTAATAGTGGTGTTAGTGGTAACTGGCCTAGATCAACAGGTATAGAGGAAGTTTAGTGGAAATGGGTAGTTCACATTGACCTTGTTGGAGATCTGACAACAATGCAGAGTGAGCTGGAATTCACACTGTCCCATTACTCAGAAGACTGATAAAAAAACCTACGTAGCACATTGGTTTGTAACTTGTTCATTTCAACGAGTTTTAGGAAACAAGTGGATGAAGAAACATCAAATTCCAATATGATGGCAGGTTAACTGCAAAATGAACAAGGAAAAGTAGCTACTGGGGTACAGCTGCACCTCCGTTGTACTCCGTGGCCCAGGGTGCAATGCCTCAACCAGATATGAACCATCCAGGACAAAGAGTGCCTACGCCTTCCCATGCATCCACGGGGAGAAACAAATCGCTAATGAATTATAGAACAATTCCGTAACTCACCTCAAAGAAATTATGCTCCTGAGAGGTCAATGATGTACGAGGGGCGTTCAGAAAGTAAGCTCCGATCGGTCGCGAAATGGAAACGACTATGAAAATCCGATAAAGCTTTGCACAGATGTGTTGGGTAGTGTCTCTAGTATAACGCCAGTTAGCATCACGTCGCTCTTCTCATTTCTGAGCTCGCAGTGAGTGCGTAAAGATGTCTAGAAAATAGTGTCTGCCGCCAAGTACGAGGGCCTGGTGAGAAATTTCGCCTGAAGCTATGCAGCTAACATTACATAACTGTCGTGCTGTTTCTTCTTCAAGACAATTCGCAGCCGCATTCTGCAGGGGCAATGAAGATGCTCCTGCATCGTTTTCAAATGGAAATGTGAGATTACCCACAATACAGTCCGCAATTGTCTCCCCCTGAGTTTCATCTCTGGTCACATGAACCGCTGTCTTTGAAGACAACATTTTGACACAGACAACGAGGTGTAGGCCAGCGTGGAGAATTGGCGGAAAGCACTGGCGGCTGCCTTCTATGATGAGGCTATTGAAAAGTTGGTACAACGCTATGACAAAAGTCTAAGTCAGAACGGCGACTACGTAGAGAAGTAGCTGAAAGGTGTAGCTAATTGTTACAAGTAAAACATTTCTGATGTTCACTGTGGTTTCAATTTGGCAATCAATCGGAGCTTACTTTCTGAACAGGCCTCGTATTTGACATGTGGTTCATATACCTTGTATAGTTCATCATTCACAAGAAGTTTATTTTACCATATCGACAAAAAATACTTTGTTCCTTGGGCACATTTCGAGAAGAGAAGGGGATTATTAAGAAATATCCTCTTGCAAGACAAAATCGAAAGCAGAAGACCATGAGAGAGTAGATGCTTGAATCAAGCAAACAAGATTAGCGATCTATCTCTTCACATTAAGGGCTGAATATCGCTGTGGGTGGAGGTGTCTATTTGAAGATTCAGTTACGTAAGAAATGTAAGAAGAAATGAGGCCATGACAGTTAACAATGAATAAGACCTCTAATGACGCAGACTTCAGCGAGGAAGAAAATCATCAGTACACGCGAGCTGTAGAGGTATACTAGATGATGAATGCAATGAAAAATGGGCTAGGCTCGATTGCGATCTTCTGTTGGTTCCTGGTAAGTGAGGAAGAGTAAATTGAAAGTAGGATAGACACACAGTGAAAATTGCCTGTTCATTCGAACTTTCATTTTTTTTTTTTTGTCCACAATATTTATGCTTTTTTTTAAATCACAAATTTATCTTGGTCACCTTCGATTAGTCGAAACGAGCTCTTTGCACTATCTTTATGTGTCTCCACTGACACATTTCGTATCTTTACAGACCTGTTTTGCTCATCAGCCAATGAAAACCGTTCGCGGGTGTGGAACGACTAGGCGACGTAGTTTCGACACTGGTCCTGGTTTTCTGTTTGGGGCAATCTGGTCTATTCTGCTTCCTGCTTTGGCTGGAGCTAATGTAAGCTGGTTCTGAGTTCCTACAATTATGAAGATTACGTAGTATCTTTACAGACACTTGCCACAGTGCTCAATAGCAATGTGTTTGTTATTTCATCTACATCTACATTTATACTCCGCAAGCCACCCAACGGTGGTGGCGGAGGGCGCTTTACGTGCCACTGTCATTACCTCCCTTTCCTGTTCCAGTCGCGTATGGTTCGCGGGAAGAACGACTGCCGGAAAGCCTCCGTGCGCGCTCGAATCTCTCTAATTTTACATTCGTGATCTCCTCGGGAGGTATAAGTAGGGGGAAGCAATATATTCGATACCTCATGCAGAAACGCACCCTCTCTAAACCTGGACAGCAAGCTACACCGCGATGCAGAGCGCCTCTCATGCAGAGTCTGCCACTTGAGTTTTCCAAACATCTCCGTAACGCTATCACGCTTACCAAATAACCCTGTGACGAAACGCGCCGCTCTTCTTTGGATCTTCTCTATCTCCTCTGTCAACCCGACCTGGTACGGATCCCACACTGATGAGCAATACTCAAGTATAGGTCGAACGAGTGTTTTGTAAGCCACCTCCTTTGTTGATTTACTACATTTTCTAAGGACTCTCCCAATGAATCTCAACCTGGCACCCGCCTTACCAACAATTAATTTTATATGATCATTCCACTTCAAATCATTCCGTACGCATACTCCCAGATATTTTACGGAAGTAACTGCTACCAGTGTTTGTTCCGCTATCATATAATCATACAATAAAGGATCCTTCTTTCTATGTATTAGCAATACATTACGTTTGTCTACGTTATGGGTCAGTTGCCACTCCCTGCATCAAGTGCCTATCCGCTGGAGATCTTCCTGCATTTCGTTGCAATTTTCTAATGCTGCAACTTCTCTGTATACTACAGCAGACGTGTATTCTACATGACTGCACAGCTATCTCCTGATCATTCCGCGTGCAGAACTTCCAATGGTAATCTTCTGCGTAGCGAAACGAAGGTTCATAGTTTGCTCACTTTTAGAGAAATGGAAGGTGGTTATAGGATCGAGTAACATCTTTTCAATCCGTCGTGTTGTGCATTCGAATTTACCCTCCTCTCCCGCTTTAGAAATGATTTATTGTCTTATTAGAAGTTGTGTATTGAGAACATGTAATTTCATTACTATTTTCAAGAAGCTTATGTCATGTTAGCTGCATTGAGAATCCATGTGATCTTTGTGACTTATGTACACTGTTTTGAGAGCAACATTTATCTCATTGGTAATTTTTTTGTGGTGCTCTATGCTATAAACCGTTCGTGGCAGGAAGATACTTTTCAGGGACAATTTTTACGAGTCTAGGGATGATGTGGATAACTATGACTCAGATAAAGATCTTGACTGTGTTCCAGAAAGCAAATATGTTTCCAAAGTTGTTACTAATCAGGTAAATGACGATATTTATCTCAGCAAGTGAACGTGTCAAGTTGTACCCCTTACCACTGATTAAGTGAATTTATGTGGCAGGATTACAATGATGATGACGATTATGATGTTAAGGACCATTCTGAACTTTGTTTACATGCTGTAGTGCAGTACTTCCTAAAATCAGTTCTACACTGTGTGGTCTCACAGATTAATTTTTGATCTTTTGTGCTTCATTATTCCAAAAATTGTTAATGCAAACCTTAGTATCACAAACGGGAACAATTCAGACCTTTTAGATTTGTATTTTTGAGAAGTTCCACAACAATGTCGCGTTAATTTCTCCAACAATTAAACAGTGATAATTCGATGATAAACCATCTTAAGTGCAATCAGTTTGCACATGAACAATGTTAAGTACATATTGCCGAATTTTTTAGAATAAAACTTTTGGTATGACTATTATTTTAGAAATATACTATTACTGTACTATACTTAAAAACAATGTCTTACTACCACAAAAAGTCACATTATATGCACCGTACTTGAAACGTGCTATGTTCGAGATTCTATTGAAACTTTGCTGCGCTGTTTCTTAAAACAGCCAACTGTTCTGTTAGCACTGTTTACAGCCAAGGCATTCGCTTATTTCGCCAAACCCAAGTCATTTCATTTGTTATCTTACATAACATGTTTCCATGTTGCCACGCCGCCATCTTGTTTGCACCTGTTGCCGCATGCCTCGTTACGTCAATGCTCAGATATAGCACCACAGTTAGCTGAGTTAATCGCACGCTACCACTGCAAACCACTATCAATAAATATCCCGTTCATTGCATGGATTAAGATTAGAGGTGGTGAATGGTAACTCATTGGATGTTGTTCTGGAAGACTGATGATTTCTGAATACAAGGCAGTGTTGCGGGATATTAATGAGATATTTTGTGGAAAACATGACAACGAGGCGTTCCGTACTTGTAGTAGCATGCAGAGACTTTGTTCTTAAATCATATCCTGACCTACGCGGTTTACTTAAGTGCATGAGCCGGCCGCGATGACCGAGCGGTTCTAGGCGCTTCAGTCCGGAACAGCTCGACTGCTACGGTCGCAGGTTCGAATCCTACCTCGGGAATTGATGTGCGTCATGTCCTCAGGTTAGTTAGGTTTAAGTAGTTCTAAGTTCTAGGGGACCAATGACCGCAGACGTTAAGTCACATAGTGCTCAGAGCCATTGTTTGAAGTGTATGAACAAATATTCGTTTCAGGTCTCAACTCAATGACTGCTGATGCAGGGCGTCTCCAGGGATGTGACAGGAACGATCATTCGAAACAAAGTAGTCTAGTAGTTTTGACATAGGCTCTAAAATTCACACCTGTGAGCACTTCTTCATCTTCCACACTGTGAAAAAGATGTTTACTGGAAGCTCTTTGCTTTCCATGTTTTGGGAAATGTGGACCCCATCAACAAATAATCTTGTAGTAAACATGAGATCTAAAGCGCATACTTTAACAGCTATGAGCTCTAGTTCAGCAGAAAAAGATGGACGATTACTAATAGGTGTCAAGGAATGCACTTCAGGGCTCATGTTTAAGCAGATTTTTTCATGTCGAATGATCGTTCCTGCGATACCTCTTAATGTTGACCATCCCTCCTGGGACTCCCTGTAAGAGGGACATTCCTCATAGCACGGCTTTGGCTATGTGTTGAAAGCTAAAAGAGTGCACGTACCGAACTTTTGGACAGGTGCTTGGGGAATGATCACCTACTTTTTGATGTTTCAGTACCTAGCTATGGAAAATTCAGTTCTGTTGCGCCTATATTAAGTAAGTGTGTGTGCCTGTGACTATTTCGTCAAACGTTTGTGGTCAAATCGCGTTTCCAGTTTGTTTCCTGGGCCCCAAAAATTCAGTTAATCCAGCATAGCTTAATTTTTCAGGACTTTATGTAACTGCTCGTGAAGTAGTTCATGCTTATTACAAACTGCTCAGCATAGATAATACTGTACCTCTTGCAGCTTTTCAGTGACGCGGCGTCACTGTTAGAGAAATGGGAAACAATGTGTTTGCTGTGGCGGTTTAGGGCAGGACCGGTAAAAGCCGTCCTCTCACGGGACGTGAAAACGCACGTGGAGGAGAAGCCGCTGACGTCGCAGCGTGGAGTTCCATTGCACTGCGAATTTAATATTGTTTGACGTTCTAATCAATGTAATACTCTGCCAGTCTACCTCAGAAAGTAAACACAAGTTACACACTAGTCAAAGGAATTAGCGCACATGAGTTTGGCCCTCTGCCATACTCCATCGACCAGTAATTGAGGACTGGGTATGTTACCAAATTATATGTTTATCTTTTACAAACTAAGTTCATAACAAAAGATTGCAAATTTTTGATCGTTTACATAAAAAGAACTGAAAATTTGACAGGTGTCAAAAACAAAGTGGAAACAAGCATTCAGCCCGTCATCTTGTGTGCTTTTCATTGGACTTTGAGAGCTTCAATAGCGTGTATGCCCTCCGTGAGCCTCTATCACCATCTGACACCTACGTGGCACGCTCCGTATAAGTCCACGGAGGGGGTCACCCTGTGTTATCCTTTCCCATTCCCCAATGAGAGCCATGTAGAGTCTTTGGATAGTTCGTAGGGAAACGGGGCGACACGAACATGTCTGTCAAGCATCATGTTCGATGGGGTTTTAGGTCGGACTTACCGATGGCCATTCTATTTGTTCTGGCGTAACCATAGGCGTCGGAACGAAGATGAAAATCGCAAGGTCAGAGAAAGCTGTGGAACGACGTCGGTCTGTGGTGCGTTGATTAGGACCGCGCCACGACAGGAGCAACGCCTGCAAGAAGTGAATATAAGCGCCATTCCTGCCAGCCTCGGCCGGACATTAGTGGAAAGAATTCGTGGAGTATTAGCACGGCCTAACAGACTTGCCTGAACATTGCATACATCATAGGACTCTGCTTTATGTTGCATGTCTCCCATCGCTACGTTAAAGTTAAGTATTGTCAATCTGCTTTATCGAAATAAAACTGCTTATGTTATTTGCTTGAATTGGTGTGTAGCATTCCGAGAACGCAACATTCCTTAGGCACCCTATACGAGGCGAGTGGGCAAGACCCAACACTTTTACTTCAATGTCCAGACTTATCAAGACATCCCAGGTCACGCCCACCATGTAGGCCTAAGCGCTCTCGCGCATGACAAGGAATTCAGGTGCACCACCAGATGCAGCGGCCACCACACAGTCCGACAGGATCTGTTCGATGTACAGCCTGGCGGCAGGGCGACCATGGACAAGAATGAGATCCATATGGCTGCCACAAAATCAAAGAACCTCGGAAATTCCTGGACAACATTTGGTAGGTACCGCTCACTACAGGCGTCTGTACACGAACACGGCCATCACCTTGCGTCAGACAATACATGTGAATCACACGTTTCGCCAGTGACGTAGTTGGCAATCGAAATGGGAAGGACAGAACTGAAGGTGAGCTGTAAGATGTTGTGTCAAACGGTGTACTCTAACAGGCCTAGGATCCCTCCTCGTAATCTGTTCACTACGGTCTTATCGGACACAACAACTCTAGTGGCCCTTCTGATGCAATGTTCTGGCGGTATCCGTGCGCGGAAATGGCCAGATATCGGTCTTCACGTGGAGTTGTAATGCATCGGTGACCTTGTCCAACTCGCCTTCTGTTTTAAGCTCTCTCCCTGTAGCGTGTCCACAATTTATGGCTTACACGCTGATAGGCTTTGACATCTGCAGCAGCACTGCCGAAAGTCCATCCTTTATGGATCAAACAGGCCGCCTTTGCTGTTGCATTGCATTAAGATGTAATATTGCATGTTATTGGTTGAATTCAACTCCACGAACGTCATCTGCCATTGCTGTATCTCACTAGAAGTCACTGAGATACCAGTACCCACTGTGGTCTGGGGGTCACGTGACACCTAAAAGCATAACACAGCGAACATGTGGCGAATGATTTTGTTGCTTACACAGAAAGCGAAGATGTCAGACCATTCTATAAGATCGCAGGTGCCGTCTCTATCAAAACAGATTTAACATACCGGACCTTGACACCCGTGTTGTCCTAATTCTTTTCAACGGAATATTTGTTATTACGAAGTTTTATGTGAAATATACACTACTGGCCATTAACATTGCTACACCAAGAAGAAATGCAGATGATAAACGGGTATTCATTCGAGAAATATATTATACTAGAACTGACATCTGATTACATTTTCACGCAATTTGGGAGCATATATGCTGAGAAGTCAGTACGCAGAACAACCATCTCTGGCCGTAATAACGGCTTTGATACGCCTGGGCATTGAGTCAAACAGAGCTTGGATGGTGTGTACAGGTACAGCCACCCATGCAACTTCAACACGATACCACAGTTCATCAAGAGTAGTGACTGGCGTATTGTGACGAGCCAGTTGCTCGGCCACCATTTACCAGACGTTTTCAATTGCTGAGAGATCTGGAGAATGTGCTGGCCAGGGCAGCAGTCGAACATTTTCTGTATCCAAGGCCTGTCAGGACCTGCAACATGCGGTCGTGCTTTATCCTGCTGAAATGTAGGGTTTCACTGGGATCGAATGAAGGGTAGAGCCACGGGTCGTAACACATCTGAAATGTAACGTCCACTGTTCAAAGTGCCGTCAATGCGAACAGGAGGTGACCGAGACGTATAACCGATGGCACACCATACCATCACGCTGGGTGATACGCGAGTATGGTGATGACGAATACACGCTTCCAATGTGCGTTCACCGCGATGTCGCCAAACACGGATGCGACCATCATGATGCTGTAAAGAGAACTTGGATTCATCCGAAAAAATGACGTTTTGCCATTCGTGCACCCAGATTCGTCGTTGAGCACAGCGTCAAGGGTAACCGCAGCCACCGTCTTCGAGCTGGTAGTCCACGCTGCTGCAAACGTCGTTGAACTGTTCGTGCAGATGGTTGTTGTCTTGCAAACGTCCCCATCTCTTGACTCTGGGTTCGAGAGGTGGTTGCACGATCCGTTAGAGCCATGCGGATCAGATGCCTGTCATCTCGACTGCTAGTGATACGAGGCCGTTGGGATCCAGCACGGCGTTCCGTATTACCCTCCTGAACCCACCGATTCCATATCCTGCTAACAGTCATTGGATCTCGACCAAATCGAGCAACAATGTCGCTATGTGATACACCGCAATCGCGATAGGCTACAACCCCACCTTTATGAAAGTCGGAAACGTGATGGTACGCATTTCTCCTCCTTACACGAGGCATCACAACAACGCTTCACCAGGTAACGCCGGTCAACTGCTGTTTGTGTATGAGAAATCGGTTGGAAACTTTCCTCATGTCAGCAAGTTATAGGTGTGGCCACCGGCGCCAACCTTGTGTGAATGCTCTGAAAAGCTAATCATTTTCGTATCACAGCATCTTCTTCCTGTCGGTTAAATTTCGCGTCTGTAGCACGTCATCTTCGTGGCGTAGCAATTTTAATGGCCAGTAGTGTAGTTCTAGGTCTAGGGGACTGATCACCTCAGATGTTAAGTCCCATAGTGCTTAGAGCCATTTGAACCATCCTCCCTCTTTGCATACATGCTCACGACAGTAGCACGTGAACACTCGACAAGCTTCGCCGGTGTCAAGATACTTGTTCACAGGCTCTGCATAATAACGATCTGCCCTATGTCAAAGTTGCTTATCTCAGTGGATTTCCCCATTTGCAGCCCGTATCTTCGCTAGGGTTATCCCCCATCCGTCTCTGCTGCACTTACATGCTGTTCATAGCGCGTCACGTGCCCACAACATCTCCAGGTGGCACCCAACGTCTAGGTGGGCAATAGCCACAATGTTTTGGCTTATCGGTGTGTTATGTCGTGTCCCTTCACCAACAGCTCGCTGTTCAACCCGTCGACGAGTCCATAATCTTCTCGGCTTTTTCTCCGCTCTTGTTCGACAGTCGCTAACAGAGTTAACGTGGCTATTTTACGCGCGTCTTATTTCGTAGAGAAACCGCGTGATTTGTGCGACAGATGCAGCCGGAAACTGCCGCTGGAGAGCGCTGAGGTCGCGAATCACCGCGAGCACCGCGTCGTGTTCAGTGAGATGCACGGGGGGTGACAGCTATGTGAGAGAAGAGCCAACTAGCCAGGTAGTTCCTTCCAGACCACTAGAGGCGCTAGGGGTCAAACGAAGCTGGAATTGACCAATGAGAGCAATCCAATGGCGGTTGTTGGTATTATATCGTCTTGCTCTGTACTCAAGTCAATGGTAACAGTCGTCTTTGCATATGCTTCATATTTAAATAGTACTGATCTTCATTATAAACAGGTTTTTTTCTTTAAATTTCATAAAGTTCACCGTAGAATTGAAGAGATTTCCTGCTGAAAAAAAAATGTCCGCAATTAATCCTAAGGTAACACATTTAATTTTCAGTAAATAATCTCGTGGCCTATAAATGAAATGTATTTTCTTCTATCGTGAATGAAGCTGTGTGATTTGTTTGCTTATTTAAATAACTTTGGTACGTCAGTAGTAGTTTTATTTAATGAAGAATTTTATGTTTTTTCAGAATATTCAACATAACAAATTGACGTTGAAATACTCCTGTAAATTCTCCCCAGATGTTCATCTGGATATTACGTCGGTTCAACGGAGAAAGTTAGCAACAAGCATTTCTACAGGTTTCCAAAACAACTTCAAGAAATGCTTCTGAAATGGATAAGTGTGAACTGTCACCTGATGTGAATTGTGCTACTTAGTTTGTTTGTGAAGATCATTTTTTCGAGGAAAATTCTACGAATGAAAGTAGGCATAGGCTAAACAGGGATGTGTTCTCGAAACATGTGGCAGGTGTTCCATGTGAAATTTCTAATATGACTAGTGAATCAGGTGAAACTGTTGTTCATAGTGAAATTTTTATTGTCTGCTTGAGACATAAAAAGTAAGTTTTGTTTTCATTTCACTGTTTTTATCCATCTTTCCTATTTTTGGTATTTAATATTTATGTCTTCTTTTTTGTGTTTTTTGTATTTTTGCATTTACAATTGTAAGACGTAGGAACAGTTTTTAAGAAATTAATCGTCAGTAGTGCAAGTTTCCTGGGCAATTATTCAGAAATTACAGTCCTGAAATATAGTTGTAACGATTTTAGAATTCTTTATTAATTAATATTGTGATAAAGATTTCTTAATTGAACCTCTTTAACTGCCATTTATTCTCTTAATTATAGTTTTTTTCTCCATTGACCCTGTGTTTTATAAGATGTCAAAGTATGAAATTATTCACGAATTAGCTGCAACAATTTTTATTTAGCTTGTGACAGTTATTTAGACTAGAAGCTTGTTTCGACTTACTGTCAGTTTCAAGTGTTGCGTCTAGTTTTTGTGATGCACAAAACGTCCTGGAGCTTTTATATGTTGATAGAAATCAATATGTGTCAGTCTGGAAGTCTATTCTTGACGGTAGCGCCTGACAGTTGATGCACAAGAAAACATCATTGGAGCAGTGACAGTCAGATGCAAACGTCAAAATAGAGTTCTAAACTGACGCACCTATACTGATTTCTATCAATATATAAAAGCTCCAGGACGTTTTGTGGATCATAAAAACTAGATGCAATACTTGAAACTGACAGTAAGTGCAAATGTTGTGTACATAGTTCCGCATAGTCAGCGCGTACACAACTTTCCCACTAGAGAACGCCCCGCTAAGCACAACAGCTCAGGCGCAGCGCTCGTCTGTCTCCGCACTACGAGATGGCGCTGCCTTAGAGACGGACCAAATTCTACTTCCGCCGATCTGCGTATTAATATGTAACGCAGCCAATGAGACTGCTGCTAACGTAGAACCTTTTCTCCTCGCGGATCACACTCGTGCAGTGATACCTGAACGCGTGAGGTATTATAACGAGTGTGCAGACCTCCAATTAGTCAGTCTGCATTAGTCTGCACTTATCTGCACCTGTCTGTACCAGCCTATAGTCAAGTTTCAGTTTGCGCCTAACATATTCCTGTACATAGCCATGAAGATAAATGAATAGACACTTTGTCAAGTATCAGAGATATGTGAGAATAAGATTAATGTACCAAGACCAAAGGAACTTGAGATTGTCAATCGTAAACAGCATCCAGAATCAAGTTACGTAATGTCTATGCTTTTTATTATTTTAATAAATGTATGTGAAAATTAGTCAAGTTCTGTTTAAAGTTGGTCACCGTCATTCTGCTACTCTAAGCGTGCAAGTGGCATTTCTATCGTCTTACCTAATGGCAGAAGATAAACACGCCACGATAAGACTGCGAGACATATTGCTGACACTCGCCTACTTCGTTAGAGCGATAAGTCAAATAATCTGATGGTGTGTGTACCGAAGGTCTTACAATACGCACACCACAGGAAACAAGCTTGTAGCTTAAATAGCTGAAGCTAAATAAAATTGTTGCAGCTAAATTGGACTACAAATATTTCTGAATAACAGGTTTGTCACTGTTGTACTGCAATGTGCTGTAGCCGTGTTTCAGTTATTTTATTATGATGCTAGCCAAAATAATTACTTAGCACGCCCAGAGAACTGAGAGAAGAAAATTAAAAGAAAAAAAAAAAAACAGCGAACATGAGGTAGGAGGGATTCAACCTTGCAATGTTTATCCTTTTTTTAGTTCATCTCCATACCACTAGAGGCGCTGTTATCGGCCTGTGTTTCCCTATTTTAACACGGGAGTTGCGCATCTCTTTCCTTGTTGTTCTGTGGTGACATGTAGGCCGGCCGCTGCGGAGCGTGCAGCAGCCACAGCGGACAGACCGGCTAGCTGGTTTCGCGAACAGAAACACGTCCCGTGTGAGGAGCGCTTTTTTAAGTCCCCGAGAGCAGAGTGAGAACGCTGAAAACTGCCGCCCGCGGTGAAGTGTATCAATGAGCGTCGGAAGTAAACAGGGGCGCACGCCCGCGGCGAGTGGCCGGCGAGGTTCTAATCGCGCTGTGTGGCCAACAATTAACGCCGCGGCCTTGGCTGGCCGCGAGGCTGCTACATAAGGGGCGGCCGGAGGCGCGGCCCGCAGCCTGGAGATGTCTGTCGGCGTGGTCGTGCGGGACGCAGCCGGCTGCGGCGGGTGCGGCTGCAGCTGCAGGTGGAGCCACAGAGAGAACCGCTTCTACGGCGCCCTGCCGCCCATCCGCGCCGCCGACGTCGAGGTGAGTCCAGAGTCGAGTCCGGCCGCCGCCGCCTCGGCGTCAGCTTCCGCTGCTGCGGCTGGCCGCGGCTGGCGCTCCGGAACGCGTCTGGGTGCAAAGTGTCTTTCTCCAGGAGTGAAACTTTCAAATTTAGTACTGAAAACAAGTCTGAGAAGTCTATCCACCCCCACCCCCCTCTCCCCAACTCCCACCCCTACCCCCTACCCCCATTCCAGTTGCTTGATGAAAGGCTGATAAGTATTCGATTAACAACGCTGTAAATTGGTTACACCCGGTGGCTATAACTAAACTTTACCTATTTAATACATTGTAACACAGAAACTACCCAACTTGGTAGCATTAATGTCAAGGACAATGGAAAGGGAAATAATGCAGAATCAATTCAAATGAAACACTTTTAATGTGCTGCTACCATACACTATACCATTACACACCGGTACTATTGCTGCTGCAAAAGGGGCTCAATGTGACGCCCATCAGTGTCCAAAAGAGTCTGAAAGCGCAGGATTGCAATCTGCACAGCAGAAGCAAGCGCGTCCGTAGGTATGCACACTACCTCTCTTGATATGCTCCGCTTCAGGTCAGCACGTATGTGAATGTTGTCCTTCAGGGAGCCCCACAACCAGAAATCACAGGAAGAGAGATTGAAACGTCCCTTTAGAAAAATTATTGAATTACTGTGCTGGTAAACCCCTTACGTTATTTGATTTTCAAACAGCTGAGCAAAACTGAACGTACTCACACATTTCTCTCTTTACTTATTCTGATCAACACTAAACTGACACACAATTTTTTTAGCGCAACGCAATCTGACTTTCAATAATCCCTACAAAAGAATGGCCCTGACTAACAATAAGCTATACCTTTCACGAATCACTTACCTCACAAAAATCTTCATTACTCGAACTACTGGAATAGAGCGAGCGCCAATACTGCCAAATAAATGATATATATATATATATATATATATATATATATATATATATATATATATATATATATATATATCAGTTCATCACATCCAGTCTTACAAATTTACTGTCTCTGATGGACACACGTCCAGATCATCCGCTCTCAAAATTCCGCCATCTCTCCCCCCACATCCACCACTGCTGGCGGCTCACCTCCAACTGCGCAACGCTACGCGCTAGTACAGCCAACTGCCCAACACTACAATAGCAAATTCCAACAACGCAAACCAGCCACAGACTGCACGCAGCACAGTCAGTGATTTTCATACAGAGCGCTGATTAGTGACTTCAAGTTGCTCGATGAAAGGCTGCTAAGTATTCCGATTAACAACGCTGTCAATTGGTAACACCGGGTGGCTATAACTAAACTTTCCCTATTTAACACATTGTAACACAGAAACTACCCAACTTGGTAGCATTAATGTCAAGGACATTGGAAAGGGAAATAATGCAGAATCAATTCAATTGAAACACTCGCGGAAGATCAGTTTGGATTCCGTAGAAATGTTGGAACACGTGAGGCAATACTGACCCTACGACTTATCTTAGAAGAAAGATTAAGGAGAGGCAAACCTACGTTTCTAGCATTTGTAGACTTAGAAGGTGACAGGGGTAAAATACAGGGAGCGAAAGGCTATTTACAATTTGTACAGAAACCACATGGCAGTTATAAGAGTCGAGGGACATGAAAGGGAAGCAGTGGTTGGGAAGAGAGTGAGACAGGGTTGTAGCCTCTCCCCGATGTTATTCAATCTGTATATTGAGCAAGCAATAAAGGAAACAAAAGAAAAGTTCGGAGTAGGTATTAAAATCCTTGGAGAAGAAATAAAAACTTTGAGGTTCGCCGATGACATTGTAATTCTGTCAGAGACAGCAAAGAACTTGGAAGAGCGGCTGAAGGGAATGGACAGTGTCATGAAAGGAGGGTATAAAATGAACATCAACAAAAGCAAAACGAGGGTAATGGAATGTAGTCGAATTAAATTGGGTGATGCTGCGGGAATTAAATTAGGAAATGAGACACTTAAAGTAGTAAAGGAGTTTTGCTATTTGGAGAGCAAAATAACTGATGATGGTCGAAGTAGAGAGGATATAAAATGTAGACTGGTAATGGCAAGGTTCAAATGGCTCTGAGCACTATGGGACTCAACATCTTAGGTCATAAGTCCCCTAGAACTTAGAACTAATTAAACCTAACTAACCTAAGGACATCACACACACCCATGCCCGAGGCAGGATTCGAACCTGCGACCGTAGCAGTCCCGCGGTTCCGGACTGCAGCGCCAGAACCGCTAGACGGTAATGGCAAGGAAAGCGTTTCTGAAGAAGAGAAATTTGTTGACATCGAGTATAGATTTAAGTGTCAGGACGTCGTTTCTGAAAGTATTTGTATGGAGTGTAGCCACGTATGGAAGTGAAACATGGACGATAAATAGTTTGGACAAGAAGAGAATAGAAGCTTTCGAAATGTGGTGCTACAGAAGAATGCTGAAGATTGGATGGGTAGATCAGATAACTAATGAGGAGGTATTGAATAGAATTGGGGAGAAGCGGAGTTTGTGGCACAACTCGACTAGAAGAAGGTATCGGTTGGTAGGACATGTTCTGAGGCATCAAGGGATCACCAATTTAGTACTGGAGGGCAGCGTGGAGGGTAAAAATCGTAGAGGTAGACCAAGAGATGAATACTCTAAGAAGATTCAGAAGGATGTAGGCTGCAGTAGGTACTGGGAGATGAAGAGGCTTGCACAGGATAGAGTAGCATGGAGAGCTGCATCAAACCAGTCTCAGGACTGAATACCACATCAACAACAACAACAACCATACACCATACCATTACATACCGGTACTATTGCTGCTACAAAAGGGGCTCAATATGGTCCCCATCAGTGTCCAAAAGTGTCTGAAAGCGGAGGATTGCAATCTGCACAACAGAGCCACGCGCGTCCGTATGTATGCAGGCTACCTCTCTTGATATGCTCCGCTTCAGGTCAGCACGTATGTGAATGTAGTCCTTCAGGGAGCCCCACAACCAGAAATCACGAGAGGGGAGATCGGGTGATCGTGCCAGTCAAGAATTTTTAAACGGTCGGCCGATTATTCGATCGTTTCCAAATTTGTTTCGGAGAAGCAGTTGAACTTCACGAGCGATGAGAAGTTGGGCCCCATCTAGCATGAAAACTGTTGAGTTCAATGGATATCTCTCTACTGTAGGGTGGGTTTCAGATACTGGCGAAGCATATCGCAGTAACGGTGCCGAGTTACACTGCACATCTTTGGTCCTTGAGCGCCATCCTGTTCAAAAAAGAATGGGCCTATGATGAACGTAGCCGTGAAGCCACACCATACGCTGACACGTTCACCACACAGAGGAACGTGATGCACAGTGACACTCGGCAATTCTGTGTGTTCACCTCATCCATCAGACAAAAATGCCGTTGTGGCCGAGCGGTTCTAAGCGCTTCAGTCTGGAACCGCACTGCTGCTACGGTCGCAGGTTCGAATCCTGCCTCGGGCATGGGTGTGAGTGATGTTCTTAGGTTAGTTAGGTTCTAAGTCTAGGAGACTGATGACTGCAGATGTTAAGTACCATAGTGCTCAGAGCCATTTGAATTTTTGAGCTTCGTCTGTCCATAGGATGGTCCAGGGCCAGCCTTCGTCAGTTTCAATCCTTGCGAGAAAGTGGAGGGCGAAGTCAACACGTCGTTGTGGGTCCTGTGGTGCGAGTTGATGTACAATATGGATCTTATACGGATACTATTCGTGAACGGTTTGAAGCATCTTCCGTGCAGTGGACCACGGGATGTTCAACTGTCGTGACACAGCACGCGCACTGCCAGTCTATCGGGAATTGCGCGCAGCGTTGTCTGCCATAGCAACAACGATTTCATTAGCCACCTGTGGTGCAGCCGGTCGTCGGCCTCTTCCCGGAGCCACGCCCAGTTCTCTAGCTTATTCGAACTTCTTCATCATGCTCTGCACAGAAAGTGGAGAAAGAGGACACTTCCGTAATCCTTTCAGCCGCGGACACTCTCGAAATACAGCTGCAGCGTTACCGTTGTTTTGAAAATAGGGCTTCCTTCATCAATAATGCCCTGCTCCTGTTGTCCAAGTTCATGTTGACACGTCAACAAGTGCACTGTGACTGGTCACGTGTGTGAGGCTATGAATGACGGTGACTGATCACGGCACCTGGTGGCCGTAGTTGGAACTGGACGGTGGCGCTCTGACGCATGGAAATCATGCACCCCATACTCTGCACATTAAAGGTACCATGTTTGGCACCCGTATGATAGTTAGTTTTTGCGCTACAATGTGTTAAATAGGGAAAATTTAATTACACTACTGGCCATTAAAATTGCTACACCACGAAGATGACGTGCTGCAGATGCGAAATTTAACCGACAGGAAGAAGATGCTGTGATATGCAAATGATTAGCTTTTCAGAGCATTCACACAACGTTGGCGCCGGTGGCGACACCTACAACGTGCTGACATGAAGAATGTTTCCGACCGATATCTCATACACAAACAGCAGTTGACCGGCGTTGCCTGGTGAAACGTTGTTGTGATGCCTCGTGTAAGGAGGAGAAATGCGTACCATCGCGTTTCCGACTTTGATGAAGGTCGGATTATAGCCTATCGCGATTGCGGTTTATCGTAGCGCGACATTGCTGCTCGCGTCCATCGAGATCCAATGACTGTTAGCAGAATATGGACTCGGTGGGTTCAGGAGGGCAATACGGAACGCCGTGCTGGATCGCAACGGCCTCGTATCACTAGCAGTCGAGATGACAGGCATCTTATCCGCATAGCTGTAACGGATCGTGCAGCCACGTCTCGATTCCTGAGTCAACAGAGGGGACGTTTGCAATACAACAACCATCTGCTCGTACAGTTCGACGACGTTTCAGCAGCATGGACTATCAGCTCGGAGGCTGTGGCTGCGGTTACCCTTGACGCTGCATCACAGACAGGAGCGCCTGCGATGGTGTACTCGACGACGAACCTCAGTGCACGAATGGCAAAACGTCATTTTTTCGGATGAATCCAGGTTATGTTTATAGCATCATGATAGTCGCATCCGTGTTTGGCGACATCGCGGTGAACGCACATTGGAAGCGTGTTTCGTCAATGCCATGCTGGCGTATCACCCGACGTGATGGTATGGGCTGCCATTGGTTACACGTCTCGGTCACCTCTTGTTCGCATTGACGGCACTTTGTGCAGTGGAGGTTAGATTTCAGATGTGTTTACGACCCGTGGCTCTATCCTTCATTCGATCCCTGCGAAACCCTACATTTCAGCAGGATAATGCACGATCGCATGTTTCAGGTCCTGTACGGGCCTTTCTGGATACAGAAAATATTCGACTGCTGCCCTGGCCAGCAGATTCTCGAGATCTCTCACCAATTGTAAACGTCTGGTCAATGGTGGCCGTGCAACTGGCTCCTCACAATACGCCAGTCACTATTCTTGATAAACTGTGGTATGGCGTTGACGCTGCATGGGCAGCTGTACCTGTACACGCCATCCAAGCTCTGTTTGACTCAATGCCCAGGCGTATCAAGGCCGTTATTACGGCCAGAGGTGGTTGTTCTCGGTACTGATTTCTCGGGATCTATGCACCCAAATTGCCTGAAAATGTGATCACATGTCAGTTCTAGTATAATGTATTTGTCCAATGAATACCCGTTTATCATTTGCATTTCATCTTGGTGTAGCAATTTTAATGGCCAGTAGTGTATAACCACGCAGCATACTGAGGTGGCTGTATTGAGGACCTGTAATGCGAGTTTGCACTAAGATGAGAAACGTCACGGGATGCCTCCTAATATCGCGTCGCCCCTCCTTTTGCCCGACGTAGTGCAGCAGCGTGGCATGGATTCAACAAGTCGTTAGAAGTTTTATGGTCAAATGTTGAGCCACGTTACCTCTATAACTGTCCATAATTGGAAAACTCTTCCTGGTGCGAGATGTTGTGTACGAACTGACCTCTCGATTACGTCCCATAAATGCCTGATGGGATTCATATCGAGCGATCTGGGTGGCCGAATCATTCGCTCGAATTGTCCAGAATATTCTGCAAACCAATCACTAACAGCTGTGATCAGGTGATACGGCGCATTGTCATTCATAAAAATTGCATCGTTGTTTGGCTGCAAATGGTCAGCAATTAGCCAAACATAACCATTTCCAAACAATGACCGGTTCGTTTCACGTAAACGCAGCGCACACCATTATGGAGCCACGACCAGCCTTGTTGACAACTTGCGTCCACGGCTGCGTGGGGTCTGCGCCACACTTTACCATCTGAAGTCAAGACTGCTCTGACAAGACGTGTAGGGTCCTACCGATACGGTCACGGTTCCAGTAATGTCGTGCTGTTACCAAAGGCACTAGCGTCGGTCGTCTGCTGCCATGGCCCATTAACATCAAATTTCGACGCACTGTCCTGACAGATACGTCCCACATTGAATGAATGAATGAGCGTATGGCATTGGTGGCCCGGAGGCCCCTCGCGGGGCGGTTCGGCGCTGCTCCACAAGTGATGAAAGACACACAACACTCGGTCATCTCGAGGCACAAAAAATCCCCGACCCCGCCGGGAATCGAACCCGGGACCCAGTGCGCGGGAAGCGAGACCGCTACCGCAAGACCACGAGCCGCGGACGTCCCACATTGATTTCGCGGTTATGCTTGTCAGCACTAACAACTCTACGCAAACGGCGCTGTTCTCGGTCGTTAAATGAAGGCTGTTGACCACTGAGGTATCCGTGGTGAGAGGTAAGGCTTGACATTGGTATTCTCGGTATACTCTTGACACTGTGGATTTCGGAATAGTAAATTACCTAACGATTTCGGAAATGGAGTGTCCCATGCGTCTAGCTCCAACCACCGTTCCGCGTGAGAGTTCGTTAATTCCCGCCGTGCAGCCATAATCACGTCGAAAACAAAAAAAAAAAAAAAAAATGTTGAAATGTGTGTGAAAACTTATGGGACATAACTGCTAACGTCATCAGTCCCTAAGATTACACACTACTTAACCTAAATTATCCTAACGAAACCACACACAGCCATGCCCGAGGGAGGACACGAACCTCCGCCGGGATCAGCCGCACAGTCCATGACTGCGGCGCCTCAGACCGCTCGGCTAATCCCTCGCGGCTCGTCGGAAACCTTTTCATATGAATCACCTGAGTACAAATGACACTAAAATTAAAATATCAACTTTGCCACCTAGCTGCAACTTGATTTTAACTTCTAAGAGAAGTCTTACGGTGGAAGGGTGGCAACTTTATGTACTAAAATGACCATTTAAATATAAGCCCATGAAATGCAATCTTATATAAAATTATACAAGGTTGGCCAAACGAGTTAAGATGCTCTACAGTACACAGATACCGCCTCTCAAGATGATAGGCAAGATCAAAACATATTTCAGGAATTAGGCCGTTACACTCCATGCAATAAATTCGTTATCACACCAAATCCGACAAACATGACAGAGGCACCTACTAACGTACGGTAGATTGATAGGGAGATTACCGAACAACCCGAACTGCAGGTTGCTCTAACCCGCCCCTACTCCACAAGGGAAAAATGGACCACCCAATTTATAAACAACCACCTTCCCGCGGGTGGGCAAACGTAGAAGAATGGTGGGACGACCCCAAAGTAAGCGGCTGGAGACCTCACCAAGAAAAAAGTAGAATTTAAGAAGAGTAATTCAAACAACATGTCACCAATCACTTAAGGGGCTCCGGAAAGGCTCAAAATCATGAAAAGTTCAATTTTTACTTTTTCGCGTTTTCTGAATCTGCAGACTATTACCTTTTAATAGATATATAATTTATTCAATTCCGAAGACTACAACTATTTTTAAATTTTTTTTTAAATGTGTTCTACATGGGCGTGACCCACTGTGGCGCTGTTAAACTGCTGTCAAATGGTGTTATTATTAACGTCCGTGTTCATCAGGTACATTTTAGTGATGTGAGATAAAGTATGTGATGTGGCTAACCTGTGATGGTTCAATATATATCGCTGGTGTGATTGTCGATTGTTTCATGTTTATTTACTCTGTCGTTATCTCGAAAATATTCGTAATTAATTCTGTTTCTTGAGTCTCTGTTTTGTTGAAGTATAAGTTATTAGAAATCCTCTGAAGGCTTTTAAGAAAAGGAGAAATGTTGGAAAGCCAAAGGTATGTGTTATTACTGTAAACAATAAAGACGATAACCAAGTGAGTGAACCTAACCTCTCAAGTACACCTGCCCATAGCAGTCAAAGTGGGAAAGAAAATACTTCACAGAAGAAGCTTGGTTCAATGAGTGAAAACTATGAATGTTTTATGGGCGAATCGGATGTGAATGAAATATTTGATATGTCGGTTCTCAAAGGAATTTTTTCAAACTGTGTAAGATGTATTCATTGTAGTGAAGTTGGTCTGGAACTCTCCATAATAAAGCACGTAGGACTTGCTAGTGAAATACAACTGAAATGTGATAAGTGTTCATACATGACCACCTTTTGGAACAGTGTTGCAGTAACTGCAACTGAAGAAAATGGTAGCAAAATCTACGAACACAACATTAGATTTGTTTATTCCTTGCGTTCAGTTGGTAAGGGTGCTACTGCAGGTGCAATTTTCTGTGGCATCAAGAATCTTCCAAATCCCCCAACCAAGTTTACGACCTATAATAAATTAATAGGGTCTAAAGTAGAAGATGTCTGTATAGAATCTATGAAGAACGCTGTGGAAGAGGCAGTAATGGAAAATAATGGTAACAGAGATTTGACTGCAGCGTTCGATGGTACCTGGCATAAACGGGGACACACATCTCTTCATGGTGTAGTATCTGCCACCAGTATGTATACAGGGAAAGTTTTAGATGTAGCAGTAATATCAAAGTATTGTAGATGTCCACAAAAATATAAAGGTACACATGAAAATAATTGCAAAGCTAACTATAGTGGCAGTAGTGGAGGAATGGAAGTGGCTCGTGTTACCAGTATATTCCAGCGTTCTGAGGCATGTGATAAAGTGCGATATGTTAATTACCTTGGTGACGGTGATTCTAAAAGTTTCAAACATGTTCAAGGACTGAAGCCCTATGGTGATGATGTTGTAGTGCAGAAATTTGAGTGTATTGGACACATACAGAAGCGAATGGGAACAAGACTTCGGCGACTGAAAGAAAAAACAAAAACTCAGTGATGGTAAAGGGTTGGATGGGAAGGGAAGGTTAACTGACAGTGTAATTGACAAAATACAGAACTATTATGGAATGGCTATTAGGCAAAATACACAAAGTGTCGACGAAATGAAGAAGGCTGTTTGGGCTCTTTTTTTTTCATACTTCTTCAACCGATGAAAATCCCCAACATAGCTTGTGTCCCAAAGAAGAAGACAGTTTGTGTAAATATAACAAAGGATTGCTAACTGGTGAAGTGTACACTCATAAGCATAGTCTGCCTCATGCAACAATGGAGGTGATAAAACCTATTTTCAGAGACTTAGCAGCACCTGAACTGTTGAAAAAGTGTATTCACGGAAAAACTCAAAACCCCAATGAAAGTGTAAATAGTGTTATATGGTCGAGAATCTCCAAGACTGTATTTGTTGGAATAGAAACACTTCACTTTGGTGTGTATGATGCTGTTGCGACTTTCAATGATGGCAACATTGTAAGGTGCAAGGTATTTAGAAATATGGGAATGAAGATAGGTTCTAACATGGTACGAGCGATGCTTGCTTTAGACAAGGAACGCCTTCGGGCTGCAGACAGGGCCGTAAAGAGTCTAGAAATACAAGCAAGAGTAAACTGGAGGAGGAACAAGAGGAAGCTGGAGGAGGAGTTTGCAGAGGATGAAGCTAATCCATCCTATGGACCTGGAATGCACTAAAAAGTTAATCCAATCTTTGTCGCTCGATTCCCAAAACTTTTATTTTCTCATACTAATTACATGTTTTCTAAGGATCTTCCAAACATATTTGTTTCAAACTTTCAGTAAATGTTACACAGTACCTTCTGCATAATTTAACACAGCCTTTTTCCAAAAAAAAAACTGTATATTTTTGAATATATAAATAAAAAATTGCAAAAAAATGTTGTGAATTTTCATTACAATTGAAAAAAAATCATCTTCAATAAAAATCCCTGTGTTAAGTTGTAGCCCATATTCCAATAAATAATCTGTAAAAAGTTCAACTTCCTACCTCAAATACTTTGTGAGGAAAGATGTAATTTATAAGCGTTATTTTAACATTGCAAGTATAGGGCGTTCCGGAGCCCCTTAACTTCTAATAAACTGGCACAGCACCACCAAACCGCTTCAACGGACGCAGGAAGGCGCGCCGATCTCCCGGCGTCGCAGCTCGCACCGGCCAGACCGATGTCGTGGGTTGACTCCTGTTGCTCTCGTGTCGACCGCGAAGCCACTACCCCTCGCTACACGGCGCGGCCCACTGTACTCACGTGGCGGCCTCACATGCGCCGACGCTCATGGCGGACAAGTCATCTTGTGTCTCAGTGCGCGACCGAACAACCGATCAATCCACCCGCCAATGACCATTGCCTGAGCAAACTCGACCAGACTGGCGGCCTAACGTGCAGACTCAGATGCAGGAAGTAAGCCCCGACTGGGCGAACACTCGCTGAGTTCTCTTACTGGAAGATTGGAAAGACTCTCATTTATCCGACTTTAAAGATTGATCCGAACTAAAGACATACTAGCACTCCAGACGACAGACAGACACTAACTGCCTCACAAATTCGGACGAGAGACAGACTAGCAAGCTGGGGACGAGAGACTGAGCCAGACTGACCCACTGGCGAGTTCATAGCGCCCCTTAAATGCACGTGAACAGGCAACCTTTCCCCCTTTGCCACCAGAGGGAGACACTAAAGCTGCGATTGCCACAGCGGCACCACCGCCAGAAACGGAGGGCGACTGCTTCACACTACGCGCTACGGCACGCTCTTCAAAACAGCAATTTCTACCTCGGGTCAAAAATGTTGTTTATCAGTTTCAGACAACAGACGTGTAATTATTGCAACCAATTTTCCGGTTTCATCCTTCTACACCTGGTAAGGAAAGCGGAAGAACATCACCCGCTAAGTCACTACGCGGACGAAAGTGTCCGCTGAGTGATCGTGACAGACGAGCATTGAAGAGGACTTTGGCGAGAAGTAAAGAGGACGTCAGTTGCAGAAGTTACTGCCGAACTGAAGGTCGTGCTCGCGGAACCTGTCAGCACCAAAACAAAGCGAAGGGAGCTCCACAAGCAGGGGATTGCAGAGCGAGGTGAAACTCTAAACCCGCTCATCAGTGCTGCAAGTGCCCGCAACAGGAAAACGTGGTGCTTAAGCCATAAAGTCTGGACTGTGGAGCAATGGAAGTCTTGTTTCTTGAGTCTTGTTTGACATTGTTTCCATCTTCTGGCCGACTTTACGACACAAGAGAGAAATATGGCGGGGGTTCGGTAATGCTTTTGGCGGCCATATTGTGGCATTCCTTTGAGCCCTGCGGTTGCTCTGCAAGGTCACGTCGTGCCAAGGATTATGTGACAATTTCGCCTGGTCACGTCCATCCCGTGGTACAGTGTTTGTTCCCCAAGTGGTGGGTGCTGCGAGACGGACCCTGTTCGGACAGCTCGCATCGTCCAAGATTGGTTTTATGAGCACGAGGTTGATTTGTCGTATCTCCCCTGGCGACCACGATCACCAGATCTCATTATTCTTGAGCTTTTGTGGTCCACTTTGGAGAGAGGGATGCGTGATCGCTAAACGACCTCCATCGGCGTAATGGAAGAATGGAATAATATTTCCTTCAAAGCTGTACACCTTCTGTATTTAGCCATTCCAAGACGACTGGAGGCTGAGCTTGTTACGTGAGCGTATGGGGCGCACAGGCCATATGTTGAGTATGAAATCCAACATCGCTGACGCTCCACATGCATTTCAGACGATATGTAGAAACGCCTTATACAACTGCCTACAGGAAACAGTCAATCATGAATACTGGCTGACCCCTCTATCCGGACGTGTGGAAGTGGCAGACGTTCGTATGAAGAGTTACAGAAACTGTCGCCGGGCAGCGAGGGGGACGAGGGGGTCACGGTATGCGGATGGGCCTCTGCGTTTAAGAGATAAAAGCTGACAGTAAATCAATCGACAAGGATGACATCTGCGTCACTGATAACACACATGATCAGGAACACCAGAATGTGTCGCGGAAGTGAAAGAGAATGTGATATCAGAACAAGTGCTCTTCGAAACAAAGAAAAATGGTTCAAATGGCTCTGAGCACTATGGGACTTAACTTCTGACGTCATCAGTTCCATAGAACTTAGAACTACTTAAACCTAACTAACTTAAGGACATCACACACATCCAAGACCGAGGCAGGATTCGAACCTTCGACCGTAGCGGTCACGCGGTTCCAAAGCAAAGAACAATTGGCAGACAGTGAAATAACTATTCTGAATACGCAAACGACGAAAGTGACTGCTAATCTATGACCGATGAAAGCACTATGCTGGAAAAATAATCCGTGGAAAATGTGCGCAATAACAAAACCACTTCTTTACATGCGATAGTCTTTCGTTTGTTGATCTGGGACGAGGAGACCAAACAGTGAGGTCATCGGTCTCATCGGATTAGGTAAGGATGTGGGAGGAAGTCGGCCATTCCCCGTCAAAGAAACCATCCCGAGATTTGCCTGAAGCGATTTAGAGAAGTCCCGGAAAAGATAAATCAGGATGGCCGGACGCAGGTTTGAACCGTCGTCCTCCCGAATGCGAGTCGTGCGTACTAACCACTGCTCCACCTCGCTCGGTCGACAGTCATTGATTGCGGAAGTACAAACCACGGACAGTAACTTGTTCAAAACAGACAAGGTAAGCGGCGAAGAGGATGAGAAGAGAATTCCAAAGAAGCCGTTTCGAATAACGAAAAACATAAAACGGAAAAGAAGGACAATGAATCGGCCCTGTCTCTGTGTTTTGTTTCAAAGAATTTCACGAAAGCGGCTGGAGAGCAGAAAATTCTATCCTGGGCAGGTTACCTACGGACCGACTGAATGAAGCCTGAATTCGACTGCGCAATGAGAAGTAATAATGGTGTGACGCATAATGATATAGTCGATGTAGAAATACTTGTAAAAAAATGCCAAACCTTATCAAACAACACGCAAAGGTTTCCAGGACAATCTGAGGAAAAAATATAGAAAATACTAACAAACATGTAAGTAGGTGAAAAATATAAGCCATATACGCTATATGATGAAAACTATCCGGACTCCTGGCTGAAAATTACTTACAAGTTCGTGGCGCCGTCCATAGGTAATGGTGGAATTAAATATGGTGTTGGCCCACCTGAAGCCTTGATGACAGCTTCCATTCTCGCAGGCATACGTTCAATCAGGTGCTGGAATATTTATTGGGGAATGGCATGCCATTCTTCACGGAGTGCTGCACTGAGAAGAGGTATCGATGTCGGTCGGTGAGGCCTGGCACGAAGTGGGCGTTACGAAACATACAAAAGGTGTTCCATAGGATTCAGGTCAGGACTCTGCGCAGGCCAGTCCATTACAGGGACGTTATTGTCGTGTAACCACTATTACTGTCATCAGACGGTGTTCACAATATCGGTTTCGTTTCACACGTTGCAAGTAATCCACTCAACTAGTAATGTGGCCAGCTGCAGGGTAAAGGTGTCCGTTGGAAAAGCGAGATGTCGTTGGCCGGCGAAGAGCCAGCTGGCAGCACAGCGAGGCTGAAGCGTGAGTGCAACACGACCGTCTGCGAGCAGCGAGGTGTGATGTGCGAGCGGTGAGCAGCTAGGTTCAAGCAGCGCGGCTGCACCGTAAACGTACCGTTCGCATGCAGAGCACGGATGAAGAAGATGTGCTATTGCATCTTGAGAACAGGCCCCAGCCAAGTATATCAGCAACTGTCACTGAGTTTGATGTTCACCATAATTCAGTACGGAACTCACGCTTTTCATTCTGCCTGAGTACAAGACTTGAGATCAGTCGATTACTCCTTGCTTTTCGAGTTTGTGTCCACACGCAAACAGGACAACACAAGCATTTTCCATCGAATATGGGACACCCTGCTACTTTGATACTGGCTCTGCACTGAAATTTGAGAGGTTACTTGTGGCATGTCTTCTCTCATTTTTCTCTTTTTTTATTTTTATTTTTTTTTTACTTGATATCATTTTATTGATGCGCCTCAGTTGCGGCAGGCCAAGAGACGTCATTGCTGTAAATGAAACTGGTAATGAGGACTCCACCTTTTATTCTTGGTATTTCAACTGGTGTTGGTACATTGCTTGCTTTTCTGTCCTTGTGTGGCAGAGCTGGGGCTGGACGAGTGCATCCTGCATTGAGTGTGCCAGAAAAGCGAGAGGTCGGGCTGGGCTGGCTTTTATGCGAATACGAGGGAGAGTGGGAGAACAACGTGTGATGGCACCTCAGGGCAGCCGAAATGATGCGGCTCTTGGCTATTGTATCAGGCATTAAGCGACAGCGAGAGCGAATTTGTGGAGCCAGCGTTTTAAAGCATGGTGGGGGTCGGTGTCGGTGCACTGTGCACGAGATATGAAGTCTCCTCTGGACCGCCAGGGAGAATAGGTGTAGTGATAATGTCTCCTCCTGGAGATACTCTTGTGCACACTTAGGGGGAAGGCTGTTTCACTTATCCAGACAGAAGTTTAGATTATTTCTGGAATTTATGTAATCGTGTTTTATCTCCGGTCATTGATCATCAGAGTCAGTAGAGGGGTCGGCAGCTGCACTATTGTTTATTGTCAGCACACTGCCTGAGATCTTGGTGGTAAAGTATTTGTAGTATTGGCATTAAAGGAGCTCGCAATTCTACTCTCACACCCTCTGCAGCATCCGCTCTCGTTTTGGCGCTACAGTACCCACGATTTTGCATGTCGATTTAGTCCGCGGTCTGAGGAGTCCTGCCACGGTTTGCGCGACTCCCCCCGTCGGAGGTTCGAGTCCTCCCTCTGGCGTGGGTGTGTGTGTTGTCCTTAGCGTAAGTAAGTTTAAGTTACATTAAGTAGTGTGTGAGCTTAGGGGACCGATGACCTCAGCAGTTGGGTCCCATAGGAACTTACCTCAACTTTCCAAATTTCCATGTGGATTTTCCACAGAGTTCTTATTTCCGTTTGGCGTTATGTCACACAGTCATGCTTATCATCTCTGTTACTGACCCATTCATAATAGATTACCATGTTCAGTATTTCAGAATAAGTGCCCCTTTAAAAATCCTGGAAACTACTTCTTCTCAACATCACTATTTTGTGCTCTTGTTCTATTAAAGCATTATTCAGTGAATCTCATATTCACACGTTTATTAGAAAAAATAAATTATTTGTGATACTTAATTTGATTATCTTTTACTAGTAATATGACAATATTGATTTTCTGCACATTTTTATAAATTTTGACCACATAGGTTGATTAGTAACTTTGTTAAATTATAGGACGTGTGCAACCCTCTTTACTAGTCATCTAAAGGGTTATTTTATTACTTCTCTTAGCGTTAATTTCTCGATTGTGCATAAGGTAAGGTGGCGGTTAAAAAGCGGGGTTAAGTGAATGACCAGTTCGCATGCAGATCAGTTGAATCCAAGTGTTACGCAAACTTCTCCACCATGGCACCTCGCAAAGTAAATGTGGAAATTTTGAATATTAATTGTAAAACGGATCATAAGGGTAAAGAATTGATTCACATTTAATTTTATTTTATTCTGAATCACACACAGTGACCTCTTCGACATCCCATACTTATTCTCTATGCATGTTCGACACCTGATTGCTTAATGAAATATCTGTTGCTGTCCCCATCATAATAACTGTCGGCTCGGACAATGAATTTTTTAACACCCTACATATTAATTATTGTAGTAACATGGATCCAATCTATGGTTTGTTTCTCAAAGACTTTCGGTGTTCATTTCGTTGAAACCCAGTCGAAAGCTTGCGTGGCCACACGTGAAGTCGTAATTCACAATCACCGTCCCGATCTGCAGTTTGGTTGGCGACTTGCAAATAGTCAACTGCGCTGCATTCACATCTAGATCCGGCGCGTTACATTAGTTTACTAAAGCTGTCAGTGTAGTCGGTGACAATTACAGTGGACATCATGGGCATGGCGGAGATGTGGCTCACGGTTGTGTAGATTCTTATGTCTTTGGCCATCTCTTTTCTTCTGAGGCACAACAATTGCAGTATTTCTCCGTCGATGTTCTGCGAATAAGTTTGCATGTTATTTTTTGTAACTTTTCCTCCCTCTTTAATCTATTCCACTAAAGTATCATCATTCCGGCGTACCTTTTCTTCCATCATACCTTGAATTACTTCATGCTGGTACAGCTCAGATTCAATCACTTCCCAGGTATCGTGGTTTTCATCATTTACTATTTGCATTTGCTTTATCTCCATGACCATACAGATATTTAAAGATGTCTTCGAACGCACGTACAACATTCTCTCTCTCTCTGTCTCTCTCTCTCTTTCTCTCGTTAGTTACTGTGCGGTCTGTCATCACGTATATTAATACTTAGTATCTGTACAACGTAAGTTTCTGTTTGGCATCGTACATATACTTGCTGTTTTCCACAGTTTCTCTTATCACATTTTCATCATACTTTCTTACATCGTCTCTAAGACTTCGAATTATTATGTTTCATACAGCATACTCTATTACGCCCCAAATATCATTTGTTTGAAAGTCTCGATTTCTCTTTAAAGCTACGTCATCGCACTTTGTGTTTTATTTTCCTTTGTTTTCTTCATATCAGCAACATACTTTTGTGAGCATCTGTATAATGCTGATTGTCTAAGAGGTTCAAATTGTTTCTCAAGGTAATCTGGTGTACCTCCTATTAAAATAATTAAATTATTATAGAAAAGAAAGTATCGCCAACTGGAAACAGGTATGGGAAAGCGAATAAAGCAAAGCGAGAATGTTACACGAACTGGCACAAAGTGATGACGAACTGGTTTCCCAGATTTCCGTTTTGCACGTGATTCGTATCGAACATCAGTTTCGAAACTGGGTAGGATGCTTTTACGGCCGGTGCGTGTGAAGAGGTTTCCCAACTCAGGCAAAGTGCCGTGCCGGCTTACGTGCCGCTTGGGGGGGACCCACACCACCTATATTTATTGCACAATAATCTTGTACAAATACATAGCACGAATGGGCGAGGCCGTGAACAACAGAATATTGTTGCTCGGTATCGACCGCCGGGACACGTAGGTTACGATTCTGCCTTCGTACTGAATGTGTTGGCACTCGACAACGTGCAGTTCGTACGTACTGGGATTGAGTTCTTTGTCTTGCAAAACACAAGCGGAAATTTTGTAGAACGGATGAAATAAATCTGAAAAGCTCCCAGTCAACATTTCAATGGAGAAGTGGCTCATTCACTGCAGCATAGATTCGCAAACCAAAACAGCGACTAATTACAAATTAAACAAGTAAACTGTGCATTTGTGCTGTTTTATGCGCCTTCCCATGCTGTAACAACTGTAGCAAAAGAAATAAAACAATTATTTACGTATTGCTGATCGAAAGCTTACGTGATCTTATGTCCGTGGTGTGACAACTGTTGCAAGAAAGAAAAATCACGTACACTCACTGGACTGCTGACTCAGTCTTACTTGCCAATCCTAAAAACTGTGAGAGTAAAATAAACATTTGTGCTTACTGTCAAGACACAATTACCTTCAGTTTCCTCTGCTATTGTGGACAACGCAGTATGTGGCGTTTCCTGAACAATCAGGAGGCGCAGTTCTCGAAGTACCGGATGGTAATTTAATATACAGTACTTCCACCAACACAGTCCCCGATCTTTTTTCATTTAGTTTATTCAGTTTTTTGCGGAAAATCAGTGGGAACTAATTTCTGTCGGTCTCAGCAGGAACTGTCGTCTACTGCGCAAAACTTCTCGTTACACGGTACACTATACTGCGCAAAGTACACTGATCAGCCAGAACATTATGACCACTTCTCTAATAGAGAGTATGCCCACCTTTGGGCGCCGGCCGAAGTGGCCGAGCGGTTCTAGGCGCTACAGTCTGGAACCGCGCGACCGCAACGGACGCAGGTTCGAATCCTGCCTCGGGCATGGATATGTGTGATGTCCTTAGGTTAGTTAGGTTTAAGTAGTTCTAAGGGACTGATGACCTTAGCAGTTAAGTTCATCGGTCCCTAGACTTACACACTACATAAACCAACTTATGCTAAGAACAACACACACACCCATGCCCGAGGGAGGACTCGATCCTCCGGCGGTAGGGGCCGCGCAATCCGTGACATGGCGCCTCTAACCGCGCGGCCACTCCGCGCGGCGCGACTTAGAGAAATACATCATTTGAAAAGCATTCTTTATAAAATTTTCGAACGACGTATTTCATGCAGTTAATTTAAGAACTAGAATAATAGCTAATAAAACTGTTACAAATTCGAGTAAGCCTTAACCTGCGCAATACAAAACCAAAGAGAGCACTCGCTGTCATTAGTGTTTCATTCAGTACCACGACTGTGAACACAGGTGTGAGGATTGTGGCTACGCGAGCCTGGGAGCAGCGACTGAGATGCAGCTGCTTTCAGTCGTTTCCTTGGTGGAGGTTCCTTCCTATTCTGACTCGCCTTACTCGGCTCCTTGCAAGTGGTTCGTGGGTCCCACTTGTGGACTTACGCACCACGTCGGATTCGCTGTCGGTAGCTGGTACGGTCGTCAGTCCACGTTGGCAGGCCCTCACACAAGAACAGGAAGAGTTTCAGAGCGAGCATCAGGTAACAAGTGACTGGGACATGGCAAAAGACTGCGGTGGAGGACGAATGGGTAGCTTTGAGAGAAGCGTAGTAGATATCCTCGGTTAACAATGGAGATATTGAATTTAACTGATGAAAGTTGAGAGTGACAAGGAAGTGCAGGTATGCTTATAGGACAAATGCAAGGATTTAGAAGCATATTTCACGAGGCGAAGGATAGATGCCGCTTACAACAAAATGAAAGATGCCTTTGAGAAAAGAGAAGTACCTCTATGAATATCAAGAGCTCAGATAGAAAAATAGCCCTAAACAGAGAAGGGAAAGCTGAAGGCGGAAAGAGTATGTAGACGGTCCTTATAATGGATTTTAACTTCAAGGTAATATTATAGAAATAATATTATAGAAATGGAAGAGGACGTAGATGAAGATGAAATTAGAGATATGATACTGCGAAAAGAATTTGACAGAGCACTCAAAGACCTCAGTCGAAACAAGGGCCCGGGGTGTACGAAATTCCGTTAGCAGGACTGATAACCTTGTGAGGACTCGCCATGATAAAACTGATCCATTTGGTGTGTAGGATGTGTTGTGTTGGCAGGAGAGCCAACTCCGTGTTACTAGAGGAGGCCGAAATGCACGCGTTTTAGCTCACGCAGCCGGCCGAAGTGGCCGTGCGGTTAAAGGCGCTGCAGTCTGGAACCGCAAGACCGCTACGGTCGCAGGTTCGAATCCTGCCTCGGGCATGGATGTTTGTGATGTCCTTAGGTTAGTTAGGTTTAACTAGTTCTAAGTTCTAGGGGACTAATGACCTCAGCAGTTGAGTCCCATAGTGCTCAGAGCCATTTGAACCATTTTTTTAGCTCACGCAGACTGGCGTGAGGAGGGATGAACTATACTGACGTGAGGTCTGGAACATGACAAGGAATGAGAATTCAGAAAGCGGACGTAATTAGTTTCATATTTAACTTTAATCCATTAATGATGAACGTCGCTCTTGACGGTACATGATTCACAATATTATCTGTTCAGATTATAGTAACTGAATATCGCGCCTTGCTAGGTCGTAGCAAATGACCTAGCTGAAGGCTATGCTAAACGATCGTCTCGGCAAATGAGAGCGTATGTAGACAGTGAACCATCGCTAGCAAAGTCGGCTGTACAACTGAGGCGAGTGCTAGGGAGTCTCTCTAGACTAGACCTGCCGTGTGGCAATCACTGAAAGTGGCGACACGCGGGTCCGACGTATACTAACGGACCGCGGCCGATTTAAAGGCTACCACCTTGCAAGTGTGGTGTCTGGCGGTGACACCACAGGATGTATGAGACAAGTGAAATACCCTCAGACTTCAAGACGAATGTAATAATTACAATTCCGAGGAAAGCAGATGCTGACAAATGTGAATATTAGCCAACTATCAGTTTAGTAAGTCATGGTTGCAAAATACTAACACCAATTCCTTACAGAAGAATGGGAAAACTGATAAAAGCCGACTTCGGGGTAGATCAGTTTGGTTTCTGGAGAAAGTAGGGGAATACGAGACAGTATTGACCCTACGACTTACCTTAGAAGATAAATTAAAGAAATGGAAACCTGGGTTTTTAGCATTTGTGGACTTAGAGAAAGTGTTCGGTAATGTTGACTAGCTAGCTAGCAGGGGTAGAATACAGTGAGCGAAAGGCTACGTACAACTTTTACAGCAACCAGACAACAGTTATGAGTCGAGGGGAAAGTAGCGGATGCAGTCTATCGCCGATGTTATGCAATCTGTACATCAACATGTACACAGATACTCCGGAAGCCCCGGACGGTGCGTGGTGGAGGGTACTCTACACCACTACTAGTTATTTTCTTTCCTGTTCCACTAGCAAATAGAACGAGGGATAAACGACTATCTATGTGCCTCTGTATGAGCCATAATTTCTCGAATGTTATCTTCGTGGTCCTTACGCGATGTGTATGTTGGTGGCAGTAGAATCGTTCTTCAATCAGCTTCAGATGCCGGTTCTCTATATTTTCTAAATAATGTTTCTCGGAAACGTTGCCTTCCCTCCAGGGATTGCCATCTGAGTCCCCGAAGCATCTTCGTAACACTTACGTGTTGTTCTAACCTACGCGTAACAAATCTGGCAGCCCCTTCTGAATTGTTTCGACGTCTTTCTTCAATCCGACCTGGTACGGATCCCAAACACTTGAGCAGTACTCAAGAAGAGGTCGCACTAGCGTCCTATATGCGGTCTCCTTTACAGGTGAACCTCTCTTTCCTAAAATTCTCTGGAATAAACCAAGGTCGACCATTCACCTTCTCTGCCGCAGTTCTCACGTACTCGTTCCATTTTATATCTCTTTGCAACAGATTGTTTAAATGGAACAATGCCTTCTGACATTAACAAACAAAAAGTAGCGTAAATTAGAATGCAGGAATGTTTGTTGCGGGATTCTACTACGACTCGTTTACGAGTTATCGTATTTTGTAAAGTCCCTACACCAACACTTGTACAATAGCTGTTGTAGCACAGACTAAAGAACAGTACAAGTGCATAACTAATTACGTGGATTCTAACCAGTAACAAGATAATTGACCATTCCAGTTTGTGTTCAAAATGACCACCGGCAGCAGTGATACACGCTTCCAGTCTGGTATGGAAGCACTGCTGGTCACGTGCTAGCATTTCAGAGGAGAATTTGAACGGACTGCAGTAATACGTCACTGCATATCACCGGGTGTAGTTCGTATGTCCTTCTGGACAGCGTCTTTCAGCTTTCCCCACAGAGAAACGTCTACATGCGTCAAATCTGGGAACGATTTGGCTAAGGTACAGGTCCTCTACGTCCAGTCCGGCGATTTGGAAAGAGTACATGAAAACATCCCCTGGTACT
Organism: Schistocerca nitens; assembly: GCF_023898315.1. Lineage (NCBI taxonomy): Eukaryota > Metazoa > Arthropoda > Insecta > Orthoptera > Acrididae > Schistocerca > Schistocerca nitens. The sequence goes on along the minus strand of NC_064620.1, from coordinate 617,024,162 downwards.
TCATGCACTGTGGGCTGAGCAGCCATCATGTTGGTAGCACAGGTTCCTCCTAGTCTGTAGAGAAACGTCTTCTAGCATCGGTGGATGATGGTCTGTTACGAAGTTGCGATATTTGTGCGCGTTCAGTGTCTCGTCTACGAAAAACGGGCCTATGAGCTGATGGTTCACCATCTCATACCACACGTTTACAATCCATAGACAGTGATGTTCCACCTGACTAAGCCAACGGGGATCTCCAGCAGACCAAAAGTGCATGTTGTGGCGGTTTACCTGTCCGTGATTGATAAATGTTGCTTCACCACTGAACGAGATACGTGATACATCTGGAGTTTCCTAACGCAGTCCCCATGTACAGAACTTCACAAGATTCTCATAATTGTTTCCATGCAGCTCTCGATGGAGAAAGATGTGACAGGGATGGAGCATATGTCTAAGGAGAATGCGCAGGACACTCGCGTGAGCCGTGCCACTTCCTCGTGCGATTGCGAGGAAGCTAAAGTAAGGATCAACTGCAGCAGGTGCAAGAACAGTAATTTCCCCCTATTCTGTCATCACTTGTTTCCTTCTGTCGCGTTGTCCGCGTGTTACACTACCACTTCCTTGGTTGAACAGCTCGATGAATAATTGCCCAGATGGTTGGCTTGTATTGGGATATCTTGCCGCATAGACAGTAGATCAAACTGCATTCTTCCTACAGTTTCCATACACCATTAGCGTGTGAGCTTTTTCTGCACTGGCGTGTTCCATCGTTCACTTACGACCTGTTGCTTCGACTGTCATACACTGAGTGACTAGCAAATCAGAATGGACTCAAGGATCACACAAGCACACCATAAGCACATATAACAACATCGTACCTAGCAACAATGCCAATTGTCATTGTAAAAACTTTTCAAAATGCGAGATGTAGTAAGCGACTCGTCTGACAGACCAGGCGTCGGATGTATGGACACACCTGACGCCTTCGGTCCACTGCCACGGATCATCCTCCATGCACTCCCTACTTGGCCCCAACCGGTTTTCAACTGTTTCCAAAAACGTAAAGAACCATTCGGAGGACCTCATTTTGTTAGTGACGAAGCGGTGCTAGTAGAGGTGAGTTCTGACTGCGCCGGCCGCGGTGGTCTAGCGGTTCTAGGCGCTCACTCCGGAACCGCGCGACTGCTACGGTCGCAGGTTCGAATCCTGCCTCGGGCATGGATGTGTGTGACGTCCTTAGGTTAGTTAGGTTTAAGTAGTTCTAAGTTCTAGGGGACTGATGACCACAGATGTTAAGTCCCATAGTGCTCAGAGCCATTTGAGTTGTGACTGCGTCAACAAAGTCAAATATCGCACACTGATGGAATCAATAAAGTGGTCTCCAGTTAGCAGAAATATGTTCGTCACCAGGCTGACTATGTTGACAAACAAATATGTGGGTGTGGGGAACAAAGTTAGTTTCGTTTAAAAAGCTTTAAGAGTTTTCGCATAAGAAATTGAGAGGCATCTTTTTACAGCAAGCTCTCGTATATGTACACTAATCAGTCAGAACATCATGTACACCTCCCTAGTTGCTGGTATGCCCACATCGGCACGTATAACAGTGGTGACGCGTCGTGGCATGGAAGCAATGAGGTGTTGGTAGGTCACTGGAGGGAGTTGGGACCACATCTGCGCACACAACTCGCCTAATTTCCTTAAATTCCGGGGAGGAGGGTGCGGGGGAGGGTGGGGGGGAGGAAGCATGAGCTCCGACTCCACTGCAATCACATCCCAGATGTGTCCAGTCGGGTTCGGATCTGACAAGCCTGGAGGCCAGCACATCAGCTGGAACTCGCCACTCTGTTCCTCGAACCACTGTATCACACCCCTAGCCTTCTGACATGGCACATTATCTTGTTGAAAAATGCCACTGCTTTTGGGAAATATGATCGTCACGAAGGGTGCACATTGTCTGCCCCAGTGTGCGATACATAATACTAATTATTCGAGACCTTTTTTTGGAAGAGCGATATTATCATACTGAATGTACATTTAATTTCAGCGACAATCTCACGAGAAAGGTTCTGCGTCTTATTTAATAGCATTTTGACCACAAATTTGGGATATGGTTTTTGTTGTATTTATTTTCGGAAATTTTTGTGTTTCCTGATATTAAAAAATATTTTGACGACTGAATGGCTACTTGTGCTGTTTTTCAAAATACTGCTCAGTTGAAGTTGTGCAACAGGAATGTTATATCTGTAGCCGATACTTCTTGGCCGTCATGGTGTTTAGCACGAACTCCACTGCATCGATGGATGCCCATTTGAATGTTTCTCAGAGCATAATGGAGTATCCATCAGCTTGTCTCCGTCCCACATACAGGTGTCAAGGAGCTGTTGCCCTGTAAGACGAAGAATTCGCGCCCTTCCAGCGGCATAATGAAGAAGGTATCGGGATTCAACAGGCTATACAACACTCTGTCGTTGCACGTAGGTCCAGTGCCGATGGTCACCTGTGCATTTCAATCGTAGTTGCTGATGTGACACGTGCATGGGTCGTCGGCTGAAGAGACCCATCGTTAGGCCACTATATATATATATATATATATATATATATATATATATATATATATATATATATATATATATATATATATATATATATATATATATATATGACCTAGTAGATAGTGTCTGAAGTTCCATGCGGCTTTTCGCGGATGATGCTGTAGTATACAGAGAAGTTGCAGCGTCAGAAAATAGTAGCGAAATGCAGGAAGATCTGCAGCGGATAGGCACTTGGCGCAGGGAGTGGCAACTGACCCTTAACATAGACAAATGTAATGTATTGCGAATACATAGAAAGAAGGATCCTTTATTGTATGATTATATGATAGCGGAACAAGCACGGGTAGCAGTTACTTCTGAAAAATATCTGGGAGTATGCGTACGGAATGATTTGAAGTGGAATGGTCATATAAAATTAATTGTTGGTAAGGCGGGTGACAGGTTGAGATTCATTGGGAGAGTCCATAGAAAATGTAGTCCATCAACAAAGGAGGTGGCATACAAAACACTCGCTCGACCTATACTTGAGTATTGCTCATCAGTGTGGGATCCGTACCAGATCGAGTTGACGGAGGAGATAGAAAAGATCCAAAGAAGAGCGGCGCGTTTCGTCACAGGGTTATTTGGTAAGCGTGATAGCGTTACGGAGATGTTTAGCAAACTCAAGTGGCAGACTCTGCAAGAGAGGTGCTCTGCATCGCGGTGTAGCTTGCTGTCCACTTTTCGAGGGGGTGCGTTTCTGGATGAGGGTGCTTCCCCCTACTTATACCTCCCGAGGAGATCACGAATGTAAAATTAGAGAGATTCGAGCGCGCACGGAGGCTTTCCGGCAGTCGTTCTTCCCGCGAACCATACGCGACTGGAACAAGAAAGGGAGGTAATGACAGTGGCACGTAAAGTGCCCTCCGCCACACACCGTTGGGTGGCTTGCGGAGTATAAATGTAGATGTAGATGTAGATGTAGGACGAATCGGTGCACTGTTTGTTAAGACACACTTGTACCCTTCCCAGCATTGGAGTCTGATGTAAGATCCGCCAACGTTCGCCGTCTCTCCTGTTTTGCCAGTCTGCGCAGCCGACGACGTCCAACTTGTGTAGCGATGGGTGGCCGCCCAATCCTACGACGTGTGGACGTGGTTTCACCTTGATGTCGCCACATGTTGAACAGACTCACCACAGCACTCCTCCAACACCAAGCAAGTCGTGCAGCTTCCGATACGCTCGTGCCGAGCATGCGAGCCGTCACAGTCAGCTCTCAGTCAGACTCTGGTAGATCGCGCGCCTTCTCCATTCTATTCACCCACAGCACGCTCTCTGATACTGCTTGCACCGTGCATCAGTCTGACTAGCAGTCATACATCGCCAAGTGACGTTACTATCGCCTGGACAGGGTTGTATCGAGAGTAGGCCGGTGTTCCGGCAGATCAATATACACGGTGGTACATTGATAGTGACCGGACCAAATATCTCACGAAATAAGCATCAAACGAAAAACCCACAAAGAACTAAACGTATAGCTTGAAGGGGGAAACCAGATGGCGCTATGGTTGACCTGCTAGATGGCGCTGCCACAGGTCAAACGGATATCAACTGCGTTTTTTAAAAATAGGAACCCCCATTTTTATTACATATTCGTGTAGTACGTAAAGAAATATGAATGTTTTAGTTGGACCACTTTTTTCGCTTTGTAATAGATGGCGCTGTAATAGTCACAAACGTATAACTACGTGGTATCACGTAACATTCCGCCAGTGCGGACGGTATTTGCTTCGTGATACATTACCCGTGTTAAAATGAACCGTTTACCAATTGCGGAAAAGGTCGATATCGTGTTGATGTATGGCTATTGTGATCAAAATGCCCAACGGGCGTGTGCTATGTATGCTGCTCGGTATCCTGGACGACATCATCCAAGTGTCCGGACCTTTCGCCGGATAGTTACAATATTTAAGAAAACAGCAAGTGTTCAGCCACATCTGAAACGTCAACCACGACCTGCAACAAATGATGATGCCCAAGTAGGTTTTTTAATTGCTGTCGCGGCTAATCCGCACATCAGTAGCAGACAAATTGCGTGAGAATCGCGAATCTCAAAAACGTCGGTGTTCAGAATGCTACATCAACGTCGATTGCACAAGAGAAATTACGGGACGATGACAGATTTTTTGCACGCGTTCTATTTAGCGACGAAGCGTCATTCAGCAACAGCGGTAACGTAAGCCGGCATAACATGCACTATTTGGCAACGGAAAATACATGATGGCTGCGACAAGTGGAACATCAGCGACATCGGGTTAATGTATGGTGCGGCATTATGGGAGGAAGGATAATAGGTCCCCATTTTATCGATAGCAATCTAAATGGTGCAATATATGGTGATTTCCTACATAATGTACTACCGATGTTACTACAAGATGTTTCACTGCATGACAGAATGGCGATGTACTTCCAACATGATGGCTGTCCGGCACATAGCTCGCGTGCGGCTGAAGCGGTACTGAATAGCATATTTCATGACAGGTGGATTGGTCGTCGAAGCACCATACCAAGGCCCGCACGTTCACCGGATCTGACGTCCCCGCATTTCTTTCTGTGGGGAAAGTTGAAGGATATTTGCTATCGTGATCCACCGACAACGCCTGACAACATGCGTCAGCGCATTGTCAATGCATGTGCGAACATTACGGAAGGCGAACTACTCGCTGTTCAGAGGAATGTCGTTACACGTATTGCCAAATGCATGGAGGTTGACGAACATCATATTGAGCATTTATTGCATTACTGTGGTATTTACAGGTAATCACGCTGTAACAGCATGCGTTCTCAGGAATGATAAGTTCACAAAGGTACATGTATCACATTGGGACAACCATAATAAAGTGTTCAAACGTACCTACGTTCTGTATTTTAATTTAAAAAACCTACCTGTTACCAACTGCTCGTCTAAAATTGTGAGCCATACTTTTGTGACTATTACAGCACCATTTATCACAAAGCGAAAAAAGTGGTCCAAGTTAAACATTCATATTTCTTTACGTACTACACGAATATGTAATAAAAAATGGGGGTTCCTATTTTTAAAAAAAACGCAGTTGATATCCGTTTGACCTATCGCAGCGCCATCTAATGGGCCAACCATAGCGCCATCTGCTTTCCCCCTTCAAGCTAGACAAGTTTCGTTCTTTGAAGTTTTCTGATTTGACGCTTATTTCGTGAGATATTTGGCGTGGTTACGATCAATGGACCACCCTGTATAGGATGAACATTAATAAAACCGACAAACTACAGGCATGGTTTCCTGACTGGAAGTGAAAGAAAAATTGTTCGCACGGTAGGTGGCGCTGACGAATGACAGTCCCTCTGACCAGGTGCCGTGTATTCCTTGTGTGTTGCAGGCTGTGTGACTGACGCAGCTTGCTGTAAGCAGGAGAATGGTCTGGTATTCATGTCGGAACCAAGCCGAGATGGTGTTCGTGTACGACCAAGCAGAAGCAGACGGAAAGGGGGGCGTTTGTATGGTCGTGGGTCCTTTAATACAGGCGAACGTGCAGGGAGGCGGCTGACTGTGCTTACGTTCGTCTGTCAGAAAGGACCCGTGATGACATAAAGGCCCAAAAGGGGTTTGCAATGTTGTGTGATGTGGTTGCCGTCTGTGAGGGTATTTGTTTTGACATAGCCTTGCTGCCTCTCGTCCGTTTCCGTCTGTGTGGCCGTAGACAAACACCATCTCGACTTGTTACCATCATGAATACCACACCATTCACCTGTTTACACTTCGTTGTCAGGAGAACTTTCACTCGTCAGCGCCATCCACCGTGAAAACGATGCATTTCCGGACACATGTTCATAGGACCTATTTTCCTACATTTTCAGCCAGGAGTCCGTCCCGGCAGTTTGTCGATTTTATCAATATTCACCACACCATATACAGGGTGTCTCATTTATTTTGACCACCCTAAATAACTGTTCGTCCAGATGCAAATTGCAAAATGTTTCAAGCAATCAGCATGACTGCCTTCGTTGTAGCTTTGTTTTTTACAAAAATATGAACAGCAGTATGACTTTTTTAAATGGCACCCGGTATTTTTTATTCGGTAATTCATTTCCTCTTCTAAAGACCTAATCAAAAATGTTTCACTGAAATACAACGTTATTAATTAATAACACAACACTGACTTTCAGCCCGGGATCACAAACTCGTCCTTTTGCTGGAGTTGTCAGAAAACAAATGAAAACCAAGTAAAAACATAACACAAAATTGACTTGACTCTCCTGTACCATTGCCCAGAAGTTGAGCATTCAAAGATGCTCAAAGTGCTGACCTTGAACACCGATACACTGGTGCACTCGTTGAATGAAAGAATTATTTACTGCTTCCAGTGTTGCCTGCTGAAAGAATTACAAGCAAGCACGATACGTTCCTGCATGTCCTCTGGAATTGTTGGTGTATCGCGATAGACAACGTCTTTAATGCATTCCAAAGGAAAAAAGTCCAGAGGATTTAAATCAGCCGGCCGCTGTGGACCAGCTGTTCTAGGCGCTTCAGTTCGGAACCCCGCTGCTGCTACGGTCGCAGGTTCGAATCCTGACTCGGGCATGGATGTGTGTGATGTCCTTAGGTTAATTAGGTTTAAGTAGTTCTAAGTCTAGGGCACTGATGACCTCAGATGTTAAATCCCATAGTGCTTAGAGCCATTTGAACCATTTAAATCAGGAGACCTAGCAGGCCAAGTAAGTTTCTCCTCGACCAGTCCATCTGGCAGGATACCTTCGGCTCAGAACACGACGTGCACGCAAGTCATTATGTGCTGGACATCCATCATGTTCATACCACATAAGCATTTTGGTTCTTAACGGCACTTCACCCAGAAAAGGAGGAAGAATTCGTCAGAGGAACTTGGCATACGCTGTGCCGTTTAGACTACCATTGATGAAATAAGGGCCAATAATTGTAGTACCAAGCATCCTACACCAGACGTTAACTCTCCATTGACGCTGATATTCCACCTGTCTAAGCCATCGTGGGTTGTCGCTGGACCAATAATGCATGTTCCTTGTATTTACTTGTCCTTTGCTGGAGAAGGAACATTCATCGGTAAATAGAAGATTGGAGAAGAAGTTCGAGATTGCGACGATTTGCTGCTGTGCCCACTGACAGAACTGTTCATGATTCTGGAAACCATTCCCACCCAATTATTGATGTAGCTGTACATGGTAAGGATGGAACTGGCGATCTTTAAGAACATGACGTACACTGCTTTTAGGAATGCCCATCTCGTGTTCAACCTGTCGTGTGCTCACATGTGGGTTCATAGCAGCGGAAGCGAGAACAGTAACTTCAGCAGCTTCGTCTGTGCGAGTGCTACGACGATTGCGATGTCGAGGGCTGAAACTTCCTGTTTCCTGAAGCGTCGCAACAAGACGAGAAAACATCCGGCGGGAAGGTGGGTTCTTGTCAGGATATCGCTCCCTGTACAGTTCCGCTGCCTGCGTAGCACATCGCCTGCCTTCAGCAACAAAAATAAAAGAAACGTTATGTCGATGCAGGTTGTAGGAAGGACAGCCTTTAATGTATGCCTACTCTACACAACAGTGTTTAAAAGAACTAAACTACTATACTAAATGTACCCGTACATAAGAAAACAGTATTGCAATTACTGTTCTGCTAACTTACATTCTCCAGAGATGAGTAGCATTTCTACCTTCTCTTCGTTGGTGTACATTCTACTCACACAACTCTTCAACTGACGATGGCCGGCCGCTGGTGGCCGAGCGGTTCTGGCGCTACAGTCTGGAACCGCGCGACCGCTACGGTCACAGGTTCGAATCCTGCCTCGGGCATGGATGTTTGTGTTGTCCTTAGGTTAGTTAGGTTTAAGTAGTTCTAAGTTCTAGGGGACTTATGACCTCAGCAGTTGAGTCCCATAGTGCTCAGAACCATTTGAACTGACGATGGTTGACGGAATGACGGGTGTGCATTCTGCTTATGTTTACATTTGTCCTGTGTCAACATCAGCACGTGGATGTGTTCCATTACCCCAAGTACCTGCACTAAGCGCTGGGAGCGTCAACGTCAATGTTGTGTTATGTAATTAATAACGTGGTGTTTCAGTGAATGGTAAACTGTGACCCACTTTTGAATAGGTGTTTAGGAGAGGAAATGAATTACCAAATAAAAAATACAGGGCACCATTTAAAAAAGTTATATCGCTGTTCATATCTTTGTAAAAAATCAAAGCTACAATGAAGCAATCATGCTGTGAAACATTTTGTAATTGGCATCTGGACAAACAGTTATTTATGATGGTCAAGATAAATGGGACACCCCGTATATACAGACAGTGAAATATCTCGAAAACTAAACATCCGATAAAAAAGTTATAATGCAAATTTATTTGTCTCGGAGGGGGACATCTAAGGAATCCATCACCCCCTGTGCGTGCGTAGGGGGTTCAGCTCTGAAATCGTCAATGAAAACCACCGTTTTTTATTCCAGATTACGATTCTACGTCAAAATCTGCATATGTTTTGTCTGAAGCATTTTCTTCGTTTCGTCACAGATGGCGCTGTAATCGGAGGAATAGAAATAGCTACAAAATCGTAATTTACGACTTGTTACTCAATGGCCCTTGAATATCCAATGGCAAGTGTGACCCTACCTCTTTGCTGCGAGGGTAGGACAGACGAGTATTTCATAACTTCTAATCGGAAAGCCCATTCTCAACGTTGTATTCCTCCGACATACCGAAGAGGTGATTACGCGACGCTCCACAGTGCCCATGTAGCGAACTACGTCGTATCATAACAGGCAGTACGCTGCGACCGGAGCCCACATGTCGTGCAGATGTAGAACAGATAGCGCCTCCAAACTGTACAATACTTGTGCAGTGTGTATTGCTTGCACGCCTACCGGTCATTTGAAGAACTGACGTGGAAGTGGATGATGAATGTTGCAACCACAGAAGAATGAAACTGAAATCATCCTAATTTATGGAGAGTCTAAGAAAAATGTTGAGGCTGCTGTTTTCTTGTATGCTGAGCGTTTTCCGAAGAAAGCTCGGTCTCGTTCGTTCTTTTACAAGGTTGTGAACGCCTTTATGTCTGATGGCAGCGTACAGACCGACAAAAGGAAACGAAGCAAGCGTATTACAGGAGAAGCTAATGAAATAGCTGTACTAGCGGCAGTGGACCACAACCCGCGGATAAGCACCCGGCAATTACACCGAGATTACGGTATGTCCGTAGGTATCAGTGTCACAATACAGCATCGTCATAAGTATCGTCCATGCCACGTGCCGTTGCATCAAGTACTTCATGGACCCTATTTCCATAAACGGGTAGTGTTTTGTGAATGGGCTCGTTAACAGGTGCTAACGACCCCCACGTTGTTTGCCGAGGTATTATTTTCCGACGAGTGTGCATTCACAAGCCATGGTAGCGTTAACCGGCGGCACGTTGAATGGAAGCGAATATCGAACTATTTTCAAACAGGAACTACCGGTGCTACTGCGTGACGTCGCACTGGACGTGCGACAACGTATGTGGTTTCAGCGTGACAGTTGCACAGTGCATTTCGCAATTGAAGCACGGAAAGTATTAGACCGTGTTTACAGTGGTCGAGGGATCAGTAGAGGTGGCCCTATTAATTTGTCCGCTAGGTCGCCGGATTTCTTTCTGTGGGAATATTTAAAAGATACGATGTACCAGCAAATGCCAACAGGCCGTGAAGACATGGTCGACCGCATCAGAAACGCCTGTACTGACATCCCCGCAGATATGCTTCTATGCTGTGTACGGTCATTTGAAAAGCGGATCACTAAGTGCATTGAAGTTTGAACACTTACTGTAATTGGAAAAGTAGAGGAGCGTTCGCCTCGAGCCACGGCCAAAGTGGTGTGTCGAGTAGTCCCCTGTTCGATTTGTCGGAGGAAAACAACGTTGTGAATGGGGTTTCCAATTAGAAGCTATGAAATACTGGCCTGTGCTATCCTCGCAGCATGAAGGTGGGTCCCACGTGCTACTGGATATTCAAGGGTCATTGAGTAGCATGTCGTAAATTACGATTGTGTACCGATTTCTATTCCTCCGATTACAACGCCATCTGTGGCGAAACGACGAAAATGCTTCAGATCTTGTCGTAGAACCGTAATCTGCAATAAAAAACAATCCGATGTGTAGCTTTCGGTATATTTCAATGCCTTCAGTTAAAATGAACAAAACACACACACACGAACACACACACACAAATTTACGAAATTAAATACAATAAAAACCATATCCCAAATTTCTGGTCAAAATGCTATTAAACAAGACACAGAATCTTTCCTGTGAGATTTTCTCTGAAATTAAATATACGTTTAATACGAGGGTAATCCCAAAAGTAAGGTATCCTATTTTTTTATAAGTACATAGACCTGTTTATTTCTACAACGGTTTACATCAGTTTACAGCTTGAACATTTAGCTATTTTTCGACATAATCACCCTATCTGTCGATGCCTTTTTGTAGACGCTGTGCCAGTTTTTGTATGCCCATGTCATACTAGCTCGCCGCCATGCTGTTCAGAAAGTTATGAACCTCTTCTTTCACCTCGTCGTCGAAGCTGAATCGCTTTCCGGCCAAGTGTTCTTTTAACCTAGGGAACAGGTGATAGTCACTGGGCCGGCCGGACTGGCAGAGCGGTTCTAGGCACTACAGTCCGGAACCGCGTTGCTGCTACGGTCGCAAGTTCGAATCCTGCCTCGGGCATGGATGTGTGTGATGTCCTTAGGTTAGTTAGGTTTAAGTAGTTCTAAGTTCTAGGGGACTGATGACCTCAGAAGTTAAGCCCCATAGTGCTCAGAGCCATTTGAACTTGATAGTCACTGGGCGCCAAGTCAGGACTACAGGGGTCGGTGGGTTGTTGTGTTCCACTGAAACTGATGCAGGAGAACAACGGTTTGCCGAGCGATGATTGGGCGAGCGTTGGCACGGAGAATGTGGACGCCCTTGCTCAACATTCCTCTTCTCCGGTTCTGAATTGCCCGTTTGAGTTTTTTCAGAGTCTCACAGTACCTGTCAGCGTTAATTGTGGTCCGAGCGATTAAGCTCCGGCGACGAGGTGAAAGAAGAGTTTCATAACTTTCTGAACAGCATGGCGGCGAGCTGGTATGACATGGGCATACAAAAACTGCCACAGCGTCTACAAAAATGCATCGACTGAAATGGTGATTATGTCGAAAAATAGCTAAATGTTCAAGCTGTAAACTGATGTAATCCATTGTAGAAATAAACAGGTCTATGTACTTATAAAAAAGTACGAGACCTTACTTTTGGGATTACCCTCGTATGATAACATCGCCCTTCCAAAAAAAAGGTCTCAAATAATTAGCATTATTTGTACGATTCTGTATACAACATAGATATCTCTATTGCATACTGCAGCGTTACAACAGGTATAATACATATAAAAGGAGACAGCCAGCTTAAATGAGAACTGAGAAACTGCAACAATCGGTCTGTGTCGCAATGGTATTTACGTTCTCATTGTCATGCAATTATACTAGAGAGCTGTAAATAACGCCAAATATAGTCTAGACCACATTTCCACTTATTATATCTTAGCTACGAAATGAGTAGTTACTCACTCACTGCCAGGTTTTTGTGTTTAACTTGTCTTGAAAAGAGCTCATAACAGGTTTATTAGATTTTATTGCGCTTTAGGACCATCATGCAACTTCATTATTTAAAAAAAAATAAAGTAATTATCCCCATCTTGAGTTATGTAGGAGCCTGTTTTACCAGAATGTTGTTATACATGATTTCCAGCATTCTTAAAATATGGTAAAAATGTCTTATGTAATTATCGAGCTCAAACAAGCAAATTGGATGTATAAAATATTCTCGGTTGTTTTATTCGTCAAATAAGAATAAAATCTCGACCTTTCGACGACAACCAGCACCTTTTTTTTATCATGAATTACTCACGTCACGAAGTCTTGTTGTTCCCTACGCTAGTGGCAGTTTTCACGCTTAACTAATGCGGCTAATTTCTCTGTAGTCACGCCGGCCGCTGTGACTGAGCGGTTCTAGGCGCTTCAGTCCGGAACCGCGCTGCTGCTACGGTCGCAGGTTCGAACCCTGCCTCGGGCGTGGATGTGTGTGATGTCCTTAGGTTAGTTAGGTCTAAGTAGTTCTCAGTCTACGGGGCTGATGACCTCAGATGTTAAGTCCCATAGTGTTCAGAGCCATTTGAACCATCTCTGTAGTCTCTCAAAACTTCGACAGCCTGCTAATATGAATCACTAACAAGGAGACCGAACTCACTCGTCATGAACGATCTTTTCCAAATTTATGGTATAAGCGACAGAAGAGTGAACTCCACGTGGCCAAGCGTGTACAGAAAGTAGCTTGTTTGTCGCAGATCGAGCGGACCACGAGCCAATTGTGGTGTCTGGGATTCTAGGCATTGTCTGGCGCAGCAGGACTTCCTACTCCGTTAGTTTCATTTCGGCCTTCGAGCAACTGTCGGCAGCTGCACGAGAACAATAGTTTTCCGGTGCAGGTAAAAACAGCCTTCGGGGACAGCGCTAGCAGCAGCTACGGGTATCATTCGTTTGCTAGCTCATATCCGGTAATATTTCAATAATATACTGAGAACACAGTAAGAATATTGCATGGGTGTAGAAACTTTTAAACAACCGTGTAATTTTAAAAGTGCGGCGTTTATAATGCGGGCGTCCGCAGCTCGTGGCCTCGCGGTCGCGTTCTCGCTTTCCGAGCTCGGGATCCCGGGTTCGATTCCCGGCGTGTTCTGGGATTTTCACCCGGCTCGAGGTGACTGGGTGCTTGTGCTGTCATCATCATTCTTCACAGTGGCCAGATTGACTGAGGAAAGGTTGGGAATTTGTACGGACGCTGCTAACCGCGCAGTTGAGTCCCCCGCAAACCAAGCATCATCATCATCGTATAATGCGGGCAAGATACTGAGAAAACTGTAAAATAAGAGAAGTACCTAATTTTATATACCAAGTTCTCGTGTACGCGCCACAAATCCGATCCAGTCTTTTAAGCAAATGTTAATAAAAACAATATGCTGAGCATTATTTTGTTTTGTCTGCCATGTAAGTAACGTAAAAATTGAAAATAAAAGAAACAAAAATAGTTTGCACATAGTGACTCGACCCCACGACCTTCGGATTACCGTCCGTATTTCTTCTGCATCGCCGACCGCCGCCTGGAGTCTGCAGTACCGTAAATGGTTCATGCTGCGCAAGACCCGCGCAAAAAATGCTATTTTTTCCAGACGCTCAGCCATCTGGAGTTCCCACATCTATCGATTTCATACTCACCAAGCTCCGCATACACCATGAATTTGCACGAATGTGTGTTGACGAGCAAGCGCGGCGCCCTTGTAACACTGCACCACACGACCTGGTTAAATTTCGTTGCAGATTCTGACCTCTGCGACCTCTTTGATGACAGAGTTTCAGTAGGTTGATCCGTAGGGTAGCATTTTAGTTTCACCAGACACGATTATATGTTTCTTCGTGGGGCTGTGCTCAGCAACCGCTGATTTTTCTAAGCTACGGTTTTTAGTACCGAATGCGATTTTGTACTGGAGACAGAAGAAAAGGTGCCATTTCTAGATGGGAGGTCTCGACACACTGTTTAACGAAAGTCGCCAGTGAGACTGCTCTAGATTTCGTAGCTGTGGGGATTTCCGGAAGCGCTCGTCTAACCTGGGGAGGTATGGGAAAGATACGGGAGGCAGAACATAGGTAGACGCGAAACGCCAGCTGGAGGGCATGGCGTTGAAGGAATTCCACGAAAGGATACATTCAGGGAAGGGCGGAACTCCGGGAAACATTGTTAAAGACAGTGACAGACGAAATATGCTTTTGAGAGTGAGGATCATGGATGTACACCCCATCGTTGGCCTAGCTGGGAGTTTAGAAATGAGTACGCGGTCTAAAGTTGGAGGGATCGTAGTTGGATTAGACTGCTGTGAATCGGGGTGTCTGGTAGGCATCCCATGATTACCGCTTGGCCTTTGACAGGGTTGGTCGTTAGGTACCGGAAGCTACAGCAGCTCGCGAAATTGTTAAGGTGTAGTGGACGGTTAGAGGTCGAGTTGGAGCGACGTTTGGGATGGAGGGAGACCAAACAGAAAGGAAGTGTCGACAATTTACGGGAGAAATGCACTGGAGGACAGAGAGGACAGAGAAATGGCTTTGGCACGTCATCTATGTAGAGGGCTCCATTGGGGTAAGTGGGACAGTTGTCTGGGCACTCCACTGAACACGTGGAATACAAGGAACTACATTTGTGAGTTGCGAAGGGCGATGAGACAGATAGGAGGCAACCAGGAGGACGTTATGTCCTAAGGTTCGGAGACCGAATGTCAAACCGCAAACGTTTTGGGAAAGCTCGGTCAGTCCTGATGCCTTAACTGGCGTGGCTGTCGTGACGTTAGCGCACGGGTGAACAGCCTCGAATGTTTCGTGACTCGAGCGATGGATGCTGTTTTCTGGCGGCTTGTTGTTGTCTGAGGCAGTTGTCACGAAACAAGCGGCGCGTCGCATCCCGCCTGACCTTTACCGGTCCTAACGGGTTCCAGCCAGCCGGACACCGGACTTTGATTCTGATAGCCCCTCCCAAACTGCCCCGCCTTCCCAATCCCTCTCTGTCTGTACTGGTATCGATTAAAGCCTTCTGATCCACTAGTTCTGACTGTGCCCCTGCCGTTATAAGAAAATATGTAATGATCTAGGCAGCTCTTTCACTGTAAAATGGACTTTCATTGCAGAAGACATATGTATAGCCATCTGCAAGACATGTGGCGGATGGGGAGGGGAGAGTGGGAGGCTGGCAGGGGGGAGGAGAGGGGAGGGGACATGGGGGTGGAGTAGTGGAAGAATCTTCCCCCCCCTCCCCCCACTCCCCCTGATATGGAGCTTTTAGTCATAACAGAATTCTCATGCACTTCTAGAAGCGATTTCCCGTGATTGCGCAAAACCACTCGTCTAGACGTGGTCGATCGCTGTAAGACAAACTGTGCTTTAGCAATTGCTATGTTGGGTAATTTTAGATCTAGCGCCGTCCACTGCAGATGACCTTCCTTCTGGATTTCTAAGCATATTTTATGCTGTGGCAATGGTATTATTAACGCCCTTTGGTGTACGAACGATATCAGAAATTCAGCAATAGTTTGAAAAATAATCTGGCCTTTCAGGAACTCAGAACCACCAAAAAAATTGAACGTTAATCACAAATACTTTTAGAGTACTTTAGAGGAGTACTTCAGTGTATGGAAAATTGATGCTGTCGTATGTAATTTAAGTACCAACTAATTTCAGAAAGTATCTACATCTACATACATACTCCGCAATCCACCATACGGTGCGTGGCGGAGGGTACCTCATACCACAACTAGCATCTTCTCTCCCTGTTCCACTCCCAAACAGAACGAGGGAAAAATGACTGCCTATATGCCTCTGTACGAGCCCTCATCTCTCTTATCTTTGTGGTCTTTCCGCGAAATATAAGTTGGCGGCAGTATAATTGTACTGCAGTCAGCCCCAAATGCTGGTTCTCTAAATTTCCTCAGTAGCGATTCACGAAAAGAACTCCCCCTTTCCTCTAAAGACTCCCACCCGAGTTCCTGAAGCATTTCCGTAACACTCGCGTGATGATCTACCAGTAATAAATCTAGCAGCCCGCCTCTGAATTGCTTCTATGTCCTCCCTCAATCCGACCTGATAGGGATCCCAAACGCTCGAGCAGCACTCAAGAATAGGTCGTATTAGTGTTTTATAAGCGGTCTCCTTTACAGATGAACCACATCTTCCCAAAATTCTACCAATGAACCGAAGACGACTATCCGCCTTCCCCACAACTGCCATTACACGTTTGTCCCACTTCATATCGCTCTGCAGTGTTACTCCCAAATATTTAACCGACGTGACTGTGTCAAGCGCTACACTACTAATGGATTATTCAAACATTACAGGATTCTTTTTCCTATTCATCTGCATTAATTTACATTTATCTATATTTGGAGTAAGCTGCCATTCTTTACACCAATCACAAATCCTGTCCAAGTCATCTTGTATCCTCCTGCAGTCACTCAACGACGACACCTTTCCGTACACCACAGCATCATCCGCACATTGCTATCCACCCTATCAAAAGATCATTTATGTAGATAGAAAACAACAGCGGACCTAACACATTGCCCTGGGGCACTCCAGATGATACCCTCACCTCCGATGAACACTCACCATCGAGGACAACGTACTGGGTTCTATTACTTAAGACGTCTTCGAGCCACTCACAGACTTGGGAACCAATCCCATACGGTCGTACCTTAGTTAGGAGTCACGCCCTGTCGAACGTTAACGACCTGCTGAATACTGTTAAAAGCAAATCTCAGGCTTTTTGCAGGTGATGAAGTTATCTATAGTGACCCATTGCCCGAAAAAAGACTGACATATATCCAGGCAGGTGTCAAAGTGTTACCAACACTATTAACTTACTTAAATGCTCATAAACGTAAAATTTTGCACGTCAAAAACGCAAAACCTTAATATTCTACGAGTAGAGCATCAGCGAGTCATAGCTGAATTCAGTAATCCAATACCATCACCGATGTGCAGCGATTTGTGAAGATGTGAAGTGGAACCTTACTTAAATGCTCATAAACGTAAAATTTTGCACGTCAAAAACGCAAAACCTTAATATTCTACGAGTAGAGCATCAGCGAGTCATAGCTGAATTCAGTAATCCAATACCATCACCGATGTGCAACGATTTGTGAAGATGTGAAGTAGAACGTTCATGTAGGCTCAATGGCAGGTTCTAGTGTAATAAATATGTAATGTACTGAATCGACTGTGAGAAAGCTAAGTGGCAAAGACGTTATCTGAGAGACTCTATGATAATTATATCGTTGACTCGAAATATTACTCTCTCTGTAGTTTACTCGTAACTAAGGGTAACTAGAGTTTTCTGTTCGCTTCTTTGGATGTTATGTGGAGAACTGTACAAGAAACACAATAAACCGTTATTATTTCATGAGAACAAAGGTGAGCGTCACGACCTTTATTAGTATTTTTGGAAGTATTGAAATAGCAGAATTGTTTCAGATTGAATGCGACGTGTACGGGAAGAGACGTGGACAACAGCACTCGAACCTGCAATCTCATGTATGAATAGCTGCTAAAAATATCCAGCCGTCTCTCCCGAGACTCTTCATACGCGCAACAAACAGTATTTCTTTTAACAGCACTATCACAGACAATTTTATCACGTTGTTACGACCTTTTACTGCGAGAATAATACAGACAAACAGACAACAGACAAACAAAAAATAGACAAACACATAAAAGAATATACCACAAGATGGCAGACTGTGGTTCGGTAGGATACTTTGAAAATGTAAACAATCTATAAAGGAGACTGCTTGCGTAACACTTGTGCTACCCAACCTCGTACATAGCTAAAATTAGTTGGACCCATGCCAAATAGTATTAACAGGGAATGTTGGATGTACACAGAGTAGGGTAACATGAACGGTCACAGGCCTCATCTTGGGTATTGATAACAGCCTCTGCTGCATTTAGTCCTGTATTACTGGATCACTACTGGTTTCCTGGCGCTGAAACAGCCTGTGGGTGGTTTTTAAGGCGGTTTTACATCTACCTCGGCGAATGCCGGCTGGTTCCCCTCATTCCGTCCCAGTTACACTATGTCGGCGACTGCTGCGCAAACACTGTCTCCACATACGTGTACACAGTAATTACTCTACCACACAAACATTTCGGATTACACTCGTCTGGTATGAAACGTTCTGCGGCGAGGGGGGGGGGGGGGGGGGAAATCAGCTGGGGGCCGAACCCTGGGCTCGGTGTGGGGCGGCGGTGGGTTGGGTGGACTGCTATGGCCTGTTGTGAACCAATACACAATACACACACACACCTAAAGATGTGGCTTTTAGTGCCACGAAACCAGTAGTGATCCAGTAATAAAGCACTAAATACAGCTGGAGCTGTTATTAATACCCAAGATGAAGATTCACAGCTGCATCTACAAGGTTGTCTGCAGGTGACAGGCTTGTTTGACCCATGGACGTGCGCCACGGAAATTATGTAAAATCTGTACCGGCAGAGCCTTCAAGCGAAACGCCTTGTTTCCTACGATAGCCTGTTTGAAAAGTTTCATAAGGAATTTATGAATGTAGTACCGACACCTAGGTATCAATAACGTGGCGACAGCAATTACAACATTAGATTAATTATAGCTCACACGGAGAGATTTAATGCTTGGAATAGTGTGAAGCACCCTCCGCCGTTCATGTCACTATAGTTTTCAAAGTATAGACGTTGTTATAAATGTAGCCATATCGAACAGAGTTGGCATAAAATTCACAATTGTTACTCTTCCGTTAAAATACTTCGTATTTCTCGCTTATGTGAGAAACTAACTAAACGTATTTACAATCAATGTGAAATGCAACCTAATGCGCTTCATTCACCAGAAATATACCACCTGACAAAAAATGCGAAGCGCTTAGAAAAAGTGGTTGGATGTTAATATAACTTCCTACACGTCCACACTAAGTTGGTATGTAAATGAATAGAGTTGCAATTGCCAGCCGGGGTGGCGGAGCGGTTCTAGGCGCTACAGTCTAGAGCCGCGCGACCGCTACGTTCGCAGGTTCGAATCCTGCCTCGGCCATGGATGTGTGTGATGTCCTTAGGTTAGTTAGGTTTAGGTAGTTCTAAGTTCTAGGGGACTGATGACCTCAGAAGTTAAGTCCCATAGTGCTCAAAGCCATTTTTTTTTAACAGTTGCAATTCTATGTGACACCTAGAACGGTCAGCAGACTGAACTAGTGATGTTGGTGTTTAGCGTTTTTATTAGGTCTGGTAGAACATAAAGGGGCGTGAACAGTGTCAGATGCCAATGTGCTACCGTGAAAACGCGGAGATGCCGCGCAGTCGTGTGAGGCAGTGTTATTAGCATCTGAGAGACTTTGAAAACGGCCCTTAGTGAGGATCTCCATTTGGCCAGCTGGTCGAAGCGCATTCTATTCATATCTGATTGCCGTTCTGATGTGATGGTGAACACATGTTTGCCGTATAGGCAAACTCGCTGTCAAGGTTCTGACCACCACAAGGAAGAGGATCACCGTATTACGTACCCCAATCACGTCCTAAACCTTTCTCATCTGCGTCTGCCATCCAGATACACAATGTAATCAAAAGTATCCGGACACCTGGCTGAAAATGACTTACAAGTTCGGTCCGCAGCTCGTGGTCGTGCGGTAGCGTTCTCGCTTCCCGCGCCCGGGTTCCCGGGTTCGATTCCCGGCGGGGTCAGGGATTTTCTCTGCCTCGTGATGACTGGGTGTTGTGTGCTGTCCTTAGGTTAGTTAGGTTTAAGTAGTTCTAGGGGACTGATGACCATAGATGTTAAGTCCCATAGTGCTCAGAGCCATTTTTGAATGGCATATCACTGCACTGCCCCGGATGACTATCGTCGGCCAGTATGGCGGCTAACTGCAGAGCGATGCCATTCTTTCACTGTTTTGGAGAGGCACTGTGGCGTTATTTTGTCATCGCAGGGTGGTGAGTTCCTAAGGGACCAAATGCTGAGGTCATCGGTCTCTAGGCTTGCACACTACTGAATCCAATATAAACTTATTTACGCTAAGGACAACATACACACACCCGTGCCCGAGGGAGGACCCGAACCTCCGACGGGGGGAGGCACGCGAACCGTGGCAAGGCGCCCTTGACCGCGCGGCTACCCCGCACGGCGTTAGGACGGAGCCAACGGGAATGAGTGGGGTGTCGGCTGGTGGTGATTGAGGGAACTCTGACGTCACGGTCGTCCTGTTTCCTCGTGTGTCTGTCGTGCGGCTGCACGGTGGCGACATCTTTCAACAGTTCAATGCTCGTTCACACACGGCACCTGTCTCTACGAGCAGCCCGCGTGGTACTGAGGTACTGCCGTACCCAGCAAGATCCCCAGATTTGTCACCGATACAACAGGAGTGGGGTAATCTTTGCGCCACCGCCGTCCTAGTGCAAGTACCGGTGATATGCAGGACCAGTTACGGCAGTCGCGGACCAGCCTGCGACAGGTGAGGGCACAGCGGCCTTACGACAGGCCATAGCAGTCAAAGCATGCAGGCCAGAGAGCGTGCAACGTCGTACTGACAAGTTCTTTGTAAACAGACTCGATTCTTTAGTCACTGAAATAACATCTCACAGCCTCCCAGCACGCGATGTTTCCATTCGTTTCCTCCTTCTGTTCACGAACCTTCACTTTTTTTGTCAAAAAATGGTTCAAATGGCTCTGAGCACTATGGGACTTAACATCTATGGTCATCAGTCCCCTAGAACTTAGAACTACTTAAACCTAACTAACCTAAGGACATCACACAACACCCAGCCATCACGAGGCAGAGAAAATCCCTGACCCCGCCGGGAATCGAACCCGGGAACCCGGGCGTGGGAAGCGAGAACGCTACCGCACGACCACGAGATGCGGGCTTTTTTTTTGTCTTCCAGTGTACTTTGGTAGGAATGAACCCTATGGAATCCAATATACGAACATAAAATTATTATGGCACTCCAACAACATTACTCTGCGTATTTCAGGTTTGATGGACAGTTTTACAAAACGCATAACCATGAAGTTATATTATTACCTAACAAAATCAGAGGATGGGGAACCAATCGCTTTACGCTTGAGTACTGACCGGGAACCGTGAGTAATCCGACTGATAACGGCCTCTCTGGTGTGTTGCGGATTCTGGTATTTCTAGCCTCGTAACTGTCCGTCCATTCTGTGACGCTTTCCGAAATGTATGATAGCCGTACCTCGCTTCCCGTGGAGGCAGAGTCAGTTCCGAGCACTTCCCCTCTACTCGGTGGAGTCCCTTGTTTTTATCTGTAGAAATGAGTCCCATTCCCTGTAAGCAATCTTCTACACACCACCTGCATTTATTGGAGACTGCTCGTTTTCGTAGTTACGCTTTTTGTTTTCGTATTGCTCCAGTACACTAACAGACCAGTGAATAATACACTACCAGCCATTAAAATTGCTACACCACGAAGATGACGTGCTTCAGACGCGAAATTTAACCGACAGGAAGAAGATGCTGTGATATGCAAACGAATAGGTTTTCAGAGAATTCACACAACGTTGGCGCTGGTGGCGACACCTACAACGTGCTGACATGAGGATAGTTTCCAACCGATTTCTTATATACAAACAGCAGTTGACCGGCGTTGCCTGGTGAAACGTCGTTGCGATGCCTCGTGTAAGGAGCAGAAATGCGTACCATTGCGTTACCGACTTTGATAAAGGTCGCAGTGTACCCTATCGCGATGGCGGTTTATCGTATGACGACATTGCTGCTCGCGTCGGTCTAGATCCAATGACTGTTAGCAGAATATGGAATCGGTGGGTTCAGGAGTGTAATACGGAACGCCGTGCTGGATCCCAACGGCCTCGTATCACTAGCAGTCGAGACGACAGGCATCTTATCCGCATGGCCACGTCTCGATCCCTGAGTCAACAGATGGGGATGTTTCCAAGACAACAACCATCTGCACGAACAGTTCGACGACGTTTCCAGCAGCACGGACTATCAGCTCGGAGACCATGGCTGCGGCTAGCCTTGACGCTGCATCACTGACAGGAGCGCCTGCGATGGTGTATTCAACGACGAACCTGGGTGCACGAATGGCAAAACGTCGTTTTTTCGGATGAATCCAGATTCTGTTTACAGCATCGTGATGGTCGCTTCCGTGTTTGGCGGCATCGCGGTGAACACACATTGAAAGTGTGTATTTGTCATCGCCATACTGGCGTATCACCCGGCGTGATGGTATGGGGTGTCATTGGTTACACGTCTCGGTCACCTCTTGTTCGCATTGACGGCACTTTGAACAATGGACGTTACATTTCAGATGTGTTACGACCCGTGGCTCTACCCTTCATTCGATCCCTGCGAAACCCTACATTTCAGCAGGATAATGCACGACCGTATGTTGCAGGTCCTGTACGGGCCTTTCTGGATACAGAAAATGTTCGACTGCTGCCCTGGCCAGCACATTCTCCAGATCTCTCATTGCAAACGTCTGGTCAATGGTGACCAAGCAAATGGCTCGTCACAATACGACAGTCACTACTCTCGATGAACTGTGGTATCGTGTTGAAGTTGCATGGGCAGCTGTACGTATGTGTACACGCCGTCCAAGCTCTGTTTGACTCAATGCCCAGGCGTATCAAGGACGTTATTACGGCACGAGGTGGTTGTTCTGGGTACTGATTTCTGAGTTTCTATGCACCCTAATTGCGTGAAAATGTAATCACATGTCAGTTCTAATATAATATATTTGTCCAATGAATACCCGTTTATCATCTGCATTTGGTCTTGGTGTAGTAATTTTAATGGCCAGTAGTGTATGTTGCCATTTAGATGCTGATTACCGCGATCGACCATCTGCTGTCCAGTGTCCGAGAATCCTTTGACGCTACTGAGGATATACCTTTAATGTTTTTTTTTTCTAATATCCACCACAATTTGTCTTGTTGGGTTATAATTACAATGTTTCGTGGAAAATTCACAATCAAATCTATTAGAAAGATATATATGATATTTCCACATGCGACACTCCCTTTAAATATACAGAAATGCATGACGTCTAAACAGAGAATACATTTCCTAGTATCGCATTACAGTACTGCTGATAACCTCTGCACTCTGTTGCGACTACTAGATATCGAGGGGTGACGAGCGCTACGAAGCAGCACAAAGCAAAGGACCACTTAGAAGCCGTTGGAATGTAGGATTCTGTAGAATGCGAGAATTTTGAGCAACTGCAACTCAAAGTTGCGGGGCACAAACAGAAATTAGTCTTGCGAATATTACTTTGGGCGAATCTAGAATAGTAGCAGTTCAGATGCACCCGTTCTACGTATTAGTGGCTTTTTTCGCCAATGATCCGTAGAACAATTTCGTATTTAAAAATATGAAGCACAAATAGCGAATGTTCTATTGAATTTACCTCTCTCGTTAATAGTAGTTTATGTTACGAGAATACGGATAGAAAATATCAGACTATCGTCGTCACAGTCAATGCATAGAGGTAAACAGGTTTACATTTCGGATGTAACTCAGAGACTGGCATCAGTGGCGAAACAACTACAGATTGTGCAATTTGTCCTTGCGTATGAGCCACATACAGTCTTAAATGATAGGTTGAGAGGATCAAGTATCTTCTTTGATTTAACAAACGCATTTAAATTTGTGGGAATTCTGTATTTTTGCGGAAGTTGGAGAATTATGGGGCATGAGAAAAGCTACAGTTCATTTCATATTGTCGCGTCGTAACCAAAGTCAACTCCAAATCCTAAAGCAGTGTCGTCCATGAAGTCGGAGTGCAACGCTTTCGAGAAGACCACACGGCAGTCTGAATTTTGTAATATTTCTTTATATTTATGGTACTGGAAGAACTTAATTACTTTTGTGAATCACCTGAGTTTCTCTTAGTGCCTGTAAGTCAATGAATTCTGGACGGTCTTTTGACCACCCGTGAGGCTCTATGGTAGAACGTTCGCCTGCCCGCAGCAGCTCGGATTCGATTCCTGTCCGATTTTAAACAAAGGTGGTTGTCCCACGAGCATTTCCGGGAAGCCTAAAATACATAAAGGTTACAACAGAAATCGGTAGCACTGGAGACTATCAATCGCTAGATCGCTGGTTCGAGTCTCGTTTCGGTCATTTTTTTGTTCTATTTCAATACCTACGTCATTTAAATATAAAATTCATCAAATATATTCTGACGTATGTAATTATCATTTTTATGAGAAATACACCACTTCTTGTCATCCGCTAACTATGGTTGACTAGGTGGGCTGCACTGAAAAAGCTGTTAGCACTGTTAGCACCTAACGAACAGATCTGAAACAGCTGCTGACATAAGTCGCCGCGTCGTAAAGGCAACCGTCAGCAACCAACAGTGTGGCACGCACCGCGAAGTTTGCAAACACACGTGAAACACTAATACTGTTAACTCCTTACGTATAGAGGCATTCCAGGATCGCATCTTCCCTCAGCTCACATGCACTGTTCATACAACGATAATTCCACATATGTGTTAATTAGTGTAAGGTAATCTAATGGAAGGAAAAAAGACGAAAAAAATAGTGACCGAGACAAGAATCTGAGTCTCGAGCAGTGATGATTTTTTTTTTATCTTTATATATCTAACGCTTCCCAGAAATGTTCATAGAACAAGCATCTTTTGTTTAAAGAAATGGAACCAGCCGGGATTCGACCTGGACCACCCCAGCTGCCCTTCGACAAATTATTCAAGTTTCAGTTATTTAAAGATGGTCGGAAACCTTGACAATCGATTTCCTCGAGAATTTTTGAGAGTTCCATCGAACTGCTTCGGGTACCGATATTTCAGCAGTTGTGAACTTCACGTAGCGTAAATGTAAAAAAATTACAAATGTCCTATCGCCGAATGGTCTCTTTCTTAGCGCTGAGAGCATGTATGTCATGGATAAGAGCGTCCAGACATAACAGTACTGCCTCCTGGATGGAGAGTCCTGGAGTTAATGCTGTAAATACAGACATCGAATATTCCAGAATATTAACATAAACTGAAGAAGCAAACAAACTGGTACAGCTGCCTAATATCATGTACGGCCCCCGAGAGCACACAGAAGTGCCGCAACACGACGTGGCGTGGACTCCACTAATGTCTGAGGCACTACTAGAGGCAACTGACTCCGTGAATCCTGCAGGGCTGTCCATAAATCCGTAAGAGTACTAGCGGGTGAAGATCTCCTCTGAACAGCACGCTGCAAGGCATTCCAGATATGATCAATAAAGTTCATGTCTGGGGAGTTTGGTGGCCAGCGGAAGTGTCTAAACTCAGAACAGTGTTCCTGGAGCCACTCTGTAGCTATTCTGAACGTGTGGGATGTCGCATTGTCCTGCTGTAATTGGTCAAGTCCATCGAAAATGCACAATGGACATGAATGGATGTAGGTGATCAGCCAGGTTGCTCACGTGCGTGTCACGTGTCAGAATCGTGTCTAGACGTATCAGGAGTCCCATATCACTCCAACTGCACACGCCCACGACATCACAGAGCCTCCACCAGCTTGAACAGTCCCCTGCTGACATGCATGTTCCATGGATTCGTGTGTTTGTCTCCACATCCGTGCACGTCCTTGTGCTCGATACAATGTGAAACGAGACTCGTCCGACCAGGCAACAGGTTTCCAGTCATCAACAGTCCAACGTCGGTGTTGACGGGCCCAGGAGGGATGTAAAGCTTTGTGTCGCGCAGCCATCAAGGGTATACAAGTGGTTCTTCGGCTCCGAAAGCACATATTGATGATGTTGCGTCGAATGGTTCGCACGTTCACACTTGTTGATGGGCCAGAATTGACATTTGCAGCAATTTGCGGAAGGGTTGCACTTCTGTCACGATGAACGATTCTCTTCAGTCGTCGTTGGTCCCGTTCTTGCAGGATCTTTTTCCGATCTCAGCGATGTTGCAGTATCGATGTTTTACCGGATTCCTGATATTCACGGTACACTCGTGAAATGGTCGTACCGGAAAATGGCGACTTCATCGCTACTTCGGAGATGTTGTGTCCACCGCTCGTGCGCCGGCTATAGCACCACGTTCAAATTCACATAAATCTTGATAACTTCCCATTGTAGCAGCAGCAACCGATCTAACAATTGTGCCAGAGACTTGTTGTCTTATATAGGCTTTTCCGACCGCAGCGCCGTATTCTGCCTGTTTACGTCTCCGTATTTGAGTACGCATGGCTACACCAGTTTCTTTGGCGCTTCAGTGAATAACGAACATAATAAATTTAGAAAGTCTTCTAGAAATGTTGAATACTAAGCAACAAATATCTTGTGGTGATGGGATTTGAAATGGTGACCCGCACCAGGGGTGGGAACGCCGCTCCACGTACTATACAGGGTGTTACAAAAAGGTACGGCCAAACTTTCAGGAAACATTACTCACACACAAAGAAAGAAAATATGTTATGTGGACATGTGTCCGGAAGCGCTTACTTTCCATGTTAGAGCTCATTTTATTACTTCTCTTCAAATCACATTAATCATGGAATGGAAACACACAGCAACAGAATGTACCAGCGTGGCTTCAAACACTTTGTTACAGGGAATGTTCAAAATGTCCTCCGTTACCGATGATACATGCATCCACCCTCCGTCGCATGGAATCCCTGATGCGCTGATGTAGCCCTGGAGAATGGCGTATTGTATCACAGCCGTCCACAATACGAGCACGAAGAGTCTCTACATTTGGTACCGGCGTTGTGTAGACAAGAGCTTTCAAATGCCCCCATAAATGAAAGTCAAGAGGGTTGAGGTCAGGAGAGCGTGGAGGCCATGGAATTGGTCCGCCTCTACCAATCCATCGGTCACCGAATCTGTTGTTGAGAAGCGTACCAACACTTCGACTGAAATGTGCAGGAGCTCCATCGTGCATGAACCACATGTTGTGTCGTACTTGTAAAGGCACATGTTCTAGCAGCACAGGTAGAGTATCCCGTATGAAATCATGATAACGTGCTCCATTGAGCGTGGGTGGAAGAACTAAAATGAGCTCTAACATGGAAATTAAGCGTTTCCGGACACATGCCCACATAACATCTTTTCTTTATTTGTGTGTGAGGAATGTTTCCTGAAAGTTTGGCCGTACCTTTTTATAACACCCTGTACATGCAGCACAGCTCCCGCCATCATCTAACAAAGGCCGTCCTAAGTGTTTTGCTCTCCAGTGTGAAAGAGCGAATAAGTGTGGCGTGACTGGGGAGTGGTAAATGCCGTAGGTTCTCTTTCGGGTGCCACCAGGCTTCTTGACCCGCATAAACAATCTGCCACCAATGACAGCATCGTAATAGTGGAAGGAATGTTAAGCAAACGGTTCAGCAGTGGTGGTATGTGCCATCGGCTCATGTCTTACAGGTGACATGCTGTCGTCCAACTGCACTAAAAGACGACGTTTGCTGCTTCTGAAACGCTAGTCTCGAAAAAACTAAGTTTTATTACAAATCAACAGCGAAGGGGAACGTTTGATAGTCTTCGGACTGAACGTAGAAGAAATTCCTTGTAGAAATTTTCGCCTCTGTGACCTTACGGAGAGACCAAATGCTGGTCTCCGTACAGTTTCCACTGTTTTCACCTCACCGTGACGTATGGTATCATGTTCTGGGACAGTTCTGTGCTTATCCCAGACACAGGGAAGCAAGGTTAAGATTTGAAGTCCCGTCTACTAGGGGATCATTAGAGACAGGATGTAAGCTTCGACCGGAGAAGGATGAGGAAGGAAATCGACTGTGGCCTTTCTTATTTACTCATTCATTTATCAGGCCTCACCGCAAACGCGGCCAGCGTTCCACTGTATCGTAACCTCAAAGTGCCTTTTGACTACCGCTGGTGTCGCGACAGGGGAGCAAAGAGAGCATTATCATTTTGATTCATGAATATAGGGAAGCTGAGAAAACCCCTAGTTATTCCGACTAACATGTGCAGCTGGTCCGGACATTTTGTCACTATGCAACCGGCACCTGACCTCACGCAGAGTGTCAGCTTCAGCGTTTGAGCTATACAGCCATCCCAGCCATCGTTACTCCCTGCTAACCAACAGTCGAGCGCCGCACTTAGTAAACAGGCGGCAAGTCGTTCTTCACGTGAGATGGCCTTCACTTGTCGTGGAATTTGCAACGTGTGGCGTTGGCTTAAGGAACAGCAGTTGTCTGCAACATCATTTACCGAATTCAGCCCCTGTACTGTTACCAATGACGCTGTATACCTTCCTAGTCGAAGTGACAATATTTGTGTAACACACATGCAAGAAACATAATGCGTTGGTTTTGCGAGGGCTGTTTGATAAGTAATGCAACACTATGCTTTTGTGGACCAATTTCGGTCGAAAAAATACGGAATTTGATTGTGAGACAAAGTGGAATATTCCCGCATCAGCCCCCATAGTTTTATGAAATTCCGATATGTGGTGACGCTGAACTTAATCTTCAAAATGGCGTCTGTAACGGAGGCGCAAACCTGAGCCTGCAGAGAGCCTATCGTTGCTTTCTTTTGGCGGAAAATCAGAGCAGCACAGATATTCAGAGGCGCTTGCAGAATGTCTGCGGAAACCTGGCAGTGAACAAAAGCACGGCGAGTCGTTGGGCGCGGCGTCTGTCATTATCGCAACAAGGTCACGCAGATCTGACCGATCTCCCGAGTGGCCACCGGCCGCACACAGCTGTGACTCCTGCAGCGTTGGAACGTGCGGACACTCTCATCCGAGGTGATCGACGTATCACAATCAAACACCCCTCTACTCAGCTGGACGTCCACGTTGGTAGTACTGACACACTCAACCATCAGCTGGGCTACTCAAACGTGTATGCCGGCTGGGTTGCTCGCTGTCTAACAGAAGACCATAAAGAGCAATAAACGACCATCTGTGCGGAATTTGAGCGTTACGAGGCTGACGATGACACTTTTTTTCGTCGAATATCGTCATAGGTGATGAAACGTGCGTCCATCACTGCGACTTTGGAAACAAACCGGCAATTCATGGAGTGGCGCCACACTACCTCAGAGCCGCTCCCGCAGCCGATAAAGTCATGGCGACGGTTTTCTGGTACTCTGAAGGGATTATTCTGTTTCATGTCCTCCCTCGTGGTGCAACGATCAACTCCGAAGTGTGCTGTGCTACCCCGGGAAATTGAAGAAACGACTTCAGCGTTTTCCTCGCCACAAAACAGCGAACGAGCTTCTCCTTCTCCATGTCTCCATGACAACGCAAGGCCTCAAACAAGTCTGCGCACGGGAGAGGAGCTCGCAAAACTTCACTGGACTGTTCTTCCCACCAACCCTACCGAGCGGATCTCGCACCTTCCATCTGTTTGGCCCAGTGAAGGATGCGCACCGCGGGAAGTAGCAGTGAATGATGGGGAGGTTGTCGATGCGGTCCGAGGTCGACCAGTATGGTGCTACCTTGCGGGCATACAGGCTCTCACGGTAAGGTGGAGTAAGGCCGGCGCATTGGACGGAGATTATGTTGAAAGAGAGGGTTTTATAGCCAACAGAGGGGGAACAGTATCGTTTGTTGGTATTCTGAATAAAACCAACCTGCTTCCAGAAAAAAATGTGATGCGTTGCTTACTGATCGCCCCTCAGCGTTTGGGAATGTGATTGTAATAGCATTTACTATAGTTGTTCACTAATCACTAAGCGTCTGTACTAATGTTTTACTGGTATACTAGTAAACCGCGATTCTTAAGAGAGTTATACGTCCGCGTAAAAACCTGTTTCAAACGTCTGATTACTGCGCAAATGAGTTTATGTGTTAAATATTTCACGAAGACCATGTAAAAGAGGAACAGTCTAGAAAATGTTTGGAATTTTGTGTAAAGTTTGTTGGTAGTCGCTGAGTGCTCTGATTCTCAAATAATGGGAGAATGAAGTCAGGGCAGTTGCGCGCCATCAGTTACGCTGCATCGGGACAAGCACGTAGCGTAGTCTCTAAGTGAAATACCTGTCTCACTGTCTTAGTCTTCTGGCATAAGGTTAAACTTCTTGCAGAGTAAATCACGAGAGCATTTGAAATTTTTTAATTCTGTCAATAACTATGCGAACTACTGAAAATAAAATTTATGTTGGCTCGGAAGTATGTGAGCAGCCTGCTGCTGGTAGTGGGTTCCGGGACAGTCGCTGACACTGTTAACACAGAATATCTTCGTATATTCCCTCCACGTCCATTACGCATGTTGGCGACTCAGCCGGTTCACAAGAAAGCCATGAAGGTGAGAGGAACCTCAGTGTGATGTCGAGTTGTACATGTTAGTTTGGGAGACCCTATCGCCTATTCTGTGGAGGTGACTGGGGAGCTTACGTGACAGAAGCGCGTCCTTATCGCTGACGTCAGATTTTGTTTACTGCAGGCAGACCACGAGATCTTGGGCCAGCACGGTGCGGATTTATAAGGCAAGTACAAAGTAAGGTACCCCCTGTAGCGCACTTCAGAGTGATAGGACAGGTACAGATGTAGGATCCACGGAAGGTTAGCGTTTAACGTCTTGGCCACAAAGGTGTCACTGGTCACAGGACTGAAGCTTCGACAGGGGAGCGATGCGGCACAGAGTAATGTCCTCCTTCACAGAGGATCCTCCGCGTCCGCCTTAAACTAGTTAGGAGCGCCACAGGAAACCTAAAACAAGGCGCTCGACGAGTATCTGAACCTTGTTCCATCTGTACCTTGACCCTGGCATCACCTCTCTTTCTAGAATAATTTCTTTGATTTCCGTTAATGTGAGCAATGACGGAAATAAAAGAAATTTTTCTACGCTTCCTTGGGTCACTGTCTTAACCCACAACCACGTCGTAGCTTCTGAAACCTCTTAATGTTTGCCCTGATTTCACCGCTGTGACATTACTCCCACGTGTGTTCATCCTGCAGCGTCGTGGGAGGAATACTCCTGAGTTGGGAGTGCTTGTTGAGAGGGGAAGGAACGCGGGAGAAATGCAGTTGTCAGCACGCCGGAGGAGGAGAAACGCGAAGCGGCTCCACGCGTGCAGAATATCTGGATGGAGGTCTCCTTGGAGCTTCAGATTTACGAGTGCTGCTGGACGCCCCTTTTTTCCACAACACACGCTTATCCCACTGTTCTGGGTGTCAATCTTGCTAGCAGATGCGGCCGCAGGTGGCAACATTTTGTGACAAATCCGAATTCGAAGAAGGAAGTATATTGTGAGGTAGATGTGAAAGAAATCTGTCTCGGTGGTTGTTCCAGGATATCCGGCTCCATTAATTAAACTCTCTCCTTTATGTACAGAAGTACACTTGCGATCTTGGCAAACTACTCTGCGTACACAATTACAGGGCCACTTTTTCGAAACCCCGTGTTACGAGGCAGAAATTTAGCTCAAAGCTGCCTACGGTCTTCCTCGATAACGGCACAAGGGTGTGGCGCCCTCTGACGTCACCCTCCAGGTCGGCGACTTCTCCGACAGGAAAGTGTGTGTCAGCGTATGCCAAGAAAAGGGCCAGAGCTCAGATGTTCACGTGAGGAGTAAGACCGGTTAATGACGGCACATTGGCAATAAAATGCACTAAAATTCTGTCCAACAACCGTGGACGTGTCAAACGACGGGAGGGCCGTCACGCCCCATCTTACCCACATTTCAGCCCCTCTTCCGCCGACTCTGCAACGGAGGCCAGATTCGCGAATGCCCGCCGATAACATCGCGCTTCTTACGTGTGGCCTGGGAGAGCGTATCAGGTACACTGCCGCTCAGTACCGAGACCAGAAGACCTCTGGGGGTGCTATGAAGGGCGTTAATGAAACCACCCTTTCCTCTGGGTTGTTGATCCCCAAGACAACGGTTGGCAGTGCGCCGAGCGAAATGACGACGTTCTTGACAATCTTTGACACTGCGTACACTCTGGGACGATTCGACCTTCTCTGAGGGCATAATGGGCCTGCAACGCCATCGACTGTGATTACACCTCTTTGACCTGTGGTCTGATCGCAGCTTCTGCACTGGTACACAGTGTGGATCCACTAGGGACTGCTCAAAATTATTCAACGAAGTTTGAATGTGGCTCGCCCGGCTGGCCGCGCGGTCTAACACGCTGCTTCCCCAAGCGGGAAGGCGTGCCGGTCCCTGGCACGAATTAGTGTCGAGGTCCGGTGTGCCGGTCAGCCTGTGGATGTTTTTAAGACGGTTTTCCATCTACGTCGGCCAATGCGGGCCGGTTCCCCTTAGTCCGCCTCAGTTACAGTATTTCGGCGGTTGCTGCTCAAACACTATCTCCACGTACGCGTACACCGCAATTACTCTACCACGCAAGCATTTGGGGTTACACTAGTCTGGTATGAGATGTTCCCGGCGGGGGAGTCCACTGGGGACCGAACCGCACTATAACCCTGGGTTCGGTGTGGGGTGGAGGTGGGGTGGGTGGACTGCTGAGGCCTGTTGTGGGCTTGTGAACCACTGAGGGCTGCACTGGGGGTGGGACGAAGCCTTTCCGTCGTTTCAATGTCCCCGATTTAATATACAATACACAAATTTAAATGTGATCCGAAGCAGCAAAGGGTTCTTGATTTCTATAGCACTGTTGTTTCGCTTCCTCCTATGGCGCAAAAAAGTGTGTGTGTTTGTGGGGAGCGGGGAGGGGGAGCTTAACGGATGCGCGAAGAACAGGGGAGAGGGCCTTCCTAAGATCCCTAGCTCGGTGTCGCCTTCAGTGCCAACTGCAAACCTTTGTTGAGAACTTCCGAAGTGAACCTGCACCAGACAGTCGCGATTACTAGGCGCCGGCATGAGAGGCATTCCTTTAAACCGCACTTAGATTTCGCATGTGGCCAGCAGGCGCTAGTTCAGCGTCGCAGCGTCACTCAGTTCTGGGCTGTTGAAACGATTGGCTGTCACGTCGGCGCCTACGAATCACGGGCTGTGTCTGTACAGGCGCATTTTAAGGCACTCAGCAAGACGCGCGGGTGGCACCGAGGATGCTGCCTAACTGCGTGCTCTTAGGAGGACTTTTTGCCGTTTTAATTACGCACACATCTGTGTCGCATCACCCCGTGATGCTTCCACAGTATGGCGCGAAACGGGAGAACTGGAAAAGCATAAATACCCTTTGCTGCTTCGGATCACGTTCAGATTTTGTCGAATGGTTTTGAACAGACACCAGCAGTTCCCCCCTGCACGCAAGAGTGAACTCCAAAGGGGTACGTTCACATTCACAGGTTTCAGGCCCACGACATCCTTGGAGAATGATTCACTTCCCGCGGAGGGGGGGGAGGGGGGGGGAGGGTGGAGGCGTGTCAGCAGTGTCGAAGATTGTCCAGAACATCGTCCTGTTGCTCATCACACCGCGAAGTGTGTAGGAGTTAATGCCCGAAGGAAAGGGGTGGTTTCAATGGCGCCATTTATGCCACTCCTTGAAGCCTTTTCGCCCCCGGTAGCTGAGTGGTCAGCGTGACAGAATGTCAATCGTAAGGGCCCGGGTTCGATTCCCGGCTGGGTCGGAGATTTTCTCCGCTCAGGGACTGGGTGTTGTGTTGTCCTAGTCGGCGAAGTGGTGTCAAATCGAAAGACTTGCACCCGGCGAACGGTCTGCCCGACGGGAGGCCCTAGCCACACGACATTTATTTTATGTCGATACTGAGCAGTGGTCCGTCTGAAATGTTTTCCTCGACCACACATAACAAAATCGCGTGATTTCAACGCTGGGAACCGCGGTTCTCATTTCCATCGTAGAAGCGTCAAAAGTAGGAATGAAATATACACACACCAACAATTGAGATTTTCACTCTGCAGCGGTGTGTGCGCTGATATGAAACTTCCTGGCAGATTAAAACTGTGTGCCGGACCGAGACTCGAACTCGGGACTTTTGCCTTTCGCGGGCAAGTGCTCTACCAACTGAGCTACCCAAGCACGACTCACGCCCCGTCCTTACAGCTTTACTTCTGCCAGTACCTCGTCTCATACCTTCCAAACTTTCTCGGTCCGGCAGAAGTAAAGCTGTGAGGACGGGGTGTGAGTCGTGCTTGGGTAGCTCAGTTGGTAGAGCACTTGCCCGCGAAAGGCAAAGGTCCCGAGTTCGAGTCTCGGTCCGGCACACAGTTTTAATCTGCCAGGAAGTTTCACACCAACAAATGTTTTACAGCACCTCGGTTCCGAGAGTTCCGGAACCTGTGCATAAAATTGGAATTGGGATCAACATAAACATCATTTCCGCCCGTTTTATTGCTTATGAAAACCACACATTGCATGTTGTACCACCATACAGCGAGACATTCGAAGGTGGTGGTCCAGATTGCTGTACACTCCGGTACCTCTAATACCCAGTAGCGCGTCCTCTTGGATTGATGCATACTATCCACAAGTCGTGACACACTATCCACAAGTTCATCAGGCCACTGTCAGTCCAGATTGTCCCACTCACGAACGGCGGTTCGGCGTAGATCCCTGAGAGTGGTTGGTGCCTCACGTCGTCCATAAACAGCCCTTTTCAGTCTGTCAAAGGCATGTTCGATAGGGTTCATCTCTGGAGAACATGCTGGCCACTCTAGTCGAACGATGTCGTTATCCTGAAGGAAGTCATTCACAAGATGTGCACGATGGGGGCGCGAATTGTCGTCCATGAAGAGGAATGGCTCGCCAATATGCTGCCGATATGGTTGCACTATCGGTCAGAGGATGGCATCCATGTATCGTACAGCCGTTACGGCGCCTTCCATGACCACTAGCGGCGTACGTCGGGCCCACATAATGCCATCCCAACAATGCAGGGAACCTCCACCTTGCTGCACTCGCTGGAGAGTATTTCTGAGGCGTTCAGCCTGACCGTCTTGCCTCCAAACACGTCTCCGGCTATTGTCTGGTTGAAGGCATATGCGACACTCATCGGTGAAGAGAACGTGATTTTTTATTTATTTAATGCCAAATTATAGACCTGTTACCTGATGTTTGAAACAGGTCGTACATCTTACAATTTTCGTTTTTCATCTTTTTACAGTTTTCTTTCCTTTTGTTTTATCTTCAAAATTTACAAAGAACGATACTTTTCAAAATAAAAATAATTTAACGTTGAAATATAAAAAAAATTTGTTGTTTTTTAAGAAGAATATAAAAAGAAGATAGGATAGATGAGAGATTTGTTAGTACGTGATGCCAATCCTGAGCGGTCCATTCGACATGTTGTTGGGCCCATCTGTACCGCGCTGCATGGTACCGTGGTTGCAAAGATGGACCTCGCCATGGACGTCGGTAGTGAAGTTGCGCATCATGCAGCATATTGCGCACAGTTTGAGACGTAACACGACGTCCTGTCGCTGCACGAAAATCATTACTGAACATTGTGGCGTTGCTGTTAGGGTTCCTCCGAGCCATGATCCATAGGTAGCAGTCATCCAGTGCAGTAGTAGTCCTTCGGAGGCCTGAGCGAGGCATGTCGTCGACAGTCCCTTTCTGTGTCTCCTCCATGTCCGAACAACATCGGTTTGGTTCACTCTGGGACGCCTGGACACTACCCTTGTTGAGAGCCCTTCCTGGCATTGCGGACGCGATCGAACCTCGGTACTGACCGTCTAGGCGTGGTTGATCTACAGACAACACGAGCCGTGTACCTCCTTCATGATGGAATGAGTGGAACTGATCGGCTGTGTCTAATATGCGCTGCTCATGCATGGTTGTTTACACCTTTGGGCGGGTTTAGTGACATCTCTGAACGGTCAAAGGAAGTGTGTCTGTGATACAATATCCACAGTCGACGTATATCTTCAGGAGTTCTGGGAACCGGGGCGATGCAAAATATTTTTTGATGTGTGTGGATGAGAGGGGCTGTGGCCGCATTCCCGTCGTGTGACATCCACGGTGGCGGTGGACAGAATTGTGGCGAATTTCCATGCCAGTGGGGCATCATTAAGCCACTTTATACGGTACACGAAGTTGTGAGGTCTGGCCCTTTTCTTTGAATATGTTGGCACCTTGCTGTTTGAAGCGTGACTGGGCCCGAGGGTGATGTCACAGGGCGGCACGCTGTTGGACCATCACAGAGGAAGGTTAAAGGCAGCAAATTTCAACATTCTACATCGCAATGGGAAACAAGAGATTTCGAAAAACTGATGCCTCACTTTTGTTACACAATGTACTTTAAAATTCGCGCTGGAACAAGCAGAGAGCAGAACGGAACTGTATCCCGCTGTCAGTTTTCCCAATCTTCTCAAGACTCTGAGCACAGATGAAACCCACAGTTGAAGTAGCTGTGTGGCGCACCTCTCTGTTGTAGTGTTCATGCCTTCCTGCCTTCACTCCGTTTGTGCAGCACCTGGTGCATGAGCACTTGTTTTTCACGATGATGAGCTGCAGGCCGTGCTCACTCCCACGAGAGGCCCATTCGCCTCTCAGTCTGAAGAAAGTGTAAGTCACGGATCAGTCTGTCAGTCGAACGTTGCAGCTCGCTGTATAATAAGTGAGCAGCCAACTGGAGCAGCGTGGTAGTACGGCACCCTCAGCGAGTTCGTGAAGTTCTCCAGTCGGAAGCTGACGTGTCAGGTGCACTGCGAATAAGGGGCTCTGATATTGAATGATACAACAAGTTTACTATTACCAATCACTGTTTATTTATCTCCACGACCCGTTTCAAAGGTTTAAACCTCCATCATCAGGTGGATTTACATTTCTTAGTATGACATGTTTGTGTGTGTGTGTGTGTGTGTGTGTGTGTGTGTGTGTTGCGTTACGATTTTTTGGAGGCACTGTCTAGTGGAGAAACAAAACACTATTTCACAACACGATTTTGGGTTTGTTTCGACACAAAACTAAAATTTTATCTAACGGTAAAAATAAAATAAGTACAGTAGAGCGCCTGCAGGGGTCACAGGTTCCTCTCATTCTCACATGTGTACTGTCATATTTTGTAAACATATATGGCGTACGGAAACTATTAGCTGCAAGGATCATATAGCAGAACAGAAACATTATCACAAAGTGTAAAGAATACACATCGTAACAACATTCTTACAGAATAATTTTTAAAGGATTTTGGAGATCTTTGTTTTGACTAATTGAATACTTGCGTTGGAATAGAAATTTCATGTGACATATAAATCCGATTTTGTCAAGTTAATATGGCTTAAACTTCATACTCGTTTATATGATCAGGTGACATGTTACAAACTTTAAGTACAATAATTATGTTGGCTACAGAGGTAAAATTGTACACAAATAACAATTTTGGTTTGAGATTCCCAGATAGATATGATAGGCTGGAGGAAGACCGAGAGGAAGCGAATCTCAAACCAAATTGTTATTTGTGTACAATTTTACCACTGTAGATAACATAATTATTGTACTTAAAGTTTAAACATGTCACCTAATCAAATAACCGAATATGAAGCTTAAGCCGCATTAACTTGACAAAATCGGATGTATGTGCCCCATGAAATTTCTATTCCAACGCAAGTATTCGATAACTCAAAATAAAGATCTCCAAAATCCTTTAAAAATTTATCCTGTAAGAATGTTGTTATGATGTGTACTCTTTGCACTTGGTGATAATGTTTCTCTTCTGCCATATGATCCTTTGACCTAATATTTCGCAGCGCGGGATTAGCCGAGTGGTCTAGGGCACTGCAGTCATGGACTGTGCAGCTGGTCCCGCGGAGGTTCGAGTCCTCCCACGGGCATGGGTGTGTGTGTTTGTCCTTGGGATAATTTAGGTTAAGTAGTGTGTAAGCTTAGGGACTGATGACCTTAGCAGTTAAGTCCCATAAGATTTCACACACATTTGAACATTTTTTGAACCTAATATTTCCAGACGCCATATCTGCTTACAAAAGATGACAGTATACATGTGATGTGTTATGACAATTAAAGGAACCTGTGACCACTGGAGGTACTCTATTTTACTTATTTTATTTTTACCGTTAGATAACATTTTAGTTTTGTGTCGAAACAAACCCAAAATCGTGTTGTGAAATAGTGTTTTGTTTCTCCACTAGACAGTGCCATAAGTTCCTCCAAAAAATCGTAACACAACACACACAAGCATGTCATACTAACAAATGTAAATCCACTTGATGATGGGGGTTTAAACCTTTGAAACAAGTCGTGGAGATAAATAAACAGTGATTGGTAACAGTAAACTTCTTGTATCATTTAATGTCAATAACAGTCACGGTAGAGCCTAACATAAAATGGGATTCTGATGCTTTGCATCATCTGGAGTAGGCAGACGTGGAACCGGCTGTGCTGCCCCACACAATGCCTGCGCACCGGAGCACTGGGCGGACCAGCCGAGCGTTACCTGGGGTTCGAAGGGAGCCTCCACTGTAAGCTGAGTATGGAAAAAAGGATCTGGACTGGCCGTACCACCTTACTCCTCATTCCACGGACATCACAGCTCCATCGGCGGTGGTGGTCTATTGCCACAGCCTGGTACCTTCCAGCCCTGGACAATGGCATGTGGACGGTCGCAAGTCAGCAGCCAGCTTTCGTACTGGTGACGATTAACACCTGGCTCTTGCCGGACTTAACGACCAGTCCGCATTTGGTGGCCCACGTGCCGAGCTTGTTGCATCTCTCTTACAGCCCGCACTGTAGCAGGCTAGAGTTTCGAAACAGAGCAGCGTTCGGAACGTCAACAGTGTGGAAGCTATACACTACAAGGCGTAAGGCAGACCCCTGTGGCTCTCTGTCTGTGATATGGCGTCGTGATGACATGCCATCCCCGACATACAGATGGAACGCCCTTTTAATGAAGAACAAGTGTAGAAGACCATTTGACCGATATCCCCAGCAGAAGCAGTAGATGCAGGAGCTAGTCATGTCACACACAGTCGAATGTCTCGGAGGCGTTCAAGAGAACAGCCCTAAGGTATTCAAGACCCTCCGTGGCCCCCGTCTCCCCCTCCACCAGCTGTAGGAGATGGTGTGATGTGGGAGGAACCACCCAGACTGGGCGCTGCTCGTCCTTTCAACAGCGTCCCTCAGTAGACCCTCTCCTAGACCTCCGACAGGACGCCCTGTCATCGGCCATCCCTCTTCGTACAAAACCGTCCGTTTGTAGACCGATTTTCTTTATTTTTAGATAACAGGTTTCGGGCCAGCCGCTATTCTTTAGATCTCTTTGACAAAATTAAATGACATTTGATTCA
This sequence comes from Schistocerca nitens, assembly GCF_023898315.1. Classification (NCBI taxonomy): domain Eukaryota; kingdom Metazoa; phylum Arthropoda; class Insecta; order Orthoptera; family Acrididae; genus Schistocerca; species Schistocerca nitens. The sequence goes on along the minus strand of NC_064620.1, from coordinate 616,984,889 downwards.
AGACACATGTTTCCAAAAGAAGGAATAAAGAAGCAGGAGATATAACTAAAAATTAAACAAGCAGCATCCAAAAATGTGATTCACATTCGAAGTGGAGGAGAACAGAGCAATCAACTTTCTAGATTTGACCACAAGAGTGGAGGGAGGAATGCAGGCTTTCCGTGTCTATAGAAAGAATAGCATTAAGTGAACGACCAAACGTCACGCAGCATAGCATAAAACAGCGTACTGTTATGCAATGTTTAACAGAGCTCTTAATTGCCACTGAAGGAAGATGAATTACAGAGAGAATGAGGTATTATTAAACAGGTATCTACAGTTAATGGATACAGGACGAAAGATGTCACGCGTGTGTTTACCAAAATCAAAACAAACTTTTCGGTATGACTGATAAGAGTAAGAAGATTTAAGATACGGAAAAATTTGCCACTTTCACATATAAAGGGTTTCTGCCGAAGAGAACTACTAAATTCTTTCCAAAAAACGTCACCGTGGCATTTCGTGCTGAAGGGAAAAGGGCTCATAGATTTAGGCGCAACTAGCCACGAAATAGCAAAACATATAGAGTAACTCCGGTATATAAAAGATCAAGTGCGCGGACTGCGATAAGCGCTACATAAGGCAGACGGCGAAATTTTGAGATGCAATACAAAGAACATTGTGGTCATTGTCATCGGACATGTAAAAGACAGTAAACGTGAGGATAGTTCAATAAGCGAACACATGGAGGAACTGCACAGACCTTCGTACAGTATTTGCCTAAATGTGCTTGAGGAACTGGAAATTTACGCCCACCAAACGGAAAAATCCAAAAAAACTGCTTAATGAGCAAAGTGACTGATGTGCAGGAATTTTACGAAATTTTCAAAAATATTTTTAGCGTTCCTTAGGGCCGGCCCTCAGCGTTATGTAAATCTTATTATGTTCAAAATCACTAACCTCTGAAAATTTTGACCTATTCCTTTGAAATGTTGACAGAACGTTGAATTATAATGCGGGCGTGTTTTTAGGTTCAAATGGCTCAGATGGCTCTGAGCACTATGGGACTTAACATCTAGGTCATCAGTCCCCTAGACTTAGAACTACTTAAACCTACAGGGTGTTTCAAAAATGACCGGTATATTTGAAACGGCAATAAAAACTAAACGAGCAGCGATAGAAATACACCGTTTGTTGCAATATGCTTGGGACAACAGTACATTTTCAGGCGGACAAACTTTCGAAATTACAGTAGCTACAATTTTCAACAACAGATGGCGCTGCAAGTGATGTGAAAGATATAGAAGACAACGCAGTCTGTGGGTGCGCCATTCTGTACGTCGTCTTTCTGCTGTAAGCGTGTGCTGTTCACAACGTGCAAGTGTGCTGTAGACAACATGGTTTATTCCTTAGAACAGAGGATTTTTCTGGTGTTGGAATTCCACCGCCTAGAACACAGTGTTGTTGCAACAAGACGAAGTTTTCAACGGAGGTTTAATGTAACCAAAGGACCGAAAAGCGATACAATAAAGGATCTGTTTGAAAAATTTCAACGGACTGGGAACGTGACGGATGAACGTGCTGGAAAGGTAGGGCGACCGCGTACGGCAACCACAGAGGGCAACGCGCAGCTAGTGCAGCAGGTGATCCAACAGCGGCCTCGGGTTTCCGTTCGCCGTGTTGCAGCTGCGGTCCAAATGACGCCAACGTCCACGTATCGTCTCATGCGCCAGAGTTTACACCTCTATCCATACAAAATTCAAACGCGGCAACCCCTCAGCGCCGCTACCATTGCTGCACAAGAGACATTCGCTAACGATATAGTGCACAGGATTGATGACGGCGATATGCATGTGGGCAGCATTTGGTTTACTGACGAAGCTTATTTTTACCTGGACGGCTTCGTCGATAAACAGAACTGGCGCATATGGGGAACCGAAAAGCCCCATGTTGCAGTCCCATCGTCCCTGCATCCTCAAAAAGTACTGGTCTGGGCCGCCATGTCTTCCAAAGGCATCATTGGCCCATTTTTCAGATCCGAAACGATTACTGCATCACGCTATCTGGACATTCTTCGTGAATTTGTGGCGGTACAAACTGCCTTAGACGACACTGCGAACACCTGTGGTTTATGCAAGATGGTGCCCGGCCACATCGCACGGCCGACGTCTTTAATTTCCTGAATGAATATTTCGATGATCGTGTGATTACTTTGGGCTATCCGAAACATACAGGAGGCGGCGTGGATTGGCCTCCCTATTCGCCAGACATGAACCCCTGTGACTTCTTTCTGTGGGGACACTTGAAAGACCAGGTGTACCGCCAGAATCCAGAAACAATTGAACAGCTGAAGCAGTACATCTCATCTGCATGTGAAGCCATTCCGCCAGACACGTTGTCAAAGGTTTCGGGTAATTTCATTCAGAGACTACGCCATATTATTGCTACGCATGGTGGATATGTGGAAAATATCGTACTATAGAGTTTCCCAGACCGCAGCGCCATCTGTTGTTGAAAATTGTAACTACTGTAATTTCGAAAGTTTGTCTGCCTGAAAATGTACTGTTGTCCCAAGCATATTGCAACAAACGGTGTATTTCTATCGCTGCTCGTTTAGTTTTTATTGCCGTTTCAAATATAACGGTCATTTTTGAAACACCCTGTAACTAACCTAAGGACATCACACACATCCATGCCCGAGGCAGGACTCGAACTTGCAACCGTAGCAGCAGCGTGTTTCCGGACTGAAGCGCCTAGAACCGCTCGGCCACCACGGCCGGCTGTTTTTAGGTAGTTAATATATTTATTTCTTTTATACACACAATATATAAATACATAAACGTAATATAAAAAGGGAAAATATTGTTACCAAAAATCTCAAAATTACCTTTCCGATTTACTTCAAATTTTTACACGTTGCTGTAATAAACATTGTGAGACTTATAAACGTTGTTTAAATTTTTACACGTTACTGTGATAAACATTGAGTGAAACGTTGTTAGAAAACACGAAAGTTGTATTAATCGCTTTTTGGTTTATGGTTAGAATACTACTACAGACTCTGAATTTGCAATAAAAATAAACAAAAGATCAGAGAGAGGATGGAGGAGGAGATGAACAGAGGGGTGTCAGGAAATGGACATAGAAAAAGGGGAAGTAAAGATGGACGGAGAGAGGGGGGAGGAGAAGGTAGAAAGAGGGGAGATTGAGGGGGGGGGAGAGGAGAGCAGAGAGAGAGGAGAAGGTGATGGACAGAAAGAGGTGAAGAAGAAGGAGATGAACGAAGAAAGGGGCAGGGGGAGATCAACAGAGACAGTACAGAGATAGGGATTAGGACGCATATCCAGTTCCCATACATATTGGAATCTTGTGCTTTCTCTTTTCTTTCGTTTCCATTTAAGCATACCGTGCCACAGCAAAACGTCACCGGGCACAGTTAGTTTCGAAATAAATAAAAGCAATCTGCAGAATGAAACTGGACATCTTTGTACAAATAAAGTCGCGGACACTTCCTAATAACGAACATACCTATTTTTATACATCTCCCTTTGATCTTCGACCTCGACTGTTGACAACGTAGGAAAAGACGAAATACTGAGATACCACAGATCCAGTAGTGCTGTGGAGGATACAGCAGACACATTCTTCGCGGACGTATTCATTGTGTACGAGTCGGAAGAATGAAGAGCATTTTTTTATTTTATTCGGGGTCGTTTCCATTGTATCCAACTTGTGTGTTATTTTCAGCAACTTTAGGACATTTTTTTCCAGTCTCTCTTCACTAAGCAATATAACGCACCGGAATGGGCGATGGTTGTATTTATTACTGCGGCTCACCGCAGTAGGTTCGCAACTTTTGCACATGTGGAAAGACATGGGCGTTTGCACATGCGCCACTTTGCAGCTCCACGTGCGCCCCTAATTATTTAACGATAACATTTTATATCTGTTGTAGTGGAAAGTTCAAAAATAGCGGATGTTTGAACCCAGTCGTCACTACGCATTTTGGTACAGTCGCTGAAGGCAGTGTTACCGAGCTTGCTAAACCCTGTCATCACCATAATCACGTGGAGTCTCTTCACGGACACCAGACTTGCTCGATGAATTTCCGTCTCACAGAGCACAGAACGCTACAGCGAATGGATAATGTTGTACATAATGGAGAGTAACATCTGGAGTGTTCAAGGAAGCGTAATTAAATCCCTTGTTTCTAAACACATACCACAACTTTTTTTTAACAATTTATGGCAAATTTCATTCTGCTGCGTGAAACGATTCATTTTCTGGTATGTGCAAAGCTAATATTACCCAGTTTCAAAAATATTTGTAACTAATAAGGTGATTTATATCACGTGAAGTTATCCCGTTTTAAGGCGCTTATTTAAGTTACACGATAGTAAAAACTTATATTTAATGAATGACGGTATTCGTAGTGGAATAAATGCAGTGTAAAGTATGTATCTGTGTCTGAAGCACACTATTATACTGAAAAATTACCATATATAATCATGATATGAAGTACTTTGAAATGGTAAGGAAATAACTTATTGTTTTAAATGCTTCTGAACCTAAACCACTGAATGTCTCTAACACCATCTTTATAACTCTGTGTGTTCTCAAAACTGCCCTAAGTTAAAAAAAATAAATAAGTACAAAAGGTGTTATACAGTATGATTCGACACTTGGTCACAAAACTGTACAAAGTCTATACAAAAATGAACACAAAACATGTTCCAAAAATGATTGCTTCTAATCAATTTTCAGTGATCTTCATCCATTTTTGTTTTAGGCTATGTCTTCAGCTGGTTATAAAGACGTGATACTGTCTCGAATATACTTCAGTAGTTACTTAACATCATCTTTTCTCTTCTTGTTTATGAGAACTCTCCAGTGATATGCTTCTCTTTCAGATAGGCCAATGTTCTTGTTCAGAAAATATGTCCTGAACATCGGGTCCTCAAATAAAGAGATTACCGACCACTTTCCTTTTCTTTTCTGAGCTGCACAGGTAGTACAGGAACTAATGGGGAGTTGTCCTGTTTTCTAGTGCCTCTTCCCATTGGTTCAGCTGAGATGACGACCTTTTTGTCTGAAGGGATCGTAAGCGACTGATCTGAAAGAAATACTCAGTCACAGATTCGTAACTTCATCTTCACGACATCTAAGTCGCGGTCAGATGGTACATAAGAGTGCTCTTCAATGGGGAAATAGTTGTACATTTTGTCAAATTTGGCAGTGTCTGTTAACAACAATAAAATTCTTATAACGTATGATCGCGGTTTTGGCCTTTGCATGCGTCATTGAACAAGTGGAGTTCTCTTTTTGGGGCAAAGTCCTCAGTGGAACGGTACAGCAACGCGCACACTTCATTGGGATCTTTCTTACTTTGGCAGTCACGACAACAATAAAACCTGCCTCCATCTGTTTTCATGTAATGTGTATTTTTTTGCATCATTATTTAAAACTTCAAACTCTGAGCTGCCCATCTTAATTATATATGTGGAATAGTGATTCTTCAGCGAAATTCCTCGCCTGCCACAAGTTTATATCTAAAACGTGACACGTCCCGCAATTGTATGCTATTAGAAACAATTGGAGATTTAAATTTGCTCTTTGCAAGCAACAAGACCATAATGGTCTCCCATTTCAATACCAATTGATGACTCTGTGTCTGAAGAAACCGAAACTAACATGTTTAGTTCTTGGGGAGTTGTCTTCTTTTAGGGATAAGCGATTCAATTGAATGTCAGATGTTGTCAGCACACAACAATGACTCATGAGACAGTGTCTGCAGCCCCAGCAGACTGTTCGATGACGATGCTCTTCTCCACTGTAAAATATCGTTGTAGGCCGATAGTAGGTAATTGCCGATTGACTTAGACGAAATTTCAACTTGGTGTAATGAACGGCAGTGCTCTTTGAATGCGTATAAATGCAAGATAATGCTTACAACTGACAGAAACAATCTTCGTTCCAAAAGTTCAACATCACAAGACTAGTGCGAGCACGTGCGATATTTAGGCAAGACTGGTAAGGGGTACGAAATGGAGCGGGCACGTCAAATCAGCGTTAGATTCAAATGGCTCTAAGCGCTATGGGATGTAACATCTGAGGTCATCATTTCCCTAGACTTAGAACTACGTAAACCTAACTAACCTAAGGACATCACACACATCCATGCCAGAGGCAGGATTCGAACCTGCGACCGTAGCAGCAGCGCGGTTCCGGACTAAAGCGCCTAGAACCGCTCGGACACAGCGGCCTTCTATCAGCGATAGAGACGGAGACTGGAAGAGCTGGATAAATTTGTCGGGTTGTTGTGCAAGTGCGGTACGTCTGCAAAGGGCGTCGGGCGCGAGTCACTAGTGGGAGCAGTTCTGTAGTAGCGCTCCTGCGTTTGCACTCCTTATCAAGCAGGCCTGACGGCTGACATCAGACGAGATTAGGGATGCGCACTTAGGACCGTAACAGGTCGGTGTAAGCGATACGAGAGTGTGACACGGGTGCCCGCGGAACTCAAGTGGAGGCATTTAGAAGAAGAGCGACGTAGTTGTTGTGAAACCTCGGTTAAATTTAGAGGACTTGTACTGGAGGCAGATGCGTGGCGATTCTTTTGGCAGCCTCGCGTGTCTCGCTTACTGATCGTTAGAGTTAAGATAAGGTAGACTGAGTGCGTACAGGGCACGTCCACTTCAGTCCTCGGCGTATGCTTCAGAAATGAAAAGTTGATGTTGACCGATTTATTGCTTTGAGAAAAAACAAGATTAAAATATTTTAAATTCAAAAAATTGAAGTGAATCGAGGAAATTTTAGAACATGTTCAGAGTGAATACTGTTTATATTAGAAAGTAACTGAAATACGTGAAATAGTTAGAAAACACAATATTATACGCCTAAAAATTCTGTTCGTATTAGAAAGTAACTGAAATACGTGAAATAGTTAGAAAACACAATATTTTACGCCTAAAAATTCTGAAAGCAGTGCCATTCCATTACACTGTGAAAGTATAGGTCGTTGCAGAATGTAGTCCCAGTGATATAGCCAAAGAAACTGGTACACCTCCATAATATCGTGTGGGGCCCCCGCGAGCACAGAGAAGTGCCGCGACATGACGTGGCATGGTCTCGACTAATGTCTGAAATAGCACCGGAGGGAACTGACACCATGAATCCTGCAGAGCTGTCCACAAATTCGTAAGAGTACTAGGGAGTGGAGATTTCTTCGGAACAGCACGTTGCAAGCCATCCCAGATATGCTCAATAATGTTGACGTCTGGGGAGTTTAGTGGCCAGCGAAGAATGTTTCTGGAGCCACTCTATAGCAATTCTGGGCCTGTGAGGTGTCGCATTGTCCTGCTGGAATTACCCAAGTCCATCGGAATGCACAATGCACATGAATGGATGCAGGAGTTCAGACAGGATGCTAGCGTACGTGTGACATGTCAGATTCGCATCTAGACGTATCAGAGGTCCCATATCACTCCAAATGCACACGCCCCTCACCTTTACAGAGACTCCACCAGCTTGAACAGTCCCCTGCTGACACGCAGGGTCCATGGATTCGTGAGTTTATCTCCATATCTGTACACATCCATCAACTCGATAAAATTTGAAACAAGACAAATTTGAAACAAGACTCGTCAGACCAGGTAATATGTTTCGAGCCATCAACAGTCCAATTTCGGCGTTGATAGGATCAGGCGCGGCGTGTAGCTTTGTGTCGTGCAGTCAGCAAGCGTACACGAGTGGGCTTTCGGCTCTGAAAGCCCTTATCGATGATGTGTCGTTCAACGGTTTGCACGTTGCTACTTGTTGATGGCCCAGCAATTTGCGGAAGGGTTGCACTTCTGTCACGTTGAACGATTCTTTTCAGTTGCCGTTGGCCACGTTCTTGCAAGATCTTTTTCTGGCCGCAGCGATGTCAGAGATTTGATGTTTTACCGGATTCCTGATCTTCGTTATACACTGGTGAAACGGTCGTTCGGGAAAATCCTCGCTTCATCGCTATCTCGGAGATGCTCTGTCCCGTCGGTCGTACACCGACTTAACATCACGTTCAAACTCACATCTTGATAACCTGCCACTGTATCAGCAGTAACCGATCTAACAATTGCGCCAGACATTTATTGTCTTATATAGGCGTTGCCGACCGCAGCGCCGTATTCTGTCTGTTTACGTTGTGTTTGAACACGCATGCCTCTACTAGTTTCTTTATATATGTATCATTCCGTCGGACGTGGACGTTAAGCTCGGCAGCCCCATTGGTGCTGTTCCATCATTCGTATCAACACAAACACAACACTACACTGTACTGGCATCTTGCATAACACGTCGCTGCAGTGTTCCCGCATCTGCACCTCTGCGCTCATTCCCAGAGTATGAGACTGCTTCAACTTTGTGGACATAAACAGCGTATTATAGCATATTCTAAACACATTCTAGATCAAAATTACTAAAAGCAAACATAAATTATCTTATTTCTCTATTTCTGACACCGCCACAAACAGCAATTGTTAAGCAGATGCTCCCGCCTTTTGGAACATCGAGAAACGAAAGCAACACAAGCACTGCAAGCACATATACATGCTAAAATAGGTATCGTTTATTCGCCGAGCGGGAGAAAAATAAAATTTGAATGTATCGTACTTGCTACATAAGGACTAGGGAGGATGTACGCGTTAATGTTCCCCGTCGCTCGTTGTGAAGGCGGGTAGGGCAGAAGGGCGCCAACGTCAATGGCGTATCGCGGCCTCTCCCACGCTCTGTGCAGGGGCTCGCCGAGTATCTGGACTGTTCCAGAAGGAACAGCAAGTTGTCTAATGAGAGAAAATTATTGGTAATCCAAAGAATTGGTTCATCACTTATGTCCACTTTTTCTTCGTAAACTTCGATTATCAGTCTGTCCCACAGGCAAAAATCCGAAGTCCTGAAGACCTCGGGTGGGTAAGAAACGTGACCATTTGTCCGAAACCACTTCCGGCAAGTATTTGGTTCAGATGATATATGAACCGACGAGTTGAATTTGCTGCGGTCCATGAAGAACGTTCACATTCTGTTGGCAAATGATCCTCTTTACGTGCTTATGGAATATCGTCTCAGTTTGTGACTGGATTGGTAATTTCCTGTCAGAGAGATCACAGTTCGTAGTAAATGACGGAAAGTCATCGAGTAAAACAGAAGTGATTACTGGGGTTCCCCAAGGTAGTGTTATAGGCACTTCGCTGTTCCTTATCTATATAAACGATTTCGGAGACAATCTGAGCAGTCGTTTTTGGTTGTTTACAGATGATGCTGTCGTTTATCGACTAATAAAGTCATCAGAAGATCAAAACAAACTGCAAAACGATTTGGAAAAGATATCTGAATGGTGCGAAAAGTGGCAGTTGATCCTAAATAACGAAAAGTGTGAGGTCATCCACATGAGTGCTAAAAGGAACTCGTTGAACTTCGGTTACGCGATAAATCAGTCTAATCTAAAAGCCGTAAATTCAACTAAATACCTAGGCATTACAATTACGAACAACTTAAATTGGAAGGAACACACAGAAAATGTTGTGGGGAAGGCTAATCAAAGACTGCGTTTTATTGGCAGGACTCTTAGAAAATATAACAGGTCTAATAAAGAAATTGCCTACACTACGCTTGTCCGTCCTCGTTTAGAATACTGCTGCGCGGTGTGGGATCCTTACCAGATAGGACTGACGGAGTACATCGAAAAAGTTCAAAGAAGTACAGCACGTTTTGTATTACAGTGAAATATGGGAGAGAGTGTCACAGAATGATACAGGATTCGGGCTTGACAGCATTAAAAGAAAGGCGTTTTTCGTTGCGACGAAATCTTCTCGCGGAATTCCAATCACCAACTTTCACCTCCCGAACGCGAAAATATTTTGTTGACACCGACCTACATAGGGAGGTTCACCACGATAAAACAAGGGAGATCAGAGCTCGTACGGAAAGATATAGGTGTTCATTCTTTCCGCGCGGTATACGAGATTGGAATAATAAAGAATTGTGAAGGTGGTTCGATGAACCCTCTGCCAGGCACTTAAATGTGATTTGCAGAGTATCCATGTAGATGAAGATGTTCCGGCAACGCTGGAATTTCGTTTTCAAGAAAGTCTAGGTGACGGGGCCCTGTACGATGAGGAAGTAATACAAAAGGCCCGATCAACTGATTGTCTATCGTAGCACAACACACATTTGCAGAGATACGTTCTTGAAAACGTTTTACACAAAGGCGTGTTGGTTTCCGTCGGACCACCGACGTAGGTCACGAATGCTGCTGACACCTACGCGAGTGAAGCTGGCTTCGTCAGCGGACAGTGTTAATGTCATTACCGAGCGACTGCGCAATTAGCGGACGGCAAAAATGCGACCGTGCACCTTCATCTGCTCCTCCGTGGTGTTGCGTCTGCTGCAAATGATAAGCATAGAGGCAGCTCATATGTAATGTCTAACAAATTCTCGTATGTGGAACACTGATACGTGTACAAATTTTGTGTGTGCTTGTTGAAGAAATACGGTATACCAACTGAATAATGTCTCCTTCTGCACCCTCACTCTCATCCTTTGCACGTCCAGATGACATATGAATGTCGGGCATTGCAGTTTAGTGAAACTCCGAATAATTACTCCTGAATCTGAAACTCTGCGGCTAGGAAATCGTCTGTCTTACTGCCTTCTAGCAGTAGCAGTGTTTCCGTTGAAAAGCCAGTACACAAACAACATATAGCCGTATGCAGCATTTGTGAATCTACATCTAGTGCATCTACATGGCTGCTGCGGAATTCTCGAACCACCTTTGAGATATTTCTCTACCGTTTGTGATGCCATGACTAATAACGAGATATAATTTTTTCCCTTTCTTTTACTGACTTGTACTTCATAGATAAATTTCTGATGACTTAGAATATGTTTCATTTGGTTATACAGGGTGAGTCACTAACTATTGCCACTAAGAATAACACCGAAAGTATGATAGGAGCTGAAAAGTTCGTGGGACAAAAGTTGCGTGGGACAGCAGGGGCCGTAATATTACGTTGATTTTTTGTTGCTAGGTGGGGTCGCTTCAGAGATATGAAGGTCACCGCATTTTTTAAAATTGGGTACTGTATTTTGGTACTTATTTTCTGATAGCGCCTATCGAGACGAATAATGCAATGATGTGTAACAGTAAGGTCTTTGAAGGTCAACGAACGTCAAAAAGGTGGCATGAGCGTCCATCTACAGAAAGTGTTCGAAGTGATGACCATTGATATCAATGCAGTGCTGCAATCTTCTTATCGTGGATTGAGTGGTATTCCTTTTCACATCGGCAATTATCGAAGCACATGCTCTGACAATTCTCTCTCGCGTATCTTCAGGTGTAGTTGGAACGTCTTTATAAACAATGTCTTTTACGAATCCCCACAAGAAATAATCCAGGGCCGCCAAGTCTGGCGAACGAGCCGGCCACGACACATGTCTCCCGCGTCCAATTCAATGTTTTGGGAATTGTCTCTGCAAAATGTGTCGGACACCCATCGTGTTGATATCGCATTTTGTTCCTTGTTCCTAAAGATATTTCTTCCAATAACAGACCTAACGTTTCTTGCAGGAATGTGGTATACTTCCTACCATTAAGATTTCCTTCTATGAAATAGGGGCATACAATTCTGTTTTCCAGAATCCCATACAATACATTCACCGACCACGGTTGTTGGTGTGCAACTTGCCGCAGCCAACATGGATTTCCTGTTGCCCAATAATGGATGTTATGCAAAGTAACATTTCCATGGTTCGTGAATGTAGCCTAGTCAGTAAATAAAATCAAATTAATAAATGTGTCATCTCTCCGAATCTGAAGCTGAGGCCACCGGCAGAATTCAATTCGACGCATACAATCCGTACCAGTTAATTCTTGGTGGAGATTGATATGGTAAGGATGACGTTTATGGCGATGCAGAACACGAACAACACTACTCTGGATCATGCCAGATTCCCTTGCGATTTGATGCAAAGGATCTCGAACCAGAGAGGCAAGAGTACCAATTTCCGTTTCCCCGTTAGTAACTTCCCTCTGCCGGATACGCTTGCGATGCGTTAAAGATGCAGTTGTTCTCAACTTATCATTCACATATCGAAATGTACGACGTGTAGGGTGAGTACGTTGAAGATATCTTTCAGCGTGTAAGTCTCTAGCTCTCACTGAATTTCGTTGGCATTCTCAGTAAATGAGAAGCATATCCATCGTTTTGATTTGCAGCTCCTTGTGTTGGCAGTATTTGCAGTTAAAATTGTTGGATGTCAGATCCGCCAGTTATGCAAAACACCGTTTTTTCTCAGTACCCAAACATGTTTCGGCACCACTGTGCCACAGTGTGATTGTGTTTTGGTGAGGTGAAAAGTGTTTTACTACGTTATTTGTGGAAAATACTTGTTATAGTTACGTGTGCATCACAACACCTCAGCATGATGCGGAGAATGGAAGTGCTTGCCACACGAAAACGTGATAAGCTACCTGTAGTAATTAACACACAAGTGATCCATACAATTCATGTACGCCAAATGTAAAGAATAAATAAAAACGAAAACCCCCCTGTGATGGTACAGTGGTGCCGGAACATGTTTGGATACTGAGAAAAAACGGTGTTTTGCATAACAGGCGGACCTCACATCCAACAATGATAAGTATATCGACTTCTTCTTCGAAGCCATACACCATTCACATTCGCTTGATTCGACGATACTAGTCTTACAGTTCCTATTAGTGTTGTATTGCGAAACTGTCGAATGGTGTTTACATGTCAATGGCAGATTAGATGGATACGCGGTATTGGGCGAATATTTACTGCATGCACGATACAGAAGAGAGAATTGTCAGAGCATGTGCTTTGGTAAGTGCCGAAGTGATAAAGGATACCATTCAATCCATAATAAGAAGATTGAAGCACTGCATTGATACCAGTGGTCATCACTTCGAACACCTTATGTAAATGGACGTTCATGCCCCCTTTTTTGACCTTCTTTGACCTTCAAAGATCTAACTGTTACACATTATTGGATTAGTCTCTGTAGCCGCTATCAGAAAATTAGTACCAGACTACAGCATCCCATTAAAAAAACAAAGTTCACCTTCATATCTCTGACGAGACCCCACCTAGCAACAAAAAACCAACGTCATATTATAACCCCCGATGTTCCATGCAACTTTTGTCCCTCCAACTTCTCAGCTAATATCATACTTAAGGAGTTACTCTATGTGGCAATAGTTAGTGACTCACCCTGTATAGTGTAGAACGTGAAGTGTGACTAAGTTTACTTTGTAGTTTCCTGTACGAGTTCCTCATGATCTTTCAAATAGATTTTTAAATGTATTGTGTGAAACGGAATGCAGTAGGCGGTAGTGTTGCAAGAACTGTGGAGCGAGAGACGGTCGCGGATGGCATGTGAGCGTGGCTGTACGAGAAAAAGTAGTGTGTACTAATGGTGTGCGTTTAACCCGGTTTGAAATGTGACTTTATGATCGACAATGTAAACGAACGTTGTATTCCACGAACGCTATTTGGCACTGACAATGCAGTCGTGAACAGACAGTATTGTCATCGGTTTTAGAACTGAGCTGCATTACGTAAACTGTGAATTTAATATTGCTCATTTTTCTTGACAACGAAATAAGACGTATACTAAAACACTAACCGCCAATGTGGCAACTGTGAACTGTGTTGCTAAGTAAGTGGCGTGTCTTCGCGGGAACAGTGTTATCGTGAACCATGAATATTAACAGCAGATGGATTGTCTAACTTCGCAATTGGCAAATTATAGAAAATGAAATGTTAATTTAAGCACGATGTATGGACTGTTCCAAACTATCGTGTATTAAGGGTGCAGCCGAACTAATACGACCTTCAAGTTATGCATAAACAGATACTTTGTTCCGGCCCACGACAAATGGATGCTACGCAACTTATTACCACCGCCAGCCGGAACAAGATGTAAAAAAAAAAAAGAGGATATATTAATGCCAAGGACACGACTGGATGAACTTGTAGGATTTATATCAGTAACTTCAAACTGCTTCTACCGCTGTCGTCACATCACGTCGACCGAGAAGAGATAAGAATCAGAAGAATTTCTCTCTTCGAGAAACTCACAATAACTATAACCAATTCAATTTATTTTTGCTTTGTAATAGATTATCTCTTAATGTCTTTCTCCGTAAGTGAAAGTAGTGTATGATACTTTTCACCTTCAGTGATTGTTGATCCCACCACTAATAGTAGTTATTGCCATCATTTATTTGTTTTTGCTTTTCAGTGTATTTGTACTTGTCGTTGCATGCGTTGTGTGTGTCTTTTGGAAGGGTGTGCTTCGCCTTGTATATACAATAGTTTAGGTATGTTCAAATGGCTCTAAGCACTATAGGACTTAACGTCTGCTGAGGTCATCAGTCACCTAGAACTTAGAACTACTTAAACCTAACTAACCTAAGGACATCACACACATCCATGCCCGAGGCAGGATTCGAACCTGCGACCGTAGCAGCCGCGTGGTTCCGGATTGAAGCGCCTAGAACCGCTCGACCACAGCGGCCGGCTGTTTAGGCTGGAGATGTTGAGGCATCTACTATTGAAGTTATTTACACCGACCAATTACAAAGAAGTAGCTTATTCGCCATTGGCTCAAGTTAACGTATTAGATGGAACTTTGAATCTAACAGCTGTCAAAGTACGCGATATTTGTTTGCATGCCACTTACGTCATATTTCCATTCATTCGTGTTTAGATGCAAGTTTATCTGAGTTTAACTATTACTGGTAAACAGAATTACAGTATGCTGTGTCCTCATTTATCAAATTAACTTCGGCTGTTTTACTGTTTTCACTGTTATCAGAATTTTAACAGGATTGGAAAACCTTGTCATACAGAGGCTTGCGTTTGAAGTTTCCCGAAGTAAAACTGGTTCTTGGGGATTATGCAATATTAATTTACTTCGTGCAGTTTTTCTTTAAACATTTTCTGATTACAAATCACGGTCATAGTAAATCTCCAGGAACCGTTTTCTTCACACGTTCCACTCTCGATCAGAGCGCGGAAAAAATGAACACTTGAATCTTTCCGTACGAGATCAGATTTCTCTTATTTTATTCGATGATCATTTCTTCCTATGTAGCTGGCTGGGCACCAAAGAAACATTTTCGCATTCGGAGGAGAAAGTTTGCGATTGAAATTTCGTGAAAGATCTCGCTGCATCGAAAAACGCCTTTGTTTTAATGCTTGCCTCCCCGGCTCGCGTATCATATCAGTGATCAGTGACACTCTCTCCCCTATCTCGCTATAATACAAACCGAGTTGCCTTTCTTCGGACTTTTTCGATGTCCTCCGTCAGTCCTATGTGATACGGATGCCACGCCGCGCAGCACTATTCTGGAAGAGGACGGACAAGCGTAGTGTATGCAGTCTCTTTAGCAGACCTGTTGCATCTCCCAGATGTTGTAGTAATAAAACGCAGTCTTTGGTTCCCCTTCCCCACCACATTGTTTATATGTGTTATTGCTGTGGCCTTCAGTCCAAAGACTGGTCTGATGCAGCTCTCCATGCTACTCTCTCCTGTACAAATCTCTTCATCTCGCAGTAAGTACTGCAACATATATCCCTCTGAATCTGCTTACTGTACTCATCTCTTGGTCTCCCTCTATGATTTTTACCGCACCACGCTTCCCTCAAGTACTAAATTGGCGATCCCTTGATGCTTCAGAATGTGTCCTACCGACCGACCCCTTCTTCTACTCACGTTGAAACACAAATTTCTCTTCTCTCCTATTGTTTACCTTCTCATTAGTTAAGTGATCTACACATCTCATCTTAAGCATTCTTCTGTAGCACCACATTTCAAAAGCTTCTATTCTCTTATTGTCCAAACTGGTTATCGTCCATGTTTCACTTCCATACATGGCTACACTCCATACAAATACTTTCAGAAACGACTTCCTGACACTTAAATCTATACTCGATGCTAACAAATTTCTCTTCTTCAGAAACGCTTTCCTTGCCATTGCCAGTCTACATTTTATATCTTCTCTACTTCGACCATCATCAGTTATTTTGCTCCCCAAATAGCAAAACTCCTTTACTACTTTGTCTCATTTCCTAATCTAATTCCCTCAGCGTCAACCGACTTAATTCGACTACATTCCATTATCCTCGTTTTGCTTTTGTTGATGTTCATCTTATACCCTCTATTCAAGACACTATCCATTCCGTTAAACTGCTCTTCCAAGTCCTTTGCTGTCTCTGACAGAATTACAATGCCATCGGCAAACCTCAAAGTTTTTATTTCTTCTCCCTGGACTTCAATTCGTACTCCAAATTTTTCTTTTGTTCCCTTTACTGCTTGCTCAGTATACAGGTTGAATAACATTGGGGATAGGTTACAACCCTGTCTCATTCCATTCTCAACTACTGCTTCCCTTTCGTGCCCCTCGACTCATATAACTGCCATCTGGTTTCTGTACAAATTGTAAATAGCCTTTAGCTCCCTGTATTTTATCCCTGTCACCTTTAGAATTTGAAAAAGATTATTCTAGTGAACATTGTAAAAATCTTTCTCTACTTCCAGAAAACCTATAAACGTAGGTTTGACTTTTCTTAACCTATCTTCTATGTGAAGTCGTAGGGTCAGTATCGCCTCGCCTGTTCCTACATTTCTAAGGAATTCAAACTGATCTTCCCGGAGGTAGGCTTCTACCAGTTATTCATTTCGCCTGTAAAGAGTTCGTGTTCGTATTTTGCAACCGTGACTCATTAAACTGATATTTCTTGTAATTTTCACACCTATCAGCACCTGCTTCCTTTGGAATTTGGATTATTATATTCTTCTTGAAGTGTAGGGGGAATTTCACCTGTCTCATACATCTGTCTTATACTTTCTATATGATCGTTCCCGTTTTAATTTATTTGTAAGTGTAGTTGTATTTAGTTGAATTGACAGCCACTAAATTTGTGTTATTTATCGTGTAACCGAAATTTAATTAACTTCCTTTGGTAATCATGTCAATGAGCTCACATTTTTCATTATTTAGCTTGAATTGGCTGTTTTCCATCTTGCAGGTATCTTATCTTATTATTTCGCAGTTGGTGGGGTTGGGTTGTTTGGGGGAAGAGACCAAACTGCGAGCTCGTCGGTCTCATCGGATTAGGGAAGGACGGGGAAGGAAGCCGGCCGTGCCCTTTCAAAGGAACCATCCCGGCATTTGCCTGGAGCGATTTAGGGAAATCACGGGAAACCTAAATCAGGATGGCCGGACCCGGGATTGAACCGTCGTCCTTCCGAATGCGAGTCCAGTGTGTTCGCAGTTGGCTTTAGTCTTCCGGCGACTGTACCAGGCGGTAAACGGCGGCAAGAATTGCAAACAATCTAAGAAGACTGCTTAAAACTACACCAATTATTCCCAAGCTTTTTTAGACCATTACCTCTGAGTGCAATCAGACATTAGCTAGTACCCCCGCCCACCCCCTCCTTCCCCCTGGCATAGTGCATCCTGTTGAACTGCGTGACTGCTCCTTTATAGGGCGTAGAAAAATTTCCGGTACCAGTCACAATAAAAGATTATTTATTCGTCACACGACCGGTTTCGGGCTTGTGTCCATCCTCAGGTGTTTATACATTCATGTACGTGTTTATATTGCTGGAGATCACTGTTTAAATGCAAAGAAAATTATTTGCTGGTGACTAAACAGATACAAGAAGTGGAAACAATTGCAAGTGGTAAGGCAGCATTTGTCGAAAATATATCTGTACTTACATAAAGATAAAGCATCCTTATTATAATTATGCTGCGGTGACAGTTTTTCGCTTAGTTGCAGATTTGATATCATTTTCAAGTCTATGTTTCAGTTGTTTAGAATTTAGCTGCATATTTCACTACTGTGTCATGCACTAGTGATATACATTGTGTTTACATACAAACATGTAGGATACGGCCAAAGAACTTAGACGTAGGAGGTGCAAAGATGTTGCACCTCCTAAGTTCTCTGACCATAGACTACATGTTTGATGACGATGATGATGATGATGATACTTGTTTGAGGGGCGCTCAACTGGGCAGTCATCAGCGCCCATTCAAAGTCACAATTTTTACACAGTCCAATTTTTTTTTTTACGCAGTCCAATCTCGCCACTGTCATAAATGATGATGATGAAATGATGAGGACAATACAAACACCCAGTTCCCAGACAGAGAAAATCCCCAGCCTACATTTTGTATGTAAACACAGTGCATATCACGAGTGCACGACACACTAGTGAAACATGAAGTTAAATTTTAAAAACACTGAAACATGGACGTGCAAATGATAGCAAATGTGCAACTGAGTGAAAAACTGTCACCACAGCACAATTATAATAAGGATGCTTCATCTTTATGTTAGTAGAGATATATTTTCGACAAATGCTGCCTTGCCACTTACAGTTGTTTGCACTTGTATTTGTCTAGCACGAGCAAGTAATTTTATTTGTATTTAAACAGAGATCTCCAGCAATATAAACACATATTTGAATCAGTGTGCGATTTGCAGGGGGGTATGGGGAGGATTTACCCGCCCCCCCCCCCCCCCCCTGCATCAGACCATCCCCTCCTCTGGTTTTAGTTTATGCATCCCAACCTGGGATGTTTATTTCGCACGCACTGGAGTAAAACTTTACATATAATTTAAATTTGTGGAGCCGAACACTGAAAGTTTACTATTAATATGTTTGCTTATTAATTTTGAAAAAGTGTTATGTAGTAGTTAAGCATTTCAAAACATTTAGAGCTAAATGACAAGACAACGCACGCCACATTTCCGTAGCATGCCACAATGTTGCAAGACGTCGCCCTAGCGTAAACGAGGCTTTAGAGCCAGGTCTGTATTGAATGGTGGATGTGATGTGATGTGTTGCAGCCGGCCGAAGTGGCCGTGCGGTTAAAGGCGCTGCAGCCTGGAACCGCAAGACCGCTACGGTCGCAGGTTCGAATCCTGCCTCGGGCATGGATGTTTGTGATGTCCTTAGGTTAGTTAGGTTTAACTAGTTCTAAGTTCTAGGGGACTAATGACCTCAGCAGTTGAGTCCCATAGTGCTCAGAGCCATTTGAACCATTTTTTTTGTGATGTGTTGCGTACGAAACTAAAACCTGCAATCAGATCCAAACGTCGTGGAAAACTGTGAAGAGGTGTCATCGTGCAGCAAGATAACGCTCGTCCACATTCTGCCAAACGGACAGCAGACGCAATAAAGGAGTTCAGATTCGAGGTGATGGAACATCCACCATACAGTCCAGACCTGGCTCCAAGCGATTTTCAGATGTTTGGACCCTTAACGAAAGCACTACAAGGAAGAAGATTTGAAAGTGATGAAGACGTCATTGCTGCGGTGCAAAATTGGTTACAGATGCAACCGATAAACGTATTATCTGATGAAATAAAAAAAACGCGTAAAACGTCGGGAAAACTGCATTGAAGTCCAGGGATGTTACGTAGAAAGATAACGCATGTTTCAGTTTTCTATCATCAGAATAAGTACAGCTTTTCACAAATGTGCCTTTACTTTTTGAATTCCCCTCGTATACCTGTGTGTAGATGATTATGTAAATAAGCTTTACCTATAACGTACTTTTAAAGATAAAACAAGGGATGGCTTTTCTGATAGTGCATACGCGTGAATAGTGAATTTCGGCATTAAAATCTATGTATAAATTACTATTTAACCATGGGTAACGCCACGGTCCAAGCTAGTAACATATATAATTATACTAACCCCCTAAGACATCCCCCCCCCCCCCCCCCACTGGTAAAACCACAAATCGCACACATGTGAATGTATAAACACATGAGGATGGGCACAAGCCCGAAACCGGTAGTGCGACGAATAAATGATCTTTCATTGTGACTGGTACCGGAAATGTTTCTACACCCTATAAAGGAGCAGTCACGCAGTTCAGCAGCATCCACTATGGATAAAATTCACTGGAATGTTTTATTCGAGTAAGTCCACACTACCACGGCGTGAAATATTTAGTGTCGCTCCTGCGAGAGCCGGTGTATGTGGAGAGCAAGGCGGCGGCGCAGGTGAGCCACTGACTGCCGCCCACGCGCCGCCCTTGGCGCGCCGCGTGCTAACGACGTGTCGCATCGCGCTGCCGTGCTAACGCGCCGCTGCGAGCGTCCCAGGTCACGCGCGTCACCTCGCGCTGCCTTCCGTATCTCCGGCGCTGCCGCTGCTGTCACAAACAAGGCTCCCCCCTCCCCCCCACGCGGCTGGGCTGGAACAGCTCTCCCTACTCCTCCGACGTGACCGTGACCGCCGGCTCTTGTGTGACGGTGAGTTTGGGACGCAAGTCTGCGTCTTCACGTGCAACACTCGCAACTGCTCTATTCGTGTTGTTTCCCTCCTCCTCGTTTCTGGCAACGTTGTATCCCGGACGCTTTATGTGAAACGTCTCCTTAGAAAACTTAATGAATTACTGTGCTGATAAACCTCTTACATTATTTCCTTTTCAAACAGCTGAGCAAAACTGAACGTACTCAGACATTCACTAAAGTGACGCACAATATTTTTAGCGCAACGCAATCTGACTTTCAGTAATCCCTACAAAAGAATGGCCCTGACTAACAATAACCTATACCTTTCATGAATCACTTACCTCAAAAAAATCTTCGTTACTCAAACTACTGCAATACAGCGAGCGCCAATACTGACAGCTAAATAAAAGAGTCTAACTACTGAAGTCACTAACTACTGATAGGCATAGTTAGCAAATGAAAGATTTTGATAAAGAACATACAATGTATTTACCTTAATAATGTTCAAAAGACATCATATATATGTATCAGTTCATGATATCCAATAATACATATTTACTCTTTCTAATGGACACACGTCCAAATCATCCGCTCTCAATACTCCGCCATCTCTCTCCCCACATCCACCACTGCTGGCGGCTCACCTCCAACTACGCAATGCTACGCGCTATTAACAGCCAACAGCCCAACACTACAACAGCAAACAACAATGCAAAGCACCCACAGACTGCACACAGCACAGCCAGTGATTTTCATACAGAGCGCTACGTGGCGTTACCAATATAAAAACCTAAACAGCCTACTTACATATGATACGTCTTACCAATAACAGGCGTTTCCTCTCGTGTTCCATTCGAGCGTGGAGCGATGAAGAAATGACTTCCACATTAGGTAAAAAGACGAGGCCTAGTAGAAATCATTGGGTAACACAAGAGATACTGAATTTCACTGATGAAAGGAGAAAATATAAAATGCAGTAAATGAAGAAGGCGAAAGGGAATACACAAGTCTAAAAAATGAGATTGACAGACGTGGAAATGTCTAAGCAAGTACGCTTATAGGACACCTGCAAGGATTTAGAAGTACATTTCGCTAGTGTGGGGATAGATACAGCCTACAGGAAAATTAAAGAGGTCTTTGGAGAAAAGAGAACTACTTGTACGAATATCAAGAGCGCAGATGCAAAACCAGTCCAAAGCAAAGAAGGGAAAGCTGAAAGTTGGAAGGAGTCTATATACAGGAGATCTACATGACGGCAGTATTAAAGAAATGGAAGAGGACGTAGATCAACATAAGATGGGAGATATTACACTGCGAGAAGAATTTGACAAAGCTGTGAAAGATCTAAGTCGGACGTAAAGGGCATTCCGTTAGAACTATTGATAGCCTTGGGGGAGCTAGCCATGACAAAACTCTTCCGTCTGGTGGGAATGACGTATGAAACAGGCCAAATACTTTACACGTCAAAAATAATATAATAACTCCAATTCCAGAAAAAGCAGTTGCTGACAGGTGTGAGTATTACTGAACCATTAGTTTAATAAATCAGGTTGCGAAATGATGACACGAATTCATTACAGAATCATGGAAAAACTGCCAAAATCCGACCTCGGGGAAGATCAGTTTGGATTCCACAGGAATGTAGGAACACGCCAAGCAATACTGACCCTACAATTGAGGAAACAAAAACCTATTTTTATGTTGTTGTTTTATAGCATTTGTAGATTTGGAGAAAGTTTTTGACAGTGTTGACAGGAATAGTCACTTTGAAATTGTGAGGGTAGCAGGGGTAAAATACAGAGAGTGAAAGGCTATTTCATTCTGTACAGATACCAGATGGCAGGGTCGAGGGGAATGAAAGGGAGGCAGTAGTTGACAAGGGAGTGAGACAGAGTTGTAGTCTATCCCCGATGTTATTCAATCTGTACATTGAGCAAGCAGTAAAGGAAACTAAAGAAAAATTTGGAGTAGGAATTAAAGCCCAGGGAGAAGAAATTAAAGCCTTGAGGTTTGCTGATGGCGCTGTAATTCTCTCAGAGACCGTAAAGAATTGGAAGAACAGTTGAATGGAATGACCAGGGTCTTGAAAGGAGGATATAAGGTGAACATCAATAAAAAATGAAGTATAATAGTAGTCGAATTAAATCAGGTGATGCTGAGAGAATTAGATTAGGAAACGAGACACTTAAAGTAGTAGATGAGTTTTGCTATTTTGAGCGCAAAATAACTAATGATTGGCGAAATAGAGAGGATATAAAATGTAGATTGGCAATGATTAGAAGAGCATTTCTGAAGGAGAGAAATTTGTTAACATAGAGTATAGATGTAAATGGCAGGAAGTCCTTTATGAAATATTTGTATGGATGTAGCCATTTATGGAAGCGAAACATGGATGATAAACTGTTTAAAAAATAGAAATTTTCGAAATGTGGTGCTACAGAAGAATGCTGCAGATTAGATGGGTAGATCATGTAACTAATGATGAGGTAATAGAATTGGGGAGCAAAGAAATATGTGGCACAACTTGATTAGAAGAAGGAATCGGTTGGTAGCACATATTATGAGACGTCAAGAGATCACCAATTTAGAACTGGAGGGTGGTATGAGTGGTAAAAATTGTAGAGGGAGATCAAGATATGAATACAGTAGGCAGGTTCAGAAAGATGTAGTTTGCAGTAGTTACTCGGAGACGAAGGGGCTTGCACAGGATAGAATAGCATTGAGAGCTACATCAAAACAGTTTTCGGACTCAAGACCACAACAACAACTGCCTCTGTTCACATTCTAACCTCTCTTATCCTATGTTCACTACTAGAAATCCGCGTTGATGCGGAAAAGAAATGTAACATCCTCAATGATAAGGTCATTTCAGTGACAAGGTAGTTCATCATTGTGGGAGTATATGATAACAAATTCGGAGCAAGTAACCATACACACGTCACACTAAAGGAGGCCTAAACAGTCGCATCAATACACTGTGAACCACCCCCCCCCCCGCCCCACCTCCCACCTTGCGGTAACGCAGCTGTGTATTCTCGCATGCGAAAGATAGTCAAGGTGCTGAACGGTACACCGTAAACCGGGCACACTTTGACGCCGTAGTTGCTTTGACCATTTATAGACCAAAAAATTTACAGCTCTCTGCTGGCTCTCAGTGGGGTGTTCAGTATACATAATGTGGTGATAAAGTTCCATCAATATACGCCAAATGGTTCCATTCGTGCCGATTTTCTTGCGAAACTATTCGCGAACCTGTTGCGATTTATTATTGTGTGCGGAAAATGTGTTAAAATCAGGTTGCGCAAAATCCACCAAAACCATTTAATTGCAAAGCGATCGGTGTTTTCAAGTATTTCATGTATGTTACTCGATTAATTCTCAAAACAGACCTCTAGGCGCTTCAGTCCGGAACCACGCGGCTGCTACGGTCGCAGGTTCGAATCCTGCCTCGGGCATGGATGTGTGTGATGTCTTTAGTTAGTTAGGTTTAATTAGTTCTAAGTCTAGGGGACTGATAACCTCAGATGTTAAGTCCTATAATGCTTAGAGCCACTTCATTTCAAAACAGACCACTGATTAGCTTCTTGTTCACATTTATATATCTGCCACTGTATTACGATTTCAGAAATCATGTGCATGGTTTCTCTGTTTCTGGGTTATTTTGACCACTGTTCATCGAAGATTTGAGATACACAATTTGTTAAACAACGTTGATGCCAATGACAGTGTGAAACTAACGAATACATACATTAACCGTCGGTGTATATAGACGAAGGCTCATTTGTAATTGTTAATGTCCGTACAACTATGTAAAAGAAGTCAGTCATATATTGCTCAAACGGCAATCTGTTGCGGTTCAGGCAGTGATTCAGGTACCAAAGATATCTGGAAACAAGGAATGTAGTTTGTCTGGCGACAAGTGAGAGATATTGTCTCGATAAATGAAGAAAAGATGATCTTAATTCTGCCTGCAATGGATTTTTTGAAGCGAAGATATAGGTGTAAGATGGATGAAACTGAAGGTATTATATCCAGCTAAATTTGGAGCTACGTGTGTGGTACATCATCATAGTATTTTTCATAACATTTATAATTTTGAGGATGGTTCACACCGATCTATGTCCCGTACTAGGTTTTTTTTTCTTTTATGAGGCTTAATGAAGCACTTATGAAAACTTTAGATCAATCAAAGGTGCATTATGTTTTTGAAATATTGTCCACAAATGGAATGGTAGCTGACAGTTGTGGTGCAAGTATAGGCTGGTCAATGTGTCCGTAAATCTATACTAACTTTGACCATTTATATTTT